>NC_027748.1:21146762-21153643 GCF_000695525.1 Brassica oleracea var. oleracea
GAAATGACATATATATAGAGAAATTTTCGAGTTGGGTAGTTGAAATATAACAACGATTTTACAAGGAATGTTTTACATGGATTTTACATGGTTTTAACATAATATTTACAACGACTTTACGACGAAATTAGGTAAGTTAAAGCACATTGAATACACGTTTTCACCTAAATATAACGGTGACATGTTTCGTTGTAATGTCGATGTAACGATTACGACGTATTTCTCATTCCACGTACTTTCATCGTAAACTTACATGGATTTTACGACGAAAATATTTTGTCGTAAATTTACATGGCGTTTACGACGAAAGTTGGTTTCCTCGTAGCTGCGTTGTAAACACCATGTAAATTTACGACGAAATATTTTCGTCGTAAATCTTCGTTGTTATGGAAACGTTTTCTTGTAGTGATAACACAAATCTGTAACTATAACATGTCATCACCCTAGAGAGATACATACAACAAAACATATCTCGATTCCTTATTAGTCAGAGCTGTAAGAGTTGCTCCCCAATGTGTAATACATGCATCTGTTGACACTATTAGAATATCATTATCAGTCGGGTTATATAATTCTGGTAAATTTTTACACATTTCTTTTAGTTTTTTTTACTGTTTGACTATCTTTTTCTTCCGAGGACCTCTTCTCCTTTTACCTCTATTTTTCTTTTGCTCTCTGGCTTCCTCAACCCTCTCCAACCGATACGCAAGCTCCTCTGGAACAGCTGAGAACCTACAACCCTAAATCTGCTCGCGAGGATGGAAGGCTTAAAGCTCTTGGCGGTTTCTGGAGACGCGGCGAAGCTGACAGAGTGGTGAGAGTCCAGAGAGTTGGCTTTTAAGGACTGCTGATGACAACCAGATCTAGTTTTCACTCTTTTAGATCTCCGATGGTCTCATCATGGCAGCGGCGCGTGACCTGGGAATGCGACTCCTCCTCTACTGATATCCCTAAGGCTACGACGGTGAGGTTTGTCAGAGGAGTGGGACAGTGGTTGAGGAGTGTCGCCTCTGTTCTTGCAGACGGTGATTTTTTCTATCCTTCGTCTGGGAAGGACCTTGATGACTCCGTTATCGAAGACGCCTGCAGGAGCTCTCTACTGGCGTGTGTTAGAGGGGTATTCTGGAGACGGTGCGTGAAGCCTACTCGTTTAATGGAAGCAGCTGGATCGTCTATGGTTCGATGGTGGTTAGGCGAAAAGGCTCTCTTTCTCTGGCTCTCCGGTTCACGATTTGTCAAACCAGTGTGGTCAATGTTCACAGCGATGAAGTCGAGCTATAAGCACACATCTTCCTTGGTTATGACATGAAGGATATGCATTCAAATGTGTAGGAAAGGCAAGAGATTTGTTAACCGGTTCTCGGTCACAACATGTGGCAAGGTCCCGAATCTTAGGACGTGGTCAACCTGAAACGAGGGGCCTTGGTGGATGGTGAGCCTCAATATCCCAGCGTCAGATTGGCTCGTTT
Organism: Brassica oleracea var. oleracea; assembly: GCF_000695525.1. Lineage (NCBI taxonomy): Eukaryota > Viridiplantae > Streptophyta > Magnoliopsida > Brassicales > Brassicaceae > Brassica > Brassica oleracea. The sequence goes on from NC_027748.1 coordinate 21,148,232, forward strand.
GAGTTTTTACGGTTGTAGTCTCACTCTCTTAAAGATGATGAGGCTAAGATGGTTGGCACTGTTGCCGTTGTCAAAGTCCGAATTTGCAAGACTACAACGCCTTAGTTCCGGACTATTTGGAGTCTCCTACGGTGGAATATGCACCATCCGTTGAGGTTGCGGGTGGTGACGCACTAAATTCTGATCTTATGGAACCAACGGCTCTGGTTTTACTTGTCGAGTTTTCACATTAGGCGACTTTAATGGTTTAGGAATAACTTTGTAGTCTTGTTTTTTAGTGGTAGAATTAGGTGGTTTAAGGGGAGTTACATCCCGAGTCTTGGGATGTACTCTTTCTCGTTGTGGTGAAACATACATCAATGTACTCTAGGGTAAGCTGTATCCGAGTGAGAAATCACCTAATGAGTGTTCCAGGGTGTTGCTAAGATGCATTGTTGTATATGTGGTAAAAATGATGTGGTCAAAACCTTTGTACCAACTTATCGGTGAATGAAATAGTCAATGTTTGAGTTAAAAAAAAATGTCCTCACCCACTTGCCGTCGTCAAAATTGTAACACGTCACTGCTTCCTTCCTTCCATGTATCTGTGACAACCCGTCCCGTAGACCCCAGGCTCACAGCACTGCAGCGCATCGACCCCAACCCCTGCCTTATGAATTCTCAATAACTCCATAATTAGGCTGTTGGTGCGCCATAAACCCAGGACCTAGGTTGTTGATGAGTCTCGAACCCAGGACCTCACCCTTTAACATCATTCCAAGAGGACAAGCTGTCACCAATTGAACTTCAGGTCAACTGGTGACAGCTTGTCATGTGTGAGAGTTGTTAAAGGGTGAGGTTATAGGTTCGAGGCGCACCAACAACCTAATTATGGAGTTAGTGAAAATTCATAAAGAAGGGGTTGGGGTCGGTGCACTGCAGCGCTGTGAGCTTGGGTCTACGAGACGGGTGGTCCACGAGACAGGTTGTCAAATAAAAGATCGACTTAAGTGGTAAAAAAACGCGGATCCTGCGTGCTTCGTAGTGATTAGTTTTTGGGCTTAGAAAACCTTCGGGAACACACTACGGTTATTAAAATATATATATATATATATATATATATATATATATATATATATATATATATATTATACCATACTCTTAGAGATAAATTCTACAAAATTTTATAATTATCTTTTGCTAAATAATCTTTTATAGTCTACAAAGTTCTTCGACAAACTTTTAAAAGAATCTAAAATTTCCCTAAACTCTTTAATTTCTAAAATCATCAAAACTTTTGAAATCTTAAACCAATAACACTCCCTAAGAGTTATGTACCTTGACGGGTTAACCAGGTTTGGTATTTGCTCTTAATTATTAATTTTAGAACGTCTATATTTTATAAATACTATGATCTTTAATTTACGTACCAGCGGTCTGGTTGTCGAGGCTTGCAACTCAGATAAGGCGTACACTCGCACCATTTCCAGATTTATATCCCAGTGGTATTCATCGATCTCGAATTCAGGCGCATTTTTAGGTCAATCCATGAGGTGCATAAACTTCCACACGTGAAGGCATTCGTCTAGATTACCATCAAAGCACTCAATAATATTTAAATAAATCTAAATGAGGGGTTACTAAAAAGCAGGCCCGGCCCTGTGCTAAAGTCCATAAAGCAAAGGTTTTAGGCGCTAGAAATTATGAAAATTTAGGGGCGCCAATATACAAATATTTTTCTTTAGTCTATTGGTTTGGGTTATTGATCATTTGACATGCGGTCTTGGAGTTCGAACTTCGACGTTAACAACCTTTTTTTTTTATAATAACTTTTCATTTTATGACAATAAATCAAAATTGATTCATTGAAAGATACGAAGGATCTCGATAACTTTGAGAACCCAGTTTCTTTTATTATGCATTTTGTATTTACTGATACATTATTAAATAGTTTTTTTATCAAACAACTTCTTTCTTTAAATTTTATCTTCTTGCTGTCTTTATTTCTTAGATGTCTTTCTCAATTACCAGTTGCTTACCAGAATAGTTGCATCTCCCATATAATTCTTTCTTCTTTTTTATAAGTTCTTGTATTTTTTCAGAAACTTTGAGTCAAACAAACATAAAATTGTTATAGCACTCAAGAAAATTTGATAAGAAATAATTGATACTAACGTGATTTTATTATATGTTGAGCTGTATTTTATAAATTATTTTGGGGGATAAAAATGCTATTAGAACATATAACTAGAATTATAAAATGTTGTCAAATACAATTACAAAGTCTGTAAAGATGCTAGAGATTTAAAAATTGTTTGTCGTTTGATAATTTCGATTAAAGTTATTTCTGCATAAATAAAAATTTTAAGTTTAAATTTTTATAAAAATAACCAAAGTTTAACTATATTTTATAAGCTATTTAATATATATTTTTGATAACAACTTATATATTCATATTATTTGGTATATTTTGTTATATAAAATTTTTCATAAAATTTAAGGAGCATCATTTTTTAAATCCGCTTTAGGCGCGAGTACAGTCCGGACCAGCACTGCTAAAGAGGTACACTATCTCCACCTCCTACAATATATATATATATATATATATATATATATATATATATATATATATATATTATACCATACTCTTAGAGATAAATTCTACAAAATTTTATAATTATCTTTTGCTAAATAATCTTTTATAGTCTACAAAGTTCTTCGACAAACTTTTAAAAGAATCTAAAATTTCCCTAAACTCTTTAATTTCTAAAATCATCAAAACTTTTGAAATCTTAAACCAATAACACTCCCTAAGAGTTATGTACCTTGACGGGTTAACCAGGTTTGGTATTTGCTCTTAATTATTAATTTTAGAACGTCTATATTTTATAAATACTATGATCTTTAATTTACGTACCAGCGGTCTGGTTGTCGAGGCTTGCAACTCAGATAAGGCGTACACTCGCACCATTTCCAGATTTATATCCCAGTGGTATTCATCGATCTCGAATTCAGGCGCATTTTTAGGTCAATCCATGAGGTGCATAAACTTCCACACGTGAAGGCATTCGTCTAGATTACCATCAAAGCACTCAATAATATTTAAATAAATCTAAATGAGGGGTTACTAAAAAGCAGGCCCGGCCCTGTGCTAAAGTCCATAAAGCAAAGGTTTTAGGCGCTAGAAATTATGAAAATTTAGGGGCGCCAATATACAAATATTTTTCTTTAGTCTATTGGTTTGGGTTATTGATCATTTGACATGCGGTCTTGGAGTTCGAACTTCGACGTTAACAACCTTTTTTTTTTATAATAACTTTTCATTTTATGACAATAAATCAAAATTGATTCATTGAAAGATACGAAGGATCTCGATAACTTTGAGAACCCAGTTTCTTTTATTATGCATTTTGTATTTACTGATACATTATTAAATAGTTTTTTTATCAAACAACTTCTTTCTTTAAATTTTATCTTCTTGCTGTCTTTATTTCTTAGATGTCTTTCTCAATTACCAGTTGCTTACCAGAATAGTTGCATCTCTCATATAATTCTTTCTTCTTTTTTATAAGTTCTTGTATTTTTTCAGAAACTTTGAGTCAAACAAACATAAAATTGTTATGGCACTCAAGAAAATTTGATAAGAAATAATTGATACTAACGTGATTTTATTATATGTTGAGCTGTATTTTATAAATTATTTTGGGGGATAAAAATGCTATTAGAACATATAACTAGAATTATAAAATGTTGTCAAATACAATTACAAAGTCTGTAAAGATGCTAGAGATTTAAAAATTGTTTGTCGTTTGATAATTTCGATTAAAGTTATTTCTGCATAAATAAAAATTTTAAGTTTAAATTTTTATAAAAATAACCAAAGTTTAACTATATTTTATAAGCTATTTAATATATATTTTTGATAACAACTTATATATTCATATTATTTGGTATATTTTGTTATATAAAATTTTTCATAAAATTTAAGGAGCATCATTTTTTAAATCCGCTTTAGGCGCGAGTACAGTCCGGACCAGCACTGCTAAAGAGGTACACTATCTCCACCTCCTACAACTGCCTAAGGAGTTAAAACGGAAATTCCTCGCCTTCTAGTTTCTAGCAAATTGAGTTTGATTGTTTTAACAGAGAAGACAAGTTGAGAGGCTACTAGTAATTTCTGCGAACGAACAACATGGATATACTTCACACAAAGTCTAGATGGCCTTCTACCTCTTGTTTCCATCATCTTTTTCTTCCTCTTTTACCCATTTTATGTTTTGATCAAACTTGTGATGTTTCTCTATAAGCAATTTCATTTCGAAAACGTAGCTGGAAAAGTAGTTCTAATCACCGGAGCTTCCTCAGGCATCGGAGAGGTTAGCTATTTTTCTTCATCTTCTTTTACTGGAAGTAATTTCTTTGATAACAAAAGGTTACTTTGATTTAAGCTATTCAAGACGTTAGCAACTTTTGGATGCAATGTTTTTTTAACCATTTTTTTGTCAACATTTTTGTTTTGTTTTTGTCTTGCGGACTTGGAACTTTTATTTTTCTCTTTTATTATTTTTTAATCTCTGTACTCTGTAGTATTTACCTAGAAACATTTTTGTATTAATTTCGGATGTCCTAAAATTTTGAGGATCACTAGATTAATCTGTTATACATTGGTTGGCTTAATCATTTAATTAGCATTTTTAGTATATGCATTATAAATATAAAGACCAATATGATAATGATTTTTTTATGTTTTTAATAATTTTCAATTTTTTTGATTTTTTTCGTTTCCGTTTCATTTGTTTTCGTTTCATTTGATTCCGTTTCATTTTCGTTTCTTATCAGCACAAAAATCTATAAAACTACGAGAACAGAATCACATATAAAATATGTACTAAACTAAAGTGAAAAGTAAAACTTCTTCTTCTTAACATTTATTATCTCTCTAAATTACCTATTTAAACATTAAACATGAAACATGCATGAAACTACAAAAATATTACAAAAACACAAAACTAAAACAAAAAAGAAGTCAATAAAAATAAACAAAATATTAAGATTTTATGATAGCTTATAGAAAATTTTAAAAGAAAAGAATTGACATAATTATAATATTTTTTAGTTTAAATATATACACATATTTATCTTTTTATTTTATATATTTTATTTTCTATGACAAATATCAAACAAAACATTATCTAAAAAAAAATTATAGTCATTAAATATGTCCATTTGTACGAATGTCCCTTTTTTCTTTTGACAAATATTTCATAGTTAATTAATTAATTTATATATGATCAATTATATAATGAAGAAATGGAATTATTAATTAAAAAAAAAATGACACAACTTGACTAAATTTCAATGTGAGAGTTTATAAGTGAAAAATTACTTCGTAAATAATTGTTTAGATATCTTTGTTATAAAAGTAATGGAAAA
>NC_027748.1:21153743-21162220 GCF_000695525.1 Brassica oleracea var. oleracea
AATTTGGTTGCTAAGATAGGATAATGCATAATGTGCTTTTGTGATTAGGACATTTTAGATGTGGTTTGCGAAATTGTAGAGGTGATGATTTTTGTGTTTTAAATCTATAAGTCCCTGCTGTTTTCAAACCTCTTTTAGAGAGACTGCCTGTTTGTTTTGCTTGAGAACAAGCAAAAATGTAAGTTTGGGGGAGTTGATATACCATGGATTTGACCCATTTTCATTTATGGTATATAAGTGTTTTACTATCTATATATTATATATTATATCCTATTAGGTATGTTTTCAGGTTCAGGAGTATCTTGGAGTAAAGTGATGATTATGGAGCATTTAGGAGCTTAAAAGAGATTTCATCCGAGCTGACCATTAGAGGTCGATACGAAGAAGAAGCAATCGTTCGATGCACATCCAGTGCCATCGATCGATACAGAAGAGAAGCCTCGACGATTGAAGATTATGATCGATCGATGTACATCCTGTACCATCGATCGATGTCGAGACGCGAGACGCGCGACTTGGTTCCAGTCGACTTTAAACCCAAGGCTTCAACAAATTACAAGATTACCCCTAACGAGTTTTAACCTAATAGTTATATACTTACCTAAGTGTTAGAAGGCAAGAGAGCTTTTGGCCACCATTGTATTCTTATTTTCAGTAGAAATTTTTGCGAGAGAAAATCATAGAGAGATTTGTGATTTGAACTCTATTGATTCATCTATTTTATTCTATGTAGTTTTTATCTATATTTTGTGTCATGAATTGCTTAGCTATGTCTGAGTAATTCACTTGTTAGATTCAGGGTTCAAATAGGTTAGAGGGATTAGCCCCCAACTATAGATTTGCTAAGTTGTAATATTCATTGATTGATTGTTCATTAATGCTTGTTTTAGCCTTGCTAACTAGAACATGAACCTAGGAATTAGCATGAGTCAAGCATCCTTGACCATCCTGTCATGCTAGGACTGCTAGAGAGATGCTAACCGCTGATTGATATAGGAGACTAGTGAGCATTATCAACCTGCGCCTAGGGCTTAGCTAGAAGCATCAATCGATATTGTCTTCTGACAATTGATTGATATGGCGAAGGGTTTATCGATCGATATCCCTATAGGATCATCGATCGACATTTTCTTGTGATCAAAAGACGATAGTTGAGATCCAAGATCTAGTTAGTTAACCAGTGAAACATTGCCATCGCTTATCATTGTGTTTAGGAGTTGAGCTCTAATATATCATGCATGCAACTGTTAGGCATCTATTGGATTATAATCTCCAACACCTGAATAGAAACCCTGCATCTAATATCTTCCAATAAGTTACACCCCCAATCATCTTGTTAGTCGAGCAATAGACTTGCTCAATTAGGATTGCTATTTACTTTTAAACCATAAAACAACAAACACTTAGAATTAATAATTTGACTAGATTTAATAGGTTTCCTAGCTCCTTGTGGATTCGATCCCTAAGTACTGCAACTGAACCTCTTATTTGAGAGAGTAATTCACTCCTTAGGGTAATTTGAGTGGTATCAGCAACCACAACACAAAGACAGACACAATGGATCATTGTAACGTTTCCAATGAGACAGCCACTGTATATGGTGGTGGTGGTAACGCACGATTGTGGTTATGAGGAGCGTGACGGTTGTGGTGGCGACTCCGGTGAAGACGGATCTGAGAAGTGATGGTGGTGGTGACGAGCGATGGCTGATGGGAGAGATGGCGGTGGTTGTGGGAACGAGCGATGTTGGTTATGACGAGCGTGACCGTGGTTCTGGCGACTCCGGTGAAGACGTATCTGAGAAGCGAAGGTAGTAGTGACGAACGATGGCGGATGGTGGTGGTGGTGGTGGTGACGAACAGCCGTCACGTTCTTCTTTCTCTACCTTGAACTCCATCTCTTCTCTCTCTCTCCATCTCTTCTCTCTCTCTTTCGTAGATCCGGGAAAAGTAATTAAAAAAAAAAGAATAAAAGAACAATTAATCTCAAGCGTTGGTTCAATATTATCTAAGGGTGAAGGTGATCCATGCCATAAACAACAACTACCAATAGGAAAAAAAGGGTGAGGATAGATACAAGAGTGATTTTTATCCTTTAATTCAAATCGATCAATGGTTTAAAAAAAACAATACAAATTGTCTTCTTATTTATTTATAGCTATTATAAAAATTATTTAAGTTTTAAATACTTTGATATCATAATTTCAAATTTAAAATCTAAATTTTTTATTTGAAATTTTAATTTATTTATGGAACTATAATTTATTTAAAAAATAAGATTTAATATTTTATGAAATATGTGGTTTACGAGTTAGGGTTAAGATTTAGGATTAAGTATATAATTTGAGTTTTATAATATACTTAGGTTTAAATTTATGTTTCTATCATAAGTTTGTAAAGATTGAGTTTATGATTTTGTATATAGAGTTTAAATTTGTGGTATAGAGTATTAGATATAGAGTGTAGATTTAAGATTTAATGTTTGAGGTTTAGAATTTAAATTTAATATTAGATTTTTAAAATAATTAAATTTTGAGTTTCAGTCTAAGATTGGATTGAAGTTTTTGTTTATGGTATAAAAAATATGTTTAGGGTTTAGATTTATAACTTTGTATGTAGGGTTTGAGTGGTTAAGTTTTGGGGTTTGTCTAGTTTGTTGAGGTTTGTGAAATAGAATTGTGGTTAAGATAAATATTTGAAAATATAATTAATAAAGTTATTGTTTATATAAGGAATAGGTTTTAATTTCGTAATTATATTATTTGTAGCAATTAGATTTTTTGACTTTATATGTAGGGTTTGAATACGGGGTTTAAGGTATTAGATTTAGGGTGTAGATTTAAAATTTAGTGTTTGAGGTTTTGATCTTTAATTTGAGATTAGATTTTAAAATGATTTAATTTTGAATTTAAGTTTAAGACTAAAATTATATTATGAAAAATTGAAAAGTGAAAATTATGTTTAGAATTTTAAAACATGTTTAGGGTTTAGGGTTTTGGCTTTTTTTTTAATTAAAAAAATACAAATAAGCAAAAAAAATATTTTATAGATTTTTAAAATGATTAAATTTTTAATTTAAGTTTAAGATTAAAACTATTAATGAAAAAATGAATTTTTTCAATTTATGTTTACATAAAAACATGTTTAGGGTTTAGGGCTTTGTGTTTTTTTTTAGTTACAAAATACAAACAATTTTTTTATAGATCGAAATTTAATAGGTACTTTATAAATATAAACAATAATTTAAAATTTGTGTTTTGGAAGTTAAAAATACTATTACATTAGAAATCTAAATTTAGTATTTGAATTTAAAATGTTCATTTTGAATTTTATAATAAGTGTTAGATATTACAGTTTAGGACATGTTTAGAGTTTAGATTTTAAGGTAAAAATATTATTTTTGTGTTTTTTTTCTTATTTTGTTATTAGTATTAAATTTTATTTTTATCATATACCATTTCCATACATTATCAGAACCATCTCTCCAAGTTTCTAAATATGTACAAAACAGATTGTACAATTGCTTACTCTAGGGACTTCATCTTCAACCTACAAAATAGAATCATCCAAATACACAAACCAAAACAATTGCTGAGTCTAGGGACTTCATCTTCAACCTACAAAACAATCCTAAGATCGCTGGAATTCTGCAAGAGAGGTAACTTCCCACATAGAGACACTCCACTGTCCGCATGATAGGAAAGGAGTAGAACGAGGCTGTTGACAGAGAAACTTTGAGTCTGGTACAGCAACCGCAGAGTGAAGATTGTTATGCAATTGTCATCAAGCAGCTTTGAAGTGGATAGTAAAAATAACTAAGAGTACTACCTTCACAGTTCGTTTGCTGTACTTCTCAAAGTCCTCCTTGTTTCCTGCCTGTCAACATGAAGATATGCTCTTTCAGTAGTACAACAAGTAACTCGAAAGGCAAGTAAGAGTGACAAACCTCAATAGCACCACTCAAATCTGCTGTTGCATCAGCTCTCTTGGAGCAACTGAATCAATAGTCCCTAAGTAAAACATTTAGAGAAAAGAATGTGACTTTCAGTTTTTCAGTCTACCAAACTGTTAACTTCAGAGACAAAAAAAATCAAACCAGAAACGAGGGATTCGCAGCCGCCGCCTTGCCCCGCCTTGTCACCGCCACCTTCAAGCTCACGACAACCAACTCTGCTCGCGACCCACCTTCCTGTACCAAAATCAAAACAAAATGTGTGTGTGAGAGAGAGAGAGAGAGGAGAGGTTGAGACTTTCCCCTTTATTCATCCCCGACGAGCCTCTTCTCCTTCTCTGCTCATGACTAGAGTCAAGCCTTGTCGAAGCTTTCATCATGGCCGAGTGAGAGAGATAGAGATAAAGAGACAGAGGGTTGAATCCAGTCAAGCTCTGTGTGTAGATCTGAAGACTTCGTGATTTTAGGTTTCCCGATTCAATTGAATCGTGAGAGAGAGAAAGAGAGAGAGAGAGAGTAAAAAGGATAGATGGAGAAGATTGATCTTAGGCCACAAGATCAAAAACAATCAATGGCCACAAATTGTAATCCTAATTTTGATAGGTGACCAATAAGGAGGGAATAAGAGGCCAAGATCAAAAACAATTAATGGCTAATTTTTTTTTTTTTTACAACAAACATTCACAGACTCATGTAGACTTTGTAAACCAATGTGGCAACTCTGCATCCATGTGTACGACGAAAGACGGTTGTTTCCTAGCACTGCGTGCCAAGCGATCCGCCTTTATGTTTTCCGTCCTAGGTACATGAACGATATCTGAGTTGGTAAAGCTTCTTCGTAAAAGCTTAATATCTTCGAGGTAGCTTTCGTATGCTGGTCATTCCTCTAGTTCTGAAACCATCTTCACTAGTTGAGAACAATCCGTTGCAAACGTGACTCGAAACTGTCTTAAATTCTTCATGCATTCCATTTCCCAAAGAGGATTAACTAAGATCTTTTTTTTTTATCAAAGAGGATTAACTAAGACTAACTTGTAATTTTTGAATTAAAAGCACCCAATGGTCAAAAATTAATCAATCCAATTTCTTTTAATAATTGTTTTAGAGATTATAATTTATTGTTTAACTAACTTTAATAATTGTATTCTAATTATTGATTATATTTATTTTGGATTTAAAATTTAGAGTTTAAAAGTATGAGTTTAGAGTATATGTAATATGATTTAGGGTATAGGGTTAGAGTATTAGATTTGAGATTTGAAATTAAAATTAAAAATTTTCAACTAATAAAAAATTAGAATTTTAAAACTTTTAGTTAGAGTTTAGGGGATGTGATTAATTTGAGGTATGATATATATAAGTAAGTGTATAGTTTAGAGTTTGAGGTTTAGATTTAATATTTGAAATTAATTTTAAAAAGGTTAAAAATCGAATATATTTAACCTAAAGATTTAAGATTAAAATAAGAAAATATCTGAGTTTTAGGGTTGATTTTTAAGTTTAGGGTATAGGATTTAGGTTTTAGGGTTTTAAGGTTTAGGTTTTTTGGAGGGTTGAGAAAGAAAATGGAATGAGAGGGAAGATGAAAAAACGAAGATAAGAGGGAAAATGAAAAAATTAGAGACCTTGTTTTTTCACTAAGTATCTGGCGGGAAAAATGAATTATTTTTTTGCGTCAATGTATGATAGCGTTTAATTTTGGATCTGCAATGGTAAGGTGCCTACACTTAAGAAATTAATGTGGCTAAATTTTTTTATTTTCCCACGATAGCAATTATAGCGTTTTAAATTGACAAACGCTATAAAAAAAACAAGTGTTGGTATATAATAGCAGAATTGTAAAAAACGCTATAATTTGATGCTAATTATACCCACATTTCCTGTAGTGAGCATCGCGGAACATAGTTGGCCACCAGAATCCTGCCTAGAGAATTTTTGATACCGTTTTAAAGGTTGCAAAATGTCCAGCGTAATCGAATCCATGGCATTGGAATAAAATATCGGGGATTTCAGTTTCGGCGACGCAGCTTCTATACATCCCGTCATAGCAGTGTTTGTAGAGATATGGTTCGTCCCAATGATATCTTCTAACTTCTCTCAAAAGCTTCTTCCTTGTATAAAGTTTCAACTCTTCGGGTTCTATGTCAGCAGCTAGATAGTTCACTATATCAGCGGTACCAAGGTCTGGTCTATGAACTTTATCCGACTGCGTGCACTTCCCGATGCAGACTTTCGTCTACGGGGGAATCATGGTCAGGGTGCAGCTCGTTATACACGACGTTTACTTTTATGGAGTTTATTTCTTTATTTGGATCATCTGGAGTATCGATCGACATTGCATCGCTGTCGTCGATCGACAGTTCCTCAGAAGTGAGACATACATTTCCGATGAATGAATCCGTCTGGTAAACGTTTTCTGTTGGCAGGAAGAAATCGATAGGAACGTCATCTTCTATTCGTATTCGAGAAAGCTTATCTGCAACTCCGTTTTCTGCTCCTCTTTTATCTTTAATCTCGATATCGAATTCTTGGAGTAGAAGGATGCATTGCAGGAGTCGTGGTTTCGCATCTTTCTTTTGCATTAAATATTTGATCGCAGCGTGGTCAGTATGAACGATGACGCGCGAGCCAACCAGGTATTGGCAGAACTTTTCAAATGCATAAACTACAGCAAGCAGTTCTTTTTCTACTGTTGCGTAATTCCTTTGTGCCTCGTCGAGTGTTCGACTGGGGTAGTAAACTGCATGCAGCTTTTTGTCTTTCCTTTGGCCTAGAACTACTCCTACAGCGAAATCGCTCGCATCGCACATAATTGATATCACTCAAATTACCGTAAGGAGTGAATTACTCTCTCAAATAAGAGGTTCGGATGTAGTACTTAGGGATCGAATCCACAGAGACTCTAGGATTACACAATAGATTATGGTCTTGAAATAAATCTAGATTGAATGGTTTATAAGTTTTAAAGCAGTAAATGAATTGGTGAGCAAATTTATTGCTCGATTGATTGTTTTAAGGTTGTAAACAGTTGGGTGATGTAGCTAAATTCAGGTATATTCTCGGGTATGATAAGTAAATTTTATTTTGAGTTTTTAGGGTTTTATTAATGTTAATTGTTCTTGAATTCAAACTAAGATATAATCTATTTGATTATCTAATTTGGATCTTGGATCTTGTGGGAACCGAAATTCGAATAGTCGATTTCCGTTTAAATAAGGAAACTAGGAAAACCCTAATTTCCCAGAGGTCCCAGATATCTGCTAATACCACCAATCAGAACACAAGAATAACAACGATAAAGTATAAGAAATCGAAAAGAGAGCAAAGTAGATCTTATTCCGAATTCGCGTTTGAGTGTTACAATAAGATAAGTGCCTGGGCTACGAGAGCCGTCGGCGAGATTCCTAGTTCTAAAACCCTAAGACGGCAATAACCTAGTTGAGTCGCAGCTTGAATAACAAAAACGGAAATATGCCTAATTGCTCTAAGCGCTAAGTTTGCTCTGAGAAAAGTCCTCTTCATGCCTCTCGCCTAGGACTCCTTATATACAGGCTCCTAGGTCGGTTTACGCTTTTCCTCTTCTGCCCTTAAGCCGCCATAGCATAAAAATGGAGATATTCCATTTTTTCCGATCTTCGTAATTATCTTCAAAATTTCGTATTTATCCGCGGAAACTTGACATTTATCTTTCCTTGCGAACCAAGCGTAAACCGTAATACGGCTTACGGGCTGTTGGTTAAGAAATCGTAAGTTGGGCCTCGAGTCATCTCTTAGGTCCCTTTGGACCATCTTCTGACTCGAAGCGTTTATTACAGCTTCTTTCAATAAAGAACGAACTTTCCGTGGTTTTTACCGTAAAGTTTGATCGATGACTTAGAATGGCGGAAAACATGAAATGGGTTCGCTACGGTCTTCGGGAGATAGCATCGAAGGGTAGACGAGAATGCATGGACTAATGTCGTATCGACGTTTCGGAAGAGCTCGGTCGCTACGTAGCGATCGAGCAGAACGGATGCTCGGTCGCTACGTAGCGACCGAGCGGAACGAACGCTCGGTCGCTGCATAGCGACCGAGTTTCGGCTCGAGCTCGGTCGATACGTAGCGACCAAGCGGAACGGACGCTCGGTCGCTACGTAGTGACCAAGCTTCGGCTCGAGCTCGGTCGCTATGTAACGACCAAGCGGGACGGACGCTCAGTCGCTACGTAGCGACCGGACAGTGTGCATGTGCGGTAGTAGCGTAATGACTGAGCCTTGTTCGTCCGTGTTCCGATCGTCATACTCGAACCTATCCGTAACCGGTATGGGCATGTTTCTGATGGCTTATGTTTGATCTAAATAGAATTCGAACGAAGCTTTATCTCAGGAACATACGTTGCGACGTTCTCTTGACTGAGCATGATTTGTTGTGGAAAGACATACTCGTATTTTGCGGAGATTTGAATATTAACTTCGCCGTTACCGTTTTTGACGCCAACAGTTAGCCCCCCAGCTCGTTAGGATCGTGGATTTCTAGTGAGATCCCAA
>NC_027748.1:21162231-21163854 GCF_000695525.1 Brassica oleracea var. oleracea
AATTTCTTCACAATCTTTACACTTACTCATTCTCATAGAGAGGTTTCTTGAAAAATTCTTTCTTCTTTCTCTTTCTCTCTATCATTTCCTTCTTGATAAAAAAAAGAAAAACACGAGATGTCGAGTAAGAAGAGGAGTTCGAAGAAAGGGTCCTTGCCCGCGAACGTTTCTGAAGAGCTCCGTGTTCCAAAGATGGAATTCGTTCCTCATTCAGTAGACCCGGCCGAGAACGAGGCATGGTAGGTGGCGTGTTATGGTTCGATCACGCCTCCCAAAGAGAAATAGTTCCCGGTCATGAATCGTCGCCCGGTCGAGGAAGGTGCACCCTAGTCCTGCTTTGGGTGGGAAAACAGGGAGTGATTCCGAGCCTGATGACCAAGGTCCCGACGCTGCTCCCACGGTTGCGACGGGGCTGAATTCTTCGAAGGGGAAAGATACTGACCTCGGCGACCTGGATTTTTTGGTGGACGATTGCATGCTTCCAGGATGGGATCCGGACCTTGCTTTCGGCGATGGAAGCGATACGAGCGAGGTCCCTATTCCGGACTTTGATGATTTCTTTGCTGGTCTTCCCTCGGGCTTCGATGCTCCTCCGTCCACGAACGAGTCGGGGAAGCCAAAAGTCATCGCGGAAGGATCTCGTATCATCAACGGGGTATAGGCTTTAAGAATTTTTACGATCGTTTCAAGTGTATATATATATTTTTTAATTGCTTTTAACGTGTCAATTGGTTTTACAGGGCTTGAACTTGCTTGGATCGGCCATCGAGGCGAGTCATAGAGAAGCCATGATCTATCGTTTTTAAGCGGAGAAGGCGGAGAAGGATCTTGCTCCCATGCCAGACGAGATGTTCAACTCGCCCGTGATCATGCCAGGGCTGTTCGTAGGGCGGAACGGAAGAGCAAGAGGGAGATTCTCGAGGTGATGAAGACTCGCGCCTCTCAATTCCGGGTTGAGTATGGGAACCTCAAGGATGCTTTCAACTAGCTGGGAGACTTCCGTGAGTTTCGCGGTTCGGTCTGGAGCCTTTGGAAGACGCGGGCGGATGACTACTTTTTCGAGAGGGAGATGGAGTTAATGAAGGGCGGTATGAAGGATCATGCTCACGCAGAGACGTTCATTTCTCCGATCGACGGGAGGATACAGGGATTCTGGGATCCCATCCTGGTTTCTCCTGATACCGTAGCGACCACGACCGAGTTTGCCGGTGGCGATGAGGAAGTGAACTATCCTGCGGATACATTCGGAGCTTCTTTGTCCGAGAATTTTAACTTTGATCTGTGAGAGGTGAGTGTTTGGCGGGAAGAAGTTTTTCCCTTATCTAGTATTCTGTGGCCAAGTGTGGCCTTAGTTCGTATATGTCCGGCCGAGTGTGGCCTTCGAACTTTGTATGGGCCTGTTTTGGCCGTTTTTATTTTTATCGGAACAGGCCGTTGGTGGCTTTGAATCCCAACCGCTATGCTGTTTATATATAATGGATGTTTGTTTGAGTTACTTTGTTTCGAGTGGGTTTGAAGTAAACATGAGTTGTCTTCTCATATTTAACTTCGTTGAGGCGTTCGATCTGTTGGCTTGTTCAAGACGTGAGTTTTCGTAAAAATTATTTATTCTTACGAACTTTC
>NC_027748.1:21164003-21166848 GCF_000695525.1 Brassica oleracea var. oleracea
AAGACCTAGGTTTACTCTCGGTTTTAAGGTTTGTGCGGTGACTAGCCGGCTATAGATTTTCCTGTTGCGATTTCTACCTGATTCGTACCGATTTAAAGTCCGCAATAGGTTCTCGGCTTATATGACTTCTATGGTACGAATCGAGCATCTTTCCAGAGACAATTTTTAAGCAAACTGGAAGTGCTAAACCAAAATTTCGGATTTTTTTTGTAGCGCGCTTTCGTCCTTGTGTTGGAAGTTCGAAGATCAAAAGAGTGATCAAGTTGCGTTTCAAGACGGCTGATGCGTTCATCGGGGCCAATCGACGAACGGAGTGTAAGGATTTTGTGGTAGCGTTCGGACTATTTGTTCGCATCGTCTCGACTTTTAACTTGGCGACGTCTCGCAGTTATTTCGAAGACAATACATATATTTTTGGTACTAAAGAGGGATTGTTTTGCGATTTTGGGCATTATGAGGCTTCTGACAAGAGTCTTAACGTTTGTAGATTTTCTAAGCGTGTTCTGAGACTTTTGCGTTAATTGAAGCGCAAGTGTCTTAAAAAGGAGCGACGCATATTGTAGTAAAAATGTTCGAAATCTCTAAAAAGCTCGATTACAATAACGCATCTTTTCTTATGTGGGAGTATACGAGTATACGTACCCACTCCCCCCCCCCCCGAGGGGGATAACTGCCTCGTCTTTTGACGAGCTGCCTACGTACCTCTTTCGAGGATCAAGCCATCTCGTAGTTCTATTTTATGCCGCGAGCATTTTTTACTCGACGATTGTCCCCGTGCTGACCGCCTTGATCGTGATGACCGTGGCCGGGTCAGCGTTCTCTTCCGGATGTTCCGGTTGAGTCATAGTGTCGGCTTCGGACTCGTGTTGAGTTTCGACACCCGAAGCGTTGGCGTCAGCAGACGATGTTAAATCGTTTTTTCTTAAAATATTTTCGGCCGAAGATTTAGCTATCTTCGTGCGCTTGCGATTTTCCGTTGCAGAGGTCGTCATCTGCCTTAACTTGTGCTCTGCGAGGAAGCATAGTCGCGACTGTTTCTGACATCCCCAGATAGCTGCGACTCCGTTTGGGGTCGGTAATTTGATACCCAGGTGGTACATTGATGGAACGGCTTGCATGGCGTTGAGCCATGGGGTTCCCATGATCACGTTGTAGATGGCAGGATGATCGACCACCGCGAATTTTACGATTTTCGTGATCTCCTTGGTCATGACTGGCAGCTGGATTGACCCGAGGGTCATCGATACTTTGCCTGAAAAACCCGTGAGCGGTTTCGGCGTTGGCGTCACTTCTCCCAGTTTGATGCTCATCCGATTGAGAGTGTCGCGGAAGATTACATTGACCGTGCTTCCCATGTCAATGTGTACTCTTCCGACTTCCAGATCTCGTATGACAAGATCTATCACGAGCGGATCGCAGTGAGGTTGGTCGATCCCGCCGGCTTCCTCCTTCATGAAGGTGATTGAGCAATTCTGATCATCTCGGGTAGGAGACCATGTAGGCCAATTTTCGCTCGTCTCCGCCTTCCACTGGTAAGCCTTGATGGCCGAAACCGTATCGTTGCAGAATTGCGATCCTCCAATGATCATGTTGACTCTGCTACGATTGTTATCGTTTCCCTTGTCGTCCGGCCTTCTGCCGTGTTTATCCCCAGATTGGTTTCTTTGAGGAGATCTCTCCGTGGGAGGATTTATGTCCGGCTTCGGGGGGCGATCGGTCTCGATGATGAGATCTTTCACGCTGGTCACTTCTGAGAGCTCTCCAGCTAGTAGCTTCGCGGCCAGCCTTGCTCCCAAGACTTTGCAGTTAGTCGTAGAGTGTCCTCGGGACTGGTGGACCTCGCTGTAGGTTTTTTCGTCATATCCTTGATTGCGAGTCCACGTATTACCCGTGGTTCAGCCTTGGTCCGAGCTGATCGCGTAATTGTGCGCTCCTTGGAGATCTTCCCCCTTAAGATGGACATTCTTGTCATTACGAGGGTTCTTCTTCTTCGTTTTTGGATCTACATCTTTCGAGGATGGTCTCGCCGACTTATTTTTTTGTGATAAGACATTCGTTTCTTCATCGATCATGATGTAGTCCGTTGCCTTGTGGAGGGCGTCCGCGGTTTGTTGAGGGCTATCCATTTTCGGAATTTCGACTTGTACCATAGCACCTTTCTGAGCGCATCAATGGCCACCTTGTCGCTTATCCCGCTGACCCTAGACATTACCAACTTGAATCGGCTTCGTCTTCCCTCTGGGACTGACTCCAGAGTTCTACATCGGAAGTTTCTCAATCTATGAACATAGAGTATTGCTTGAGAAATTCCGATGCGAGCTGTCAGAAACTTCCGATAGAGTTTCGCTTAAGGCGTGCGAACCATTCGAGGGCTGCCCCTTCTAGATTCTCGACGAACAGGCGGCAGTAGCCGGCGTCTTTTTTGCTGTCCTTCAGCCTCGCTCTTCCCATCGTGATGTGGAAAGCCTGAAGGTGCGCCTTCGGATCGGACGTACCATCATACCTCGGTACTTTGAGTTTTCCCGGATCTGATACTCTCATATCTGAGATGCAAGTGGTGACGGGGGTCTTCCGAGCCCCTTCCAGCAGCCTGTCAATCTCGGGTGCAGCGCTGGTAGCGTGATGGATTTGGGATTTTACGCCTCTTACTTCTGCCGCAGTCTTGGTGATATAGTCGCGAAGATCGCGGATATAGTCGCAAAGATCGGGTATATCCGACGTCTCCCAAGCAGATTTCCGTGCCTGTCGGCGTTTAGTGCGAGTGAGCTCGGTTTACTTTTCAGCCAGCTCTTCTTGTTCGTTCCAATAGAGGATTTCCTCCTCTTCTGTCATTGGTTTGTCGAAC
>NC_027748.1:21167062-21173635 GCF_000695525.1 Brassica oleracea var. oleracea
AACACAAGAATAACAACGATAAAGTATAAGAAATCGAAAAGAGAGCAAAGTAGATCTTATTCCGAATTCGCGTTTGAGTGTTACAACAAGATAAGTGCCTGGGCTACGAGAGCTGTCGGCGAGATTCCTAGTTCTAAAACCCTAAGACGGCAATAACCTAGTTGAGTCGCAGCTTGAATAACAAAAACGGAAATATGCCTAATTGCTCTAAGCGCTAAGTTTGCTCTGAGAAAAGTCCTCTCCATGCCTCTCGCCTAGGACTCCTTATATACAGGCTCCTAGGTCGGTTTACACTTTTCCTCTTCTGCCCTTAAGCCGCCATAGCATAAAAATGGAGATATTCCATTTTTTCCGATCTTCGTAATTATCTTCAAAATTTCGTATTTATTCGCGGAAACTTGACATTTATCTTTCCTTGCGAACCAAGCGTAAACCGTCTTGCGGCTTACGAGCTGTTGGTTAAGAAATCATAAGTTGGGCTTCGAGTCATGTCTTAGGTCCCTTTGGACCGTCTTCTAACTCGAAGCATTTATTACGGCTTTTTTCGATAATGAACGAACTTTCCGCGGTTTTTACCGTAAACTTTGATCGATGACTTAGAATGGCGGGAAACATGAAATGGGTTCGCTAAGGTCTTCGGGAGATAGCGTCGAAGGGTAGACGAGAATGCATGGACTAATGTCGTATCGACGTTTCGGACTAATGTCGTATCGACGTTCTCGATGAGGACTCAAAAGAGAACCTAAAGGAGGACCTTTCTGAGGCCTGACAGGTCGCTATGTAGCGAGTGAAGGTCTGACAGGTCGCTACGTAGCGAGTGGAAGCAAGCCAAGAAGAGTCCTACTTGTTCTCATCGTAAAATCTCAACGAAAACTCCGATTGAGATTAACGTAAAGCGTTTCGATGAGGACTCAAACGAGAACGCAAATGAGGACCTTTCTGAGGCCGTTCAGGTTGCTACATAGCGAGTGGAGAGTTGGCTTAAGCTCGGTTGCTAAGTAGCGACCGAGCGGTGTGCCTGCTCGGTCGCTACGTAGCGACCGAGCTGTGTGCGTGCTCGGTCGCTACGTAGCGACAGAGCACGCACACAGCTCGGCCGCTACGTAGCGACCGAGCGCAAACACAGCTCGGTCGCTACGTAGCGACTGTGTGCGTGCTCTGTCGCTACGTAGCGAACGAGCTGTGTGCGTGCTCGGTCGCTACGTAGCGACCGAGGTTGGCTAGAGCTCGATTGCTACGTAGCGACCGAGCTGTGTAATCGTTTTGCTGCACTTCCTTTTTCCGCGATTAACCTAGGCGTTTTCTGCGGTTTTTGGGAGAACAAGTTTTACCTTCCGAAAAGTTTTCGGAAAACGTGTTTTGGTAAAACCCTTACGCATTGAAACTTCTTTAGCTCGGAAATGAGCCAAACTTACGGGATTTGATAAAATTTATCATTTTCCTTTATGTTTAGACAGAGAAATCGCAAGCTCGTCTCGTAGCTCTTCCTGTTGGCGAAAAGTGGCGGCTAGTTTTTTTTTTTATTTTTTTTTATTTTTTTAGGCACTAAGGCGTTTGCGTAATCGTTGGCCATATGCGCAGTGGTGACTGGGGTTGTCTTACCAGCGTTGTTGCAAACTGCGATTTTGTCTTTCGATGATTGTTGCCTAGGACTCCTGGCTCCTAGGTCAGTTTACGCTTTTCCTCTTCTACCCTTAAGCCGTCATAGCATAAAAATGGAGATATTCCTTTTTTTCCGATCTTCGTAATTATCTTTAAAATTTCATATATATCCGCAGAAACTTTACATTTATCTTTCCTTGCGAACCAAGCATAAACCGTCCTACGGTTTATGGGCTTTTGGTTAAGAAATCGTAAGTGGGTTTCGAGTCACGTCTTAGGTCTCTTTGGGCCGTTGTTTGACTCGAAACGTTTATTACGGCTTCTTTCGATAAAACAAACTTTCTGTGGTTTTTATCGTAAAGTTCGATTGATGACTTCAAATGACGAGAAACATGAAATGGGTTGGCTGCGGTCTTCAGGAGATAGCATTAAAGAGTAGACGGGAATGCATGGATTCGTGTCATATCGATTTTTAAGAAAGCACGGTCGCTACGTAGCGACCGTGCTTTGGTGAGAGCTCGGTTAGCGACCGAGCCGTGTACGTGCTTGGTCGCTATGTAGCGACCATCTTTTTCTAAGATTTATTTTTCGTAAAAACGTTCATGCCGATTTTTACGGAATTTCAGACATTGATTCCGTCGTGACCGATTTTGACCCCAACAGTATATCAATAATTTCAAAAGAAAGATTCCAGTCAGGTGCTTGTACGATGGGGGCAGTTATCAGGGCTTTCTTTATCTCCTCAAAAGATTTTACGCATTCTTGTTTGAAGTCGAATTTAACTTCTTTATAGAGGAGGGAGGTGAGAGGTCTAGCGATTTTGCTAAAATCTTGTATGAACCTCCTGTAGAATCCGGCATGCCCGAGAAAACTTTTCATGTCTTTTACGTTCGTGGGTGCAGGCAGGCCGGTCATTACCTCAATATTTGCCCTATCTACTTCTATACTAGCAGTGGACACTTTATGTTCTAGGACGATTCCATCGTTAACCATAAAGTGGCATTTTCCCAATTTAGAACGAGGTTCTTTTCTTCACATCCTGCCAAGAATTTACATAGGTTATCGAGACAGTTTTTGAAATTGGATCCATACACAGACAAATCGTCCATAAAAACTTCCATGAAGTCCTCAATCATGTCTGTGAAGATTGAAATCATGCAACGTTAGAAAGTGGCGGGAGCATTACAACGACCGAAAGGCATTCTGCGGTATGCGAATGTTCCGTAAGGGCATGTAAAAGTTGTCTTTTCTTGATCGCTAGGATGTATATGGATTTGGAAAAATCCGGAGTAACCGTCAAGAAAACAATAATATTGGTGATTTGCCAATCTTTCCAACATTTGATCAATGAAGGGTAATGGGAAGTGATCTTTCCTTGTGGCAGTGTTCAACTTCCTATAGTCGATACACATCCGATGTCCGGTGACAGTTCATGTTGGGATGAGTTCGTTTTTATCATTCTTTACAACATTGATTTCGCACTTTTTGGTACGACATGCACGGGGCTAACCCAATTGCTATCCGAAATCGGGTAAATGACTCCGGCATCTAGAAGTTTGATTATTTCCTTTTTAACAACTTCTTTCAAGTTTGGGTTTAGCCACCTTTGGTGTTCCACTGACGATTTTGAATCGTCTTCTAGGTGAATCTGGTGCATGCACAGATCTGGAGAGATACCAGGAATATCATCATGAGAGTATCCGAGGGCTTTCCTATATTTTCGCAGCTTGTTTAATAACAACACAAGTTCTCCGTTGGTAAGGTTGGCGTTCACGATAACAGGGTATGAATCTTTATAGAGATAAGCATATTTGAGTCCAGCAGGTTGTTTCTTTAACTCAATCTTTGGTGCTTTTTCGGGATCCCAATCTTCTAAAGAAGATGGTTGTTGATCGACAGCTTTTTTCAAATATCAATCAACGTTGATTTCTGAAGCGTCATCCTCTATGTCATCAACATTTTTTACATCCATACTTGCGTCCACCAATCGTGTGTATTCCTCAGCTCTGCTGTCGACACTAAATGTCTCTTCTTCACTGGACGTAAGTACTTTCTCCAGGGGATCATTTGAGCACAAATCTATGAATGATTCTTCAGCCAATTCAGAGATATCATCCACGTAGGAAGTTTGTTTATCGATCAAGGGTCGTCTAATCAGCTTTTCCATGTCGAAGGTCATCGGAATGTTTCCAATGTTTAGACATATCCTACCTTCCATGACATCGATGATCGCACCAGCTGTAGCTAGGAATAGTCGACCTAAAATGAGGGGATCTTTCGGTTCATTTTGGTATTTCAGTACAACGAAGTCCGTAGGTACGTGGCAGTTGTTAATCTTTATTGGCACGTCGTCAAGTACCCCCTCAGGTATTCTAACGGATCTGTCGGCAAGAACTAAGGTTATTTTGGTAGGCTTGAACTTGTCCTATCCCAGGGATATCGCGACAGAATGCGGCATAAGGTTCACGCTGGAACCTAAATCACAGAGGGATCGAGGAAAGCTCTTGTGTCGTATATTGCAATCTAGAACAAAACTGCCCAGATCAGGTCTCTTAACCGGGGTTTCCCCTTGGATTATTGCACTTACTTCCTCTGAAACCATCATGACGCTGTGTTCAGTACCTGGGAAGCTGTTGGATACCATATCTTTTACATATTTCTTTATTGAAGATGAAACTTTTATGGCATCACTCAATGGCATTTCCCACGTGATTTTATCGAATTCTTTCTTACAGATTACCTTATCTAATTCTCGCTTAGTCTGTATCTTCTTAGGAGGAAAGGGCAGTAGAGTCTTATACACTCTCTCTACGGCCGGTTCAGCAGGAGTTGAGCGTCGATCGATATTACTTTCAGTTTGTCGATCGATATTTACTGCAGTGGGTCGATCGATGTTAGTTCCTTCGTCGATCGATTTCTAACTCTTCTTCTAACTCCTCTTCTTCATCCTCGAGATCGATGGTTGCATCCTCAGTGTTGGACCGCTCACTTTCCCGAGGTGTTTCAGATTCGGGGTTGGGACTATCAAGGATTATTGGTCGCGACTGTTGGGGTCAAAAACGGATACGACGAAGTTAACATCCAAATATCCGTAAAAATCAGCATGAACGTTTTTATGAAAAGTAATCTTCGTAAAGAAATCTTTAAGAAGAACTTTGCGGTGAAATCTTGCACTGATCTCGGTTGATTCATCAAAACTTAAACACCCATAGTCCAAGAACACGTTCATAAAATGTTAGAAAAGGATTCAAACAAGGTCGCCAGGTAGCGACCAACCAGGCCACTCGGTCAGTCGCTACGTAGTGACCGACCAAGCCACTCGGTCAGTCGCTACGTAGCGACCGACTCGTGAAGGAGTCGGTTGCTACGTAGTGACCTACCCGCGAACAAGTCGGTCGCTACGTAGCGACCGACCCACGAACGAGTCGGTCACTTCATAGCGACCGACCAAGCCTTTAGATCAGTCGCTATGTAGCGACCGATCCAGCGCAGACCAGGTCGCTACGTAGCGACTGAACTGTCTCGGACATCTATCAACGGGTACAACCCAAATCCATGCATTCTCGTCTGTTCCTCAATGCTAGCTCCCATGTACCGCAGCCATATCATTTCTCACATCATTCCGATCAAAGTTACCGTTGAAACTTTACGATATAAACCGCGAGAACTTGTTTTTGTCGAAAATAAAATTGTAAAAAATGTTTTATTTCGAAAGACGGCCCAACGAGGTCTAAAACGCGACTACAAGCCCACTTACGATTCTTTAAGAATGAGCTCGTAGACACTATGGTGGTTTATGTTTTTATTATAAAAACATTAATAAAGATAAGTTTCCGTAGAAAAAATGTTAAGTTTCCGTGGATAAACATGAAGATCGGAAAAAATGGAGTATCTCCATTTATCACTTAAGACGGCTTAAGGGCAGGAAGAGAAAAACTAAAACCAACCTTGGAGGAGTATATAAGGAGTCCTAGGCGGGAGGCACGAGGGGAGAACCTTTTCAGAGCAAACTTAGCACTTAGAGCAATTTTAGGCAATTTTCCGTTTTTGTTATTTGAGCTGCGACTCAATTAAGTCTTGCAGTCTTAGGGTTTTAGAACTAGGAATGCGGACTCGGAATAAGATCTATTTTGCTCTCTTTTCGATTTCTTTTTTTTCTCGTCTTTATTTTGTGTTCTGATTGCTTGTCGTGTGGTTTAGCAGATATCCGGGACCTCTGGGAAATTAGGGTTTTCCTAACTTTCCTTATTTAAACGGAAATCAACAGTGAGAATTTCGGTTCCCACAGTGACCTATTTTTGCCTGTTTTCTCCATGTCAGCATGTTTTCGATAGACCATAGATTTTACCCACTTTCAGACATGGTCTATAAGTTTTTTAATATATATTTACTACTATATAGAGTCTATTTAGAGTATTTACAGGTTCAGGTACGTTCTGGAGAAATATGGTGATTTTGGAGTCTTTTGAGGTGCAGAACTGCACAGACGCATCAGATGTTTAGCTATGGATGGAGACTTTCCCACTGTTAGATTGAGCCCATCGTTTGATACAAAATAGAGATTTGAGTTAGCTTTCCAATTCCACCGGTTTGAGGTTAATCAGCATCATGTAGCCGAAGTTATACCCATTTTACTGAAGAGTGGTCAGTCTGCCTCGCAAGAGGGAGCTGTCGAGGAGATAAAGGACTGTCGATCGATAACACGGCATTGGTGTTGATCGACAGTGATGCCATAACGTGGGTTAATCATATTTCAAGACCGTTTGAAGCCCAGAAGCCACACCAAGTTATCAAAATACCCTTGGACGACCAGAAACCCTATTTATGTTATTTATAAGCCATTGTTGACGGCTACGCTATCTAAGCTTTCTTTAATTCATTGTTCTTAGTTAGGAAAGAAAGGAGAAACTCCTTCAGAGTCCTCCTGGAAATCCATTGTCTTTGGTTTTTATATCTATTGCAATTTCATCT
>NC_027748.1:21173742-21186315 GCF_000695525.1 Brassica oleracea var. oleracea
TTTCTAATTGCTTTTGTTCTAGAGTCATGAACTAGAACCCTGATCTTAAAATCATTAGGCACAATGCCATCGCTTGGTCTTTTCTCTGAACTGAATTCTATTGAGCTAGGATTGTTTGAAACATACGAGAGTTGATTTAGGAACCTTAGTGAACACATATTCAACCCGATCGTAAAGCTTTCTACAAGCGATATCGATCGATGATCCAATATATTAATCGATCGATATTGTGAAAGGTTTTATCAATCGATATTCCTATAGAATAATCGATCGACACTTTCTACAGATCAACATGCGAGAGCTGAGGTCTTAGATCTCATGATAGATAATCTAGACATGCGAGAGCTGGTAGATTATTGTTATTGTTTGAGTTCTATAATATCTTACAAGCAACAATATTAGCCTCTATATCATTATAATCATGATTACATGAATAGAAACCCTAGATCTAGAAAACCATCCTTCCATCAAACAAATCTTTGCCAAGCTGAACAATAGTCTTGTTCAACTTGTTTAATGTTTAGTGTTTTGATATCTATATCTGCTACTTTATAAACTATTAGCCTAGCTTAATCGTATAACTATTAGATCTTTTGTGTGCCCTAGCTCCCTGTGGATTTAATCCCTAAGTACTACAACTCGACCTCTTATTTGAGAGAGTATAAATCACTCCTTAGGGTAATTTGAGTGATATCAGTTTTTCCGCTTGGTTGATCTCTATTGTGCTTGGGTTGAGGCTTCGTCCGCTTCTTAGTAACACAACATTAATTTGACGTTTCAGATTCGCGTCAGTTCGCCCAGGGAGATGTCCTAAATCTCTTTTGATGGCGATCGCGTTTTCCGCGACTTGACTGTCCAATCTCTTAATGTGTTCACTTAAAGCGTTGAATTTTTTTCATTAGCTCACTGTAGATCATGTCTATCTTTCTGTTCAGGTCAGTGGCCATTTTGAGGTTTCCAATGAAAGCTTGGTTTAGTCTAAACTTCGCTCTGCCTCGGCGTGAGCCAACAGTAGCATCGTAATTTTGGGTAAAGCTATCGGGGTTAAGGATAGGGTACCTATCTTTCAAGGTTGAATTATATATGAACTCTACTCGTTGTTCTAATTCAGAAAGGGTATCATCATCAATTTGGTATATCCCAAATTGGTTTTGTCCCTTTAGAGCCGAATGAAGCGAATCTAGAGATTCTTTGATTTTGGCTAAAGGTGACACATCCATTGAGTCAACTCTCCTTTCTCGCTCTACGTCCATCATTTCGTAGGATCTACCCGTAGCTACATTCTTGATCAAACGCTTTGCCTCTTCAGGGTTTCTGGTACTGCAGTTCCCTTCACTGGTTGTGTCAAGCGTGATTTGGGAGTGCAAGTTAATACCTCCGTAAAAGGTATTAATGAGTTGTGGTTCTGGATAACCATGGTGGAGACATTCCAGTTGGTAACTCTTGAATCTGTCCCATGCGTTTCTGAATGACTCCCGTGGACCTTGACGGAATGTGGAAATTTTCTTCCTTACATCCCAGTAACGCGTCTCATCGAAGAATTGATTAATGAAGGTATTCCTTATCTCCTTCCAGCAGGTTAGAGAACCCGTAGGTAGTTGGTCCAGCCATTTTCTGGCTTCACCTTCTAAGGAGAATGGAAAGATTTTACAGCTGGTAGTTTAATGGCGGACCTATTGGAATAGGTTCTGCCAGGGTTTAAGTAGTCTTGCAAGGGCAATTTTGTTTCATGATCTCTTTTCGAGATCGGATTTATTTTAACAGGGATTTCAGTCCCCTGTTCATTGATGATTTTGTTAATTGCGTTGCTTAGTTGACCTTTAGGTTCTCCTAGGACTACTCCCTCATTAGCATTATTGGTAAGAGGAAACTTACCTGCTTACGGCGGGGTGTCGTCGATCGATGTTTGATGAGCGGCGTCGATCGATTTTGCTGTCGACTTGTCGCTCGATGTTGTTGTTATTTTGTCGATCGATATCCGTCCAAATTCCATATCTTCCATCTTTAAGTTCCTGTGTCAGAAGGGAAAGTGGGAAAACTTTTAGAAAATTTTGTAACAAAATCTAGACTGAATTCTAAACTTATCTAATGGTAATAAGAGAGAGTCCCCGGAAACGGCGCCAAATTTGATATCACTCAAATTACACTAAGGTGTGAATTACTCTCTCAAATAAGAGGTTCGGATGTAGTACTTAGGGATCGAATCCACAGAGACTCTAGGATTACACAATAGATTATGGTCTTGAAATAAATCTAGATTAATTGGTTTATAAGTTTTAAAACAGTAAATGGATTGTTGAGCACGTTTATTGCTCGATTGATTTCTTTTGAGGTTGTTAACAGTTGGGAGAAATAACTAGATTCAGGTATGTTCTCATGTATGATAAGTAATACTTAAAGTGGTTTTTAGGGGTTTATTCATATTAATTGTTTTTGAATTCAAACTAAGATATGATCACTCTGATTATCTAATCTGGATCTCGGATTTCAACTCTCGTATGTTAATCACGAGAAAGTGTCGATCGATAATTCTTTACGAATATCGATCGATACACCTTTCAAAATATCGATCGATAGGGCTATCGCTGCGTCGATCGATACTTCTTCCAGAAAGCTTTAAGGATGGGTTTGATTTATATTCTCTAACTCACTAGACCAACTCTCGTCTGTATCTACTCAGTTAGATCATACTAGTTAATTTCAGGTATTGAGTCAAGCAATGGCTTGATCTCAATTAATCCTAAGATCTAAGTTTAAAGGG
Organism: Brassica oleracea var. oleracea; assembly: GCF_000695525.1. Classification (NCBI taxonomy): domain Eukaryota; kingdom Viridiplantae; phylum Streptophyta; class Magnoliopsida; order Brassicales; family Brassicaceae; genus Brassica; species Brassica oleracea. The sequence continues at coordinate 21,176,504 of NC_027748.1, forward strand.
TGATCAATCCTAAACTTAGCTTTAAGCATAACTAGATGAAGAACTATATTTCTAAACACCCTAACAATTGTTGTTGTCAGTAATACATTTATCAACCTATTGAAAAACGTAAACCTAACAGTAAGGACTACTCAGACATATTCATGGAACACATAGTTATGATGGTCTGAATAATACTTAAATAAAATGAGTAAATAGAGTAAGCAACAAAATGAATGAAAGCAAGGGAGTTCAAGATCTTCTCTGTTTTGCAGTTTTGATCTATCTCTCCAATTCTAAGCTCTCTCCTTTCAATGGTGGCTTCTTGCTTCCTCTAAATTAGGTCTAAAAAGGTCTCTAGGCAAGTCTGCCTCTAAAATGATACAAAACCCTAATAAATAGCCTAACAGAAGGCCTTGGACTTAAAATGTAATTATTGAAACTTTTGTGAAACTTGAAATCTTCTAATTTGTCATTAAATCTCGGGTGGCTTCGCTGTCGATCGATGAGAAGAGGTCAACATCGATCGATATTTGTTGGCAACCGTCGGTCGATATTTCTTGGTAACCGTCGACCATCTCCTATTTCCAGCAAAGCTCAAAAGATCTACAAATAGCTCCAAATACATCATTTTCTTCTAGTTAGTACATGAACCTGTAGTTTCTCTAAATAGACTCTATATAATGACTCTATACAATAGTAAATATATCTTAAAACACTTATAAACCATGGCTAATAATGGGTAAAATCCATGGTCTATCATTCATCAACCAGGAGGGTTATGGTGTCTAGAGATGTAAAGTTCATAGAAGCAAGAGGATTCTATGATGAGAAGAATCAAGAAGATCTGAGAGAGACTCAGATAGAGCTACAAGCCTAAGGATAATTCTTGATGGGCTTGGGATCAATACTACCCATGATCCAAAATCTAGAAAGGAACCTACTGTCATACCCACAAGAAGTGCTGATCATGAGGGGGGGGGGGATATGTACCTGAAGTTCAAGCTCAAGAAGGAGCTGGTTCAGGTGATCATGATCATCATTCAGTACAAGAGAATGAGGATGAAGAGGGAACTTCTAGTAGTAATCAGGAAGAAGAACTAGAAGCTGAGCAAGATCCGGTTCAAGAAGCTGAACCAGTAATGCAACCACTGAGAAGAAGCACTCGGATAAGGAAGATCCTTCCAATTTGGTCAATACAAAAGTTGACTACAATGCTGTCTGCTGTCTGCATAATACCCTTAAGAACATTATGCATTCATGGTCAGCTTGGATTGAGAGTTATGTACCAAGATCATATGAAGAAGCTATGCTAGACAAGGAATGGAGCAATTTAGTGAGAGATGAAGTTGAAGCAATGATTAAAAATGATACTTGGAAATATCTTGCAAATGGGAAGATTGATAGGAAGAAGACCAGATTGGTGGCATAAGGATTCACACAAACCTATGGAGAAGATTACATTGCATTGATACCTTTGTGACAGTAGCTAAACTTCATACCATTAGGATTGTCCTATCACTTGCTGTGAACTTTGGTGGGGTCTTTGGCAAATGGATGTGAAGAATGCTTTCTTGCAAGGAGAGCTTGAAGATGAAGTCTATATGCATCCCCCCCACCTGGTCTTGAGCACTTAGTGAAGAAAAGGAATGTTCTAAGGTTGAAGAAAGCTATCAATGGTCTCAAACAATCACCAAAGGCTTGGTACAACAATCTGAGCACAACCTTGAATGGGAGAGGCTATAGAAAGTCTGAACTCGACCATACCTTATTCACTCTCACGACCTCATCAGGTATTGTTGTCCTTCTTGTGTATGTTGATGATATCATTATCACATTAAGTGAAAAAGCTGGTATACAATCCACCAAGAAGTTTCTTAAATATGTTTTTGAGATTAAAGATTTAGGAGAGATGAAATACTTTCTTGGAAGTGAGATATATAGATCCAATGAGGTTTGTTTCTGTCAAGTATACACATGATCTCTTGAAGGATGCAGGGAACCTTGGTGGGAAGAAAGCTAGGACACCTCTTGTGGATGGATACAAGGTCCCACGTGAAGGGGAGACTGAAGACAGTCCACCATTCCAAGATGCAAAGCTTTAAAGAAAGCTAGTGGGTAAGCTAACATATTTGACTATAAGTAGACCTGATATATGTTTTGATGTGAATCAGGTGAGCCAACATATGCAAGTACCAAAGGAGCATCATTGGAACATGGTGAACCGGATCTTGATGTATTTAAATGGCTCAGCCGGCCAAGGTGTTTGGATGAGATTCAATGGTAGCACTGAAGTAGGTTGTATTGTGATGCTGATTGGGCTGGAGATAGAGTAGACATAAGGTCAACAACCGGCTATTGCACATTGTTTGGTTGGAACTTGGTTACTTGGAAGAGCAAGAAGCAGAAAGTTGTGTCTTTCTCAAGATCAGAAGCTGAGTATAGAGCCATGCTGAAGCTAACCAACGAACTGGTCTGGATCAAAGGGATACTGAAGCATTTGGAGATTGATCAAGCAACACCAATGACCATTCATTGTGATAATTAAGGAGCCATTCACATTTCAACAAACTCGGTGTTCCATGAGAGGACCAAGCACAATGAAGTTGATTGTCACAAGGTGAGGCAGATGATTGTCTTGGGAGTCATCTTGCCATGTTATACAAGAATGGAAGATCAGTTGGCTGATGTGTTTACCAAGGCTGCAAGACAGATGACAATAGAGTCCATCCATAGCTGGTTGGGTCTCACTGATCTCACCAAGCACAACTAAGCTTCTTTTCATGAGGACTTTACTGTTTTTCTTCTTATCAAGATTTTGTCCCACTGAGTTTTCCTTGGTAAGGTTTTTAATGAAGAAGATCTCATGGTTTCCAAGCTTGGTTGGTTCCCTTTGGCCAAGCTTGAGGGGGAGTGTTGAATATAGTAGAAGAAATGAAGTCATGAAGTGTTGAGCTGTATACATGGAGTTGAAGATGTGAAGGGGTTGAAGAATTGGCGAAGAATGGTTTGGGTCGACCAAAACCATACAGTCCGTACAGACCGTACGGTCCGTACATGTTTGGGTCGACCAAAACCCAACAAAGGTGAAAAGATCTTACCCGGGTCACTCGGCTGTGAAGAGAAGTTACCTTGTGATTTTACACTTGGATCAAGACCGTTGGCAAGGAGATAAGACGCGGCTTGACAGGCTGGACCAGCTGGTAAAGCAAGAGGCATCTTGTCCAGGATGCTAGATGCTTTACATATCTGAAGAAGCTCATTGGCCGGTTTGAAAGGAGGAGCGGCTTTATCCTTTGACTCTACATGATTTCTCCTTAGCTGTTCAAAAACCCTTGTATCCACACTCCATATATATAGTAAACTCTTCATCAATGATAATTAGACAATTTGAGACTCTCTATTAGACTCTTAAGACATTTTAAACATGATTAGACACTAAACTTCTACTCTTGGTTCATAAGTCTCCCAATCACCTCTAATCTTCTCTAAACTCTTTCTTTTCTACTCAAATGTTATTACTCCTGACGACACTTCAATGTACGAACCCTAGCCTGCCGACGACGCTTTAAGAATAAACTGAAGAATCGGAAAGACTCGCCATGCTTGTAATTCTGAATGATATCCATTTTTTTTTTTAATTCCCACTCAAATTTTATTGGACTCTAAATTTATGTAACATTATTTTGGTCTTAAAACTTAGATATTTATTACAATATGGGCAGTGAATCGATCCTTGCTTTTTATCAATTGTGACTTGTGGTAATCTCGCCAGTGTAATACTCTACTCCCTCAAATATAATTGCAAATAATTTATGTTGTCACTATCTTATCCTACAATACTAAATCTTGAATATCCTTAATGCTCAAGCTGGTCACGTCAATTTAAGAAAATAACCAATAGGGAGGCTCAGTTTTGTGACGTCATCTTTATTAAGCATCAAGTCAAGTTTCTAAGTTGCCAGAATAATCTGTACACATTATCAGCTCTAAGCGATTCATCAACTTCACCTTCTTCGTTCCCACCGCAGAAACGCAGACGTTTATCACCATTGATCGATTCTTCATCCGCTCCACAACGTGCACAACATATGTCTCCTTGTATTCCTCGCGCTTTCAGATTCTTCTTGACTGCTCTACAGCATGTCACCAATTGCCATAGTAAATATTTTAACTTTGGGGGGCACCGTATTTTCCAGCAGAACGCCTTCAAAGCATCAATTGTGGGTCCAAACATTAAAGGTGGTCTTTTCTTGTCTGGATAAACTCGTTCTATCTGGTTTCCTGATTTAACCGTATACTTTCCATTGTTTGTGAAATGCCACCCATCCCTGTCCACCATCTGGTTTTACTCAGTGGTATACTTTCTATAATTTTCACATCCTGGGGATCCATCAAAGCCCTGAGTGCTTACGAATTCCATGTTCACGAAGTAGAATCAATAAGAGAATCCACTATTAGGTCTGGGTCGAAATTGTGTTGATTTTTATTTGCTGGTGTCGGGCGAGTGGTTGGGAGCCATGGATCGTTCCATACAGATATAGATAATCCTGATCCCACCCTTTTGATTAGTCCTTTGCTTACCAGAGATCTAGCAGAAACGATGCTCCGCCAGCCATATGATGGAGAATAAGAGCGAATTGGTTCCACGGGTGATGCATTCATGTAATACCGTCCTTTGAACACTCGAGAAAATAAAGTATTTGGCTTCTCAATCAGACGCCACAACTGTTTGCCTAGCATTGATGTGTTGAAATCCGTAATATCCTTAAAACTTAGTCCTCCATCCTCCTTATCAAGGCATACTTTATCTAATGATTTCCAGTGCATGCCTCTTGTCCTTCCCCCTGAACTCCACCAAAATTGTGCGACCGCGGTCGTCAGGTTTTTGGCGGTTGCCTTAGGTAGACGATAGCAAGACATCACATGGTTTGGTAATGCCGTAACCACGGATTAACTCTATTATTTAGCAGGTCATGCACAAACTAAAAACTTGTATCTTGGATCCCCCCAGATTTTCTGGAAGACCTAACTAGGATCCCATGCCTCCAAGATTCTGGATGCCCAATATATCTCTTAACTCATGTCTAGCTGATTCCTCAATTTTGTGCCCAAACTGAATCGAGGAGTTATCGAAGTTTATAAGCTGACCTGATACAACCTCATATTCATTTAAGATCCTAAGGATGGTTTGACATTCTTCTTTTTGAGCTTTAGAGAAGAAAAGACTATCATCCGCAAAAAGCAAATGAGATATCGATGGACATGCTCTAGCTACCTTCATTCCCGTTAAGTGTTTCCCTCTTTTCGACTTTTTAATATTTGCAATTAAGGCCTCAGTACACATAATAAATAAATAAGGTGATAAAGGATCCCCTTGTCGTAAGCCCCTGTGTGGGACTATAAGACCCCGTGGTTAACCATTTAGTAGGACCCGATATTGAACCGATGATATACACTCCATCATTAATGTAATCCAATGAAGGTCAAAACCCATATTCTGTAATAGAGCCTTGATAAAATCTCATTCCACTCTATCATACGCTTTACTCATATTCGTTTTAATTGCCATATAGTTTCCTTTGCATGCCTTTTTAGTCCTTAATCCATGAAACATTTCATGAGCTATAAGAATTGTATCAGAGATCAACCTTCCTGGCACAAATGCCGACTGGGTTTCTGATATGAGGGAAGGTAAGCATATCTTCAACTGCTGACACAGAACCTTCCAGATAATTTTATACCCAACATTACACATGCTAATTGGCCCCAGTTCCGTCATTCTTGTAGGCCTCTCCGTCTTTGGGATCATATAAATATTAGTAATATTTAACCTCGGATCCAATATTCCAGTAACCAAAAAAATTTTCACCATGTCCACCAAATCCTTCTTAATAATATGCCAGGAGTGTTGAAAGAAAAGAGTTGTCATACCATCCGGTCCTGGTGCCTTCTCTGGATGCATCATAAACAAGGCTTCTCTAACCTCGTTCTCCGTCGCTACTCTCAGCCGTCGTTGATTCATCTGGGAGTGATACCCGGTGTTACTTTTGTTGGAAAAGTGGTAGTAAAAAGCTCTTCGAAATAGTCTACTGCCACTTTTTCCACACCAATATCCTCTGTAATCTAATTCCCCAAAGCATCATATAAACCCACAATCCTATTACAGACCCGTCGTTGCTTAGTCAAAGCATGGTAGAATTTTGTATTGAGATCCCCAGATGAGTACCACGTATTCCTACTTTTCTGGTGCCAATACTCCTCTTCATCTTTATATGCATCTTGCAACTTCCTCGAAACCTTTAAAATATCCTCCCGAGACCTAGATTTATCTGTTTGTACCTCCTCAAGAGCTTTCTGTAACTCATTAATTTTTTCCTTTCCATAAGGTGGATTATTTTTCCGCCATTTAGCAATTTCATGTCGGCAATTACTAATTTTTGCCACAATCCCAGTTTCCAGCCCATTGTAATAGAATCCAGAAGACCTTCTTGTCCAATCCATCTTTTATCAAAACGAAATTGTCTTTTTCTCCTGGTGACGACATCTTAACGTCACTGCCCCTTTTCCTTTTCCTCTTCTCCCTAGCCATGACATTTTATTTCCCCGAGCCGGATATTCCAATAAACCAGTATTCCTTATCATATTATTAAAAGGAATAAATGAATCCGCACTCCGCAAAGATCCTCCATCCTTTTCATGATTTCCAGTGATTTCATTTAAATCACCAATGATGAACCAGGGTTCTGATCGCGAAAGCCCATATCTAGTCAAATGTTCCCATACTTGTTCCCTTAACTTTGGAACAGGATCACTATACACAAATGTGAGATAAACCATCTTCCCAAGAGCCACCGCTTCCACATCAATCATTCTATTACTAGAATATAAGACTTGGGTCTGAGAATCATTGTTGTAAAAAAACGTTAAACCACCACTCCTTCCCACTGGATCTACAGTAACCAAATTATCAAATCCAATATGTGCTTGGAAGTCTTGAAAAAACTCTGAATCTTGCTTTGTTTCAGATAAAAATAAGAAATCCGGTTTATGTTTATGCCATATCTCCCTTAGATAGCTTATGGGCCAGTTACTTCCCATACCTCTACAATTCCAACTAAGAACTCTCATTTAAAAATTTAAATAAACTCCCAAGAGATAGCTAATTTGGATTTAATGATACCCTGAAATCCGAACCACCAAAGAACAATAAGCCACCAAACTTTCAAAACACCCGTCATAACAGACGCCCTCAAAAAGAAAATAATAAGCCTTTGCCCTACTCCGAGTATAGACCTTGTTGCCACTTCCACCTCACCATATGACTTCAAGCCCGTAAAAGCCATAATAGAAGAACCAAATATATGAGCCAGTATCTTCACGTAAAACGTATATATATGTTCTGTGTAAATTTCTGAAACGTACAAAATATCTATACAAGACTTTGTACTGCAACAGGTTTTATCAACCCAGGGAAAATATACACGTTGCGATCTCTTCTCCTTTGTTTCCGAAATTAAAACTCTACGCCTCTCCAAAGAAACTGTCTGCGACTGGTTTAAAGAGACCAGCCACAGCGCATGGGTCCATGCAACAAGAATGTTCCGTTCTGTCTTGAGCCACATCCCAATACCAACAAACCACACATGTACCAAATCCTTTGCTTGTCTTCCAGAAACATTAAGCTGCATAGATGATACTGCATCAGACATCCTTACCCGCCCCTTGAGACCACTTCGCATCAACAACATGGACCAAATCCAAAAACCAAAACAAACAACTTTATTCCATATGTTCCAAGAAACAAGCAAACCACATCTTATTGAAGACCCTTTTAAAACCTAACAATACCATATAAAACTTAAACTGCTCATAGAGCTTATTGAAACAACAAGAGAAACAAAAATTAAAAAAACCCAACATCCCCATAACATAGTTGTCGATGCACGCTGATCCATAAACACTTAAGGTTTGGGTAGCTGTTTCGGGTGTGAGGAACCCTTCTCTTCCTCTTGCTTAGCGCCACCTTCCTTACAGAGACTCTGTTTTGCTGGTGAGCGCTTGCGAGGCGACATAAGAAATTGAACAAACTTCGAGTTGTTTCCACCTGCAACTGAGAACAAAGGCTTTCGCAGTCCCGGCTTCTTCTCCGCCGCAGCTGTCACCGTGCCCTCTGCAATGCCACTGGTCATATCCTCTTCAACAAATTCTTTTGCCTCCACCTGGTTCATATCTTTTCCTTCTCCGTCAGTGAGATTCTGGAACTCATCAGCAAGTCCCAGACCCGCATCTGTCTCCGTCCTAGTGTGATCAGTCTCTCCCAGTTCCATTCCCTCCTCCCTAGACGAATCTAAATCCTCATTGATCTTATCCTGCTCCAGAGTATTAGTTCCATCTTCTAAAAACTCGCTAACCAAATCCAAACCATTTTCCAACTCTCCAGGAATTAACGTTACCTGATCAAGATCACCGGGGAGTTGAGATGTCACTTGTGCATGAGATGTCACCTATGCAGGTCCTGGTGGAGTAATTAACTTCAAACTCTTCTCCACTTCTTGTTGCAACCGCCCCATATCACTCCCATCACGCCTGATTTCTCCTTCTTCACGTGGCTCCTCACTGTTCCTACGCACAGGACTTCTTTCCCCTCGTAGTGGACTTCTGTCACCTCGCGTTGCACGAGATGACCGACTCCTCACCTCATCCGAGTGACGTCTTGTTTGTTCCCATCGGAATTTGCGGTTCCTGGAGCCTCCCTCCTCAAATTTGTTGTGGTTGCGGTTTGAGAAAGCTCTCTTATTTCCACGTTCCGGCACCCTTTCCCATTTTGTTTCTTGTTCCGCATACATCTTTCCTTTCCCCTTTCTTTGGTATCTCCTTGGATCCTTTTCATTCTCTTGATGGCCCCCGTCTCCATTAATCACCCCTCCCTTGTAACTCCTTGCTCTATCATCTTTTCTGACCGCAGCTCCCTCCCTACTATCCTTCTTCTTCTCCGGGTTTGGATTCAAAGGACAGTTGATGTGTCGAAGTCCACAGATCAGTACATGGAACCAGCTCAGCATGGAGTTCAGGATGTTCTAAACATTTGAACCGAGGTTCATGTTTTTCACCGTACCAGACAGACTGACCGTGCAGTGTACTGGAAGTCCCGCATACGTCCGGAAAGGAGCTTTGGCTGGAACCATGGCTGCATGACCGATCTGACAGTACTGCAGCTTGCCTTTGCCGTCCAACTTCACAAGATAAGGCTGATGGTCAAGCCAGAATAAACTTAGGACGAGCCAGTTCTGATTCAGAGCATAGCTTCTCTCTTTTGGCCCGATTGGCTCGTACCGCATGTACCGACGACCGTGCTGATGATCTCTCTACCTTGTTCGATCCGATCATGGACTTTAACTTTGGATATTTGTCTAAGGCAAGTATCCTTAAGCTATCAGAAGACTTGGGCTTTGTTGGAACGCAACTTGTCCAATCAGAACGTCCCTCGGCCCTTGTTGATCGTCCCGCCTATGTGCTGATCCTTACCGCTTTGGACTTAGCCGGTTCGGATGCATCTGGACAGAAGCCGATCGGTCCCTTTGACTAGTCTTCTCTTTATTTTCGTGCCTTGACCAGATCTAGTCAAGTTTATTTAATGTTTTGCCTTGTTTTCCTACATTTCTATTTAATGTCTAGATCTACAAAACTCTGTAAATATGTAAACTCTTCTAATGAATAAATAAATCGATTTTGTCTAAAGCTTTTGAGTTAAACTCTTTGTTCTTTGTTTAGAACTTGTCTTGTTTCTTGGTGAGTCATATCCAAGCAAACACCCCCCCTCAAACTCGTTG
>NC_027748.1:21186520-21222455 GCF_000695525.1 Brassica oleracea var. oleracea
TTTTGTGTTTCAAAATCTGTTTTTGAAAACATGATTAATTCTTTTAAATTGTTTAAACCTGAGAAACTTCATGATCAAAAATGTTTTCAAAAAGGCAATGGCATCAGTTCTGAATTTATTTTGAGTTTTGATCAGTTCTTAAAGCATAGCAAAGGCATTGATCATTTTGAAAAATCTCTTGAGCTTGATTTGAAACAAACTGATTTTTGTGATCTTGATTTTTGCAATTCTGTTTTGCAGCCTGATCTTGTATGTTCTGAAACTAATAGAACTTGACATCTTCTGAGATAATTTCGTGATAATTGTGTTGTTTTGAGTTTTAATGACATCTTGGTCTACAACACCTTCTTTGACAACCGTCTAGATCATTTGATAGTTAATTCTCAATCTGAACTTAAGCTTGTGTGTTCAGATGTTGAGCAGGATATGCACGACTTAAAAATGTATACTATTTTTGCATATCTTGATAAAATTATGGTCTGTAATGTCTACTTTATTGTGCATCTTGACAAGTTGAAATGTGTGCTACTTGTTCTTGTAAAAGATATCTTGATTTTTGATTTGAACACGTATTTGTCTTGCACATTTGATCCTGGTCTTTTAGTGTTTGTTTTGAGTATCCAGGAAAGACAGGTTCAGCCTCTGAGAAATGAAAGCATTGACCGTGCCCAACAGCCTGAGATTTGGAGAAACTTTGTTGTCCAAACCGGCTTTGGAGATGCCAGCGACAGGGTTTCATTCCAAAACGGATATCTCAACATTCAGAAGGTCTTTTGTCATGAATCTAATTTCCCTGGAAAGCGAACTCAAAAAGGATTCACCGAGGCTTGGAATCACTTAAAAAGCTTCATGGAGGAAGGAGTTATGAATTTTTCAAACCGAAGGTTCTCCAGCCGTCTATCCGCAAGTACAAGACTTCTAAAGGAGATTCAGGCCTAAGAAAGAAGCCGCCTGAGCCAAAACCAATCCTCCATGAACCAAAGGTGTTTCCTCAGTCAACCTCCTGTCCAAACCAAAAGAAATTTGTTTTGAATGAACAGGATAAGCATGATCATTTTCCAAGGAGAGCAAGCAATGATGAACGCCAAAGGACTTGGAATTACTTGATGAAAAAGACTTCAAAACTCCAAGGAAGTTTCTGTCCAATCTTTTCATTCACTGAATTTCCCTTGAATTTTAATTCTTTTGTGTCTGATTTCTTTCCTTTTGATATAGGTACAATGGATTTGAGGACAAATCCTTTTGAAGAGGGAGGGAATGATGTCCTACAGTCCACATATCAGTACATTGAACCAGCTCAGCATGGAGTTCAGGACTTTCTGAACATTTCAACCGAGGTTCATGTTTTTCACCGTACCAGACAGACTGACCGTGCAGTGTACTGGACCGTCCCGCATACGTCCGGAAAGGAGCTTTGGCTGGAACCATGGCCGCATGACCGATCTGACCGTACTGAAGCTTGCCTTTGCCGTCCAACTTCACAAGATAAGGCTGATGGTCAAACCAGAATCAACTTAGGACGAGCCAATTCTGATTCAGACCATAGCTTATCCTTAAGCTATCATAAGACTTGGGCTTTGTTGGAACGCAACTTGTCCGACCAGAACGTCCCGCGGCCCTTGCTGATCGTCCCGCCTATGTGCTGATCCTTACCGCTTTGGACTTAGCCGGTTCGGATGCATCTGGACGGAAGCCGATCGGTCCCTTTGACTAGTCTTCTCCATATTTTTGTGCCTTGACCAGATCTAGTCAAGTTTATTTAATGTTTTGCCTTGTTTTCCTACATTTCTATTTAATGTCTAGATCTACAAAACTCTATAAATATGTAAACTCTTCTAATGAATAAATAAATCGATTTTGTCTAAAGCTTTTGAGTTAAACTCTTTGTTCTCTGTTTAGAACTTGTCTTGTTTCTTGGTGAGTCATATCCAAGCAATCACCCCTCAAACTCGTTGGTCTTGTGAGTCATATCAAGCAACGGTTCGAGATTCTTCTTTTGGTGGTCTTGTGAGTCATATCAAGCACCAACTGAAGCCGGGAATATCAAAGGCCATTCCGCAACCTTCTTGCGACCAATTCGGAGTTCATATTCAGATCTGATCCAATCGAGTGAGCCGTTCTTAGGGTCCTTCAACAGTTCTCCAAATCATGGCAGAGACTGAGACAGAGAGAGCAGTACCCAAACAGCTTTTCAAACTTCTAAGTGACTAGAGCCTCCTCTTCCTCGTAGTATTCTCCACCTTTGAAATCCACTGTGGTCTCAAAGCACAACTCCTTACGTCCATCTATGATCACACGCATCTTTCCATAGTCAAGATCCACATCTATAGTTTCAACAATAGCGTCTCCAATGCTCTGAGAAGTAGGGGTTGACCAGAACTCTGTGGGGACTCCCTCAGTCTTGATCCAAAAACGAATCTCCGAAGGGAAGTCTCTCACCATCCTTGGTTTCCATCGAGCTAGTGCTATCATCCAGTAATCAAAATGACACGGTTGCATCTCCAATACCGCCACAATGTCTTCCTCCGTATCAAAGTGAAACTGGAACCTTCCCATTCCCAGGTCTGCTCCCACAACCCTCTCTTCCACCTTCCAATTTTTTGGTAACATCACAAGGAGAGCTGTGACGTCTTGCTCCGCCGGGTTCATACATTTCCTGTTCAGAGTCTTAGAGTAGCTCTTGATCAGATTAGAGTTGTCAAAGTGAGGGATAGAGATCTTAAACCGCTTACGATTCCCTTCACCATTCTTCCCATCACCACCCTTTCCGACAAGCTGAGCCTGAGTCATGATCACCAATGCCAATAACAAGAAAAGAGAACAATTTAGCTCGTATGATATTATAAAAGAAACTGTGATGAATATGAAGAGTAAATACCAGTTCCTTATATAATGATACTCATAGCTAAGTTCATCACGCCAGAATCCTAATACATTAATAGCAAATCTTCCATGATTGATTCGATATATCTTTAACCAATAGTCAAGAAATCTGTTCCGACATCTCAGAATACCAAAGAAAATCATATCCAGAAGCCAAGTTTCCCTCTTATCATTATCGTGTCGCATAATGAGATTTCTACTTTCTATAATAGACGGCAGAGATCTCGTTTTGAGGATAACGAAACTCATACCTCTTAATTCTTGTGCTTGATTCTCTGGATTCCACATCCGCTCCGAAGATCTGAATGACAACCATTTCCGGAAGAACCCAATCGTATCTCCGTTCCAAACCCGTTTCCATTGAAATACTTTGGAACTCGTCACTAAATATTTGATTCGCAGATCTCCGCTGAATCCCCGTGATTTCCCATCTCCATATGATTCTCCTCGAATCGTTAATTTCCTCTTAGCACTTGGATCCCAATCTCAATCGAACATCGAAACGCTACTTTCAAATCACCATCGCCGTCGCCTTTTCTTCTGTTACTTTTTCTTAATATGTATCTTTAGTACTATTATTAATGTTTACCACAACTAAAGAGACATTTTCAAAAATACCTTCTTCATTAAGAGGCTAAAGACTCTTATACCCTAGTTGTCTATATATATAAAAGAAATAATTATTTAAATAAATAAAAAAATTAAAAATTAAAAATAATTTTTTAATGTTTTCGAATTATATTTTTTCAAATTCGAACTTTTTATAAAAAGAATTTGAATTTGTTTTTCTGGAATTTTATTTTTCAAAATTTTTTTTTGAAAATCAAAAATCATTTTTGAAACTATATTTTTACATTTTTAAGAGTTTATTTATATATTTATTAGAATCCTAAATTTCACTTTTCAAAACCTTACCCCACCCTTCAAACTCTAAACCTTAAATCTTGATTACTTAATCTTAAGGTTATAAATGTATTTTTTCTCTTTAAAAGTGAGGGTAAAAGTGGTTAATGTAAACATGAAAAATGGTATTATGAATGTGATATTTTTGGCAATTTCTCACACACCAAATGCATAAAAGAATTTATGCTAATAACAAATTTATCCATAAACTCACAAATTTTATCAAAATAATATATTTTAAAATAAAATAGTATTTTTAACACAGATAAATTTCTTTCTCAAAAATTCTAAAATATGATGTTCATGTCTAATTGCGGGAAAACGGCCAATTCCACCCCGAACTTTATGTCTCCATTGTTTTCATATATGAACTATTGGATTAAGCCAAAATCACCACGAACTAATTTTTATTTTGAATTTCCCACATGAATTTTTCTAATCTGGTCATTTACTACATAACTAGAATCAATTTTGGTTTAGTTACTGATGTGGTGCTTAAGTGGACGCCATGTAGGAAACTGGTTTGATTCGGTTTGATATCTGTCCTACTTTTTTTAACCGAATAGTACAAAACAGTATCGTTTTAGACCTAGAGCTCTTCACAAAAGCACTCAACCACTAGATTAATTAAACTTTCAACGTTTATATACCATTACAATAATAGTTGAACTAAATATTTCCTACAAGCAAACTCACAAGAGCTCTGTTCCTCGTCGTCTTTGCCTTCGTCGTCACTAGGATTCTCGATATGCATTTCTAAAATCCAATTCCGTCACTCCGCCAATTGATCTCCACCATACTTCTTCTTCTAGATTCACAACAAGATGATTTTAATTTTAATTTTAATTTTTTTGGTCCTTCGTTGGTGTTCATTTATTAAGTTTGAATCGAATGTCCATTAAAGGATTCTCTGCAAGAGTAGATTGTCAATTTGGTGCGTGATGAATGACGACTGGATTCAACCACTGGATGCTCTTGGGATTGATGACGAAGATGAGTTGAAAATTATGTGTTGGTCGCAAGTATTTAGTAAAACTTATTATAACTTACAATTAAAAGTCTAAGGTAATGTAGTGGTTGAATGTCGTTTCTACGAGGAATAGGTCTAGGGTTCAATGATCTTCAGCAACATTTTTTTTAAATATCAAAACGATGCCGTTTTGTACTATTCGATTTTTTTTCAAAATATTGGACAGATGTCAAACCAAATTAAACCAATTTCATATATGGTGTCCATGTAAGCACCACATCAGCAACTAAACCTAAATTGATTCCGGTTATGTAGTAATTGACCAGATTGGAAAAATTCATGTAGGATATTCAAGAATTAGTTCGTGGTGTTTTGGCTTGATCCAATAGTTCGTGTATGAAAACAATGGAGACATCAAGTTCATGGTGCGTTTTTATTTCTTAGTACTTTCCTACGAAAATTCCAAGTCTGATTTCAAAAGATTTCAAGTCGGACATACCTTGGTTCAAACGAAGATTTGGGTTTACCTCTTCTCCGTTTTGCTTGCTCATTTCCCCTTCCTCTTCTCGTGTCTGTACGCCCTTTTCGATATTGGTGTTTATCCTTTGAAACTTGATAATTATCTTCCGAACTTGACCTTTATCTTCTCCTTTGATACGAAGTCAATTTTAATACAAAGATTAAATTACTCGTATAGTTGAGGCGGCTAAGGTGTTAAGTTAACCGTTTCTGTTTTATACGATCAATTTGAGTTCATACAAGAAAACAAGAGTTTGCGGTTTTTGTCGTAAAGTTCCAATGGTAACTCCAATCGAGACGAAACAAAAGAGGTTTTGATCGAGATTCGAAGGAGAACGCAGAGATAGAGGTAAGGTCGAGTATGATTCTCAAGAGGGCCAGTAGGATGCCCAAGAGGGCGAGTAGGAGCAAGCCAAGGAGTTTAGGAGAGTCTTACTTGTTTTTATCGTAAAATCTCAATGGAAACTCTGATTGAGACGAAACGAATAGCGTTTCGATCGGGATTCAAAAAAGAACGCAAAGAAGGACCGTTTGGGGGCTGGTCCAACTCGCCATGAGGCCAGTTGGAGGGAGTAAATCCAACTCGCCATGAGGCGAGTTGGAGGGAGTAAATCCAACTCGCCTGATTGCGAGCCGGATGTTGTGCGTCTAACTTGTTTTAATCATAAAATCTCAACGGAAACTCCGATTGATATGAAATGAAAAGAGTTTCGATCGGAATTCAAAAGAGAACACAAATGAGGAGCCCTTGGGGGCTTGTCAAACTGTACAACTCGCCAAATGGGTGAGTTAGACGACTCGCTTGGTCCAACTCGCCCGTTCGGTCCAACTCCCCCGTTCTGCTAGTTAGATGGTTCGTTCGGTCCAACTTGAGTTTTAATGGTACGTTGATGCGATCATTTGGAAATGCTGTCAATTTTATTCTAAGAAAATTGTATCTTAACATATTGACTTGTTTCACTTTGCGAACGATGTTCCATAAAACATTATCGAGTTTAATTTTACGAAAGTTGTTTCGGAAAATGTTGTCGAGCTTTAATTTTATGAAAGTTATCCCGCAAAATGTCATGAGTTTAGTTTTACAGCTGTTTCATAAAATGTTGTTAAGCTTTATTTTACGAAAGTTATTTGGAAGAAGTACAACCGTAGGGGATTGTGTAACCGATTTGTTGTGCTTCCTTTTTCTCGAGTAATCTAGGGTTTTTTTGAAAGATATTCAGAAGAAGTACATCGGTGAGTTATGTACCCGATTTGTTGTGCTTCCTTTTTCCGCGATTAATCTAGGGTTTTTCCGAAAGATATTTGGACGAAGCACAGCGGTGTGTTATGTACCCGATTTGCTGTGCTCCCTTTTTCCTCGATTAACCTAGGGTTTTTTTTGCGATTTTGGGGAGAGCAAGTTTCATTTTTCTGAAATTTGTTCGGAAAACGTCTTTTGGTAAAACCCTAACGCGTTGAGACTTCTTTAGCTCGGTAATGAGCCAAATCTTACGGGGTTTGATAAAATTTATCGTTTCCCTTAATGTTTAGAGAAAGAAATCGCGAGCTCGTTTCGTTGCTCTTCCTGTGGCAAAAAGTCGCCACTAGGTTTTTGATTTTCTCAAGAACTGTGGCGTTTGCGTAAGTGTTGGCCATAGGCGCAGTGGCTTCTGGAGTTGTGTTACCAGCGTTTGTTGCGAACTGGAATTTTGTCTTTCGTATTTCCAGACATCTTTTTGATCAAGCGTTTTGCGGCTATGAGTTAGAGTAATCCGTACCCCCCTTCTTCTAGCGCCAAATTGTGGTAACCAAAATTCGCAACGTCAATTTCCGTAATCGGAGGAAAGTCAAGAAATTCTAACTTTCCCTGACGTCCCGGATTCTCTGCGAGAGCCAACGAAAAGTGTCCAAATAAATGCGGGAAATATGAAAAGATAACAAAAGGAATTTATAGAAAAGGTAGATCTTATTTCAAATCCGCATAAGATCGTTGTGATCATTACAAGAGATTATCAAAGCTTCGGCCGTAAGAGCTGTCAACGAATTGCCTAGTTCTAGCAACCAAAAACCTTAAACCTAGTTGAGTCGCAGATCGATAACAGAAGATGAAAAAGATACGAAAAAGGTTTTGATTGATTTCGGACTGAACCTTATGAAAGGCTGCCTACGTACCCCTTTCGAGGATCAAGCCAAACGTAGTTCGATTGAAAGAGTAGAACAAGAGATTGAACTGCGTGGGCGAGTTCGTTTAGTAATCTAGTGCCAGTGATAGAAACAGAACATCTCGAGAATAATGCCTAAAAGTTTCTAAGTGCAGAGAGTTGTAAGAGTAAAAAGAATTGTCCCTTTTCCTCTTCGACCTTGTGGAAACCGAAATTCGCACTTTCGATTTCCGTTTAAATTAGGAAAGTTAGGAAAACCCTAATTTCCCAGAGGCCCCGGATATCTGTTAAACCCCACGCCAAGAAATCAGAACACGAAAGTATAAACGAAAGTAAGTATATGAATCGAAAAGAGAGCAAGAAAGATTTTTATTCTAAATCTGTGTTGAGCGTTACAACAAGGTAAGAGCCTCGGCCACTAGAGCTGTCGGCAAGATTCCTAGTTCTAGCAATCTAAGACTGCAGAAACCTAATTGAGTCGCAGCTCGATAACAAAAACGGAAAATTGCCTAAATGCTCTAAGTGCTAAGCTTTTGCTCTGAGTAGAAAAATTGTGTCCCTCGGCATCTTCGACCTTGACATCCTTATATACTTCTCAAGAGGCGTTTTTCTTTTTCCCTTTCTGCCCTCGGTCGAGTTTATAACTTTGCGGAAATATTCCATTTTTCTTCGATCTTTGTTTTTATCTTCGGAAACTTCACATTTATCCTCTGAACTTAAAATTTATCTTCCCCTGGGTAACAAAAGATAAACCGTCATAACGATTGGGCTTGACTTCGCATAAAATCATAAGTGGGCTCTTAGCCGCGTTTTGGGCCCTTTCGGGCCGTTTTTCGACTTAGGCGCTTTTACGATTTTATAAGAAGAGCGCTTTCGAAATGACGTCGATACCGAAGAACATTCAATATCCTTGTATAGCATAGGCAGTTGGAGGTGTTCACCTAACCGTTGCTGTTTTATACGATCAATCCGATGTTATTCGAGAGAACAAGTTCTTGCGGTTTTTAAATCGTAAAGTTCCAACGGTGACACCGATCGAGATGAAACAAGAGCAGGTTCAATCCAATCCCGTAAGTGGGAGCTACGAGGACGGGATGAAGGCAGTCTGATTGATCCGACTCGTCGAATGGGTGAGTTGGACTGCATGTTCGGCCCAACTCGCCCGTTCGGCCCAACTCGCCCGTTTGGCCCAACTCACCCGTTTGGCCCAACTCTCCTGTTCGACCCAACTCGCCCTTTCGGCGAGTTGGACGGTTTGCTTGATCCAACTCGCCCGTTCGGCGAGTTTGACCGATCCAACTCGCCGAATGGGCGAATTGGTCGGTGCATCCGATCCAACTCGCCCCTTCGGTTAGTTGGACAATGGTTGTCTTGCTGTTTGAGATCCGTTGTCTGAGGCCTTGAGTAACCTTTCTCGAACACTTATCGTGTGAATCCTTTTCGGAGTTGTTACGAAACTCGATCTAGGTTTTCCCGCTTTTCTTTTCTTTTGAATTTTATCTCTCTTTTTCTAAGAGGACATTTCCCGGGAAGTTTTCGACGTTGATTCCATCGTAACCGATTTTGACCCCAACATGATGTATTCGTTTTTTTTATGGTGGAACAAAATGGTAAATCAACGGTAGATACAATCAATGAGTGGAAAGAAAGCATTCCCCTTGTTGTTGCTCGCTGCTACTTATGTTCTCAATTTTTCTTTGTATCAAATATTTTTGATGTGCTTCAGTGACTCGTTTGCTCTAACAGAAATTGGGAGCAATGCTTTTGTGTCTAAGGATTTCTTGAAAGTTTCGAGTTTCATACGAAATTTGTTTTGTTAAGTCAAAAGGTCCTTATGACTGGGCTAACCGTCTTCTTATCAGTCTCATGTTGGTACATGTTGTCTAAATGCGTGATTACGATAAGAGATGCTATAGAGTTCTGGAGAGTATGTTTGTGACCGTTTGTCTACGTCGCTAGCTTTTAAAGAATCTTAAAATGTTGTTTGCCTTTTGGGATGATCGTATTGCCAAACTCTTTTTCTGCCTAGTTTTGTAAGATTTTGCTTTGTCGAAAGCGTTTTCTTAGTGCTGTGGCAAAAAAAATTTGAAGTATGGGAGTATATGAGTATAGTATACGTACATACTCCCTCTGTATTTTTACCAAAGAGAACGGCCGAACCGATCTATTGAAGGGTTGTGTACATTTTTTTCTGTGGGTTAAGATGATCGCCAATCAAAGTCGATTTAAACACGAGGAAGGAATTGTGATCTTTGGTTATTTTCAGGTTGGAAACGTGGAGTCGGTTGTTTTAAGAAAAGTGCTAGGAACGAGTCGGTTTTAAGACAAAGTCTGTGTCTCTAGTTATTTCTTTTTTTAGGAAGTGAGCTGAGTATGCTTAGTTGGGGTCAAAAACGGTCACGACGGAATTAACGTTTTAATGTCGTAAAAATCAGTGTAAACATTTCTTACGAAAGTTATTCTTCGTCAAAAGAATCATCACAAAGAGCCTTGCGGTAAAATCTTGTTCTAATCTCAATCGAACCACTAAATACCGTTTGTCCGGAGGCAACAGACATGTATCCAAATCGGCCACGTATAAACTCAAGTATGGCCATCGGACCACGCACAAGCCAAGCTCGGTCGCTGCATAGCGATCGAGCACGCACACGGCTCGGTCGCTACGTAGCGACCGAGCTCAAGCCAAGCACGGTCGCTACGTATCGACCGAGCCCGCACACGGCTCGTTTGCTACGTAGCGACCGAACTCAAGCCAAGCGCTACGTATCGACCGAGCCCGCACACGGCTCGTTTGCTACGTAGCGACCGAACTCAAGCCAAGCACGGTCGCTACGTAGTGACCGAGCTCCACCCAAGCTCGATCGCTACGTAGCGACCAAGCACGTACACGGCTCAGTCGCTGCGTAGCGACCGAACTTTCCCAAAACGTCGATACGACACGAATCCATGCATTCTCGTCTACTCTTTAATGCTATCTCCCGTAGGCCATGGCGAATCCATTCTTTGTTTCTCACCACTCGAAGTCATCAGTCAAACTTTATAATAAAAACCGCGGGAAGTTTGTTTTTATCGAAGAAACCGTAATAAACTTTTCGAGTCAAAGACGGCCCAAAGAGGCCCAAAACGCAACTCGAAGCCCACTTACGATTTCTTAACCAAAAATCCATAAGCCTTATGACTGTTTCTGCTTGGTTCGTAAGGCAAGATAAATG
Organism: Brassica oleracea var. oleracea; assembly: GCF_000695525.1. Taxonomy (NCBI): domain Eukaryota; kingdom Viridiplantae; phylum Streptophyta; class Magnoliopsida; order Brassicales; family Brassicaceae; genus Brassica; species Brassica oleracea. Next base: position 21,197,149 of record NC_027748.1, read on the forward strand.
TCAAGTTTCCGCGGATAAATGCGAAGTTTCCGAAGATAATCACGAAGATCGGGAAAATTGGAATATCTCCATTTTTGAGCTATGACGGCTTCAGGGCCAAAGGGGAAAGGCGCAAACCGATCTAGGAGCAAGTATATAAGGAGTCCTAGGCGAGAGGCAAAAGGGGATCGGAGACATAGCAAAACTTAGCACTTATAGCAATTTAGGCAATTTTCCGTTTTTGTTATTCGAGCTGCGACTCAATTAGGTTTAGCAGCTTTAGGGTTTTAGAACTAGGAATCTCGCCGACAGCTCTCGTAGCTCAGGCTCTTACCTTGTTGTAACGCTCAAACGTAAATTCGGAATAAGATCTACTTTGCACTCTTTTCGATTTCTTATCTTTTATCGTCTTTATTTCGTGTTCTGATTGCTTAGTGTGTGGTATTAGCAGATATCCGGGACCTCTGGGAAACTAGAGTTCTCCTACTTTCCTTATTTAAACGGAAATCGACAGTGCGAATTTTGATTCCCACAGTTTGGCGCAAGAAGGAGGGGGGTTACGGATTACTCTTACTCATGGCCACAAAACGCTTGATCGAAACGATGTATGGATATATGAAAGACAAACTCGCAGCACTGACTGCTCCTATGGCCAACGCTTACGGAAACGCCGTAGTGTTCAACAAAATCAAAAACTTAGTCGCGACCTTCTGCCACTGGAGGAGCACTAAAACGAGCTCGCATTTCTCCCTCTAAACACAAAGGGCAACAATAAAATATATACAACCCCGTAAAGTTCTTCTTATTACCGAGTTGGAGAAATCTCAGAGTGTTAGGGTTTGACCAAAAGACTTTTTCCTAAAACTTTTCGGAAAAATAAAACTTGCTCTCCCAAAAACTGCGGAAAAACCCTATATTACTCGCATAAAGAAGAAGAACACGAAATCGGGTACGCAACCCCCACGGCTGTACTTCTTCTTGATAACTTTCGGAGAAACAAAGTTGATTTCTTAAAAAACATTTGAAACCTAAAAACGGTTGACGGAGACGAAACAAAGCAAAACGGGAGATCGTTTCCCTCACTGGTAAAACATTTTCTGAAACCTAAGGTTTCATAAAATACTTAAGAGTTGCTTCCACGGTAACATAAATTGTCGAATTCGAGCTTATTACGGAAAAATTACTCAGAACTTCCTCGGATCAATCCTGCAGAAAACGAGAAAATTTCTGATTAAGTTGATTCGCAATAAATTAAGCTCGTCACAGCCAAAGTTTATGGTACTTGAACCCAGAAACTAAAGTTGCACAAGAGCCGCAAAACAATACTTTTCCGAAAAAGGGCTCTTCCACAGCTGAACTCGAAAACATGTTTACAAAACAGCCTTTGTAAAATTAAACTCATATTAGTTTTGCGGAGTAACTTTCTTAAAATTAAGCTTGACAACATTTTACGAGACAGCTTTCGTCAATCCATACTCGAAAACCTGTTTACGAAACAGCTTTCGTAAAATTAAACTCATAATAGTTTTGCGGAATAAATTTTGTAAAATTAAGCTTGACAACATTTTACGAGACTGCCTTCGTCAATCTGAACTCGATAACATTTTACGAAACATCATTCGTAAAATTAAACTCAGGAACATTTTTTACACAGCTTTCGAAAAACTAAAATAATGACATTTTGCGGAATAACTTTCATAAAACTTGACAATATTTTCCGAAACAGCTTTCGTAAAATTAAACTCGAAAATATTTTACGAAACATCATTTGCAAAGTGAAAAGAGTCAATATTCTATTATGAGACTTTCGTAGAAAAATTGGCAGCATTTACGAAATGACCGCATCAACGTATCATCAAAACTCGAGTTAGACCAGCCAGTTCCCAAACCAGGTCGCTACATAACGACTTGTCAGGCCTCAAAAAGGTCCTCCTTTGCGTTCTCTTTTGAATCCTCATAGAAACGCTTTTCGTTTCGTCTCAATTGGAATTTCTGTTGAGGTTTTACGACGAAAACAAGTTAGACTCGTCTAAACGTCTTGGCTTGCTCCTACTCGCTACATAGCGACCTTTCAGACCTCCAACTCGCTGCATAGCGACCTTTCAGGCCTCGAAAGATCCTCCTTTTCCTTCTCTTTTGAAACCCGATCGAAACGCTTTTGGTTTCGTCTCAATCAGAGTTTCCGTTGAGATTTTACGACGAAAACAAGTAAGACTCATCTAAACTCCTTGGCTTGCTCCTACTCGCCCTTACCTCCATCATTGCGTTCTCCTTCGAATCTCGATCGAAACGTCTCTTGTGTCATCTCGATTGGAGTTACCATTGAAACTTTACAATAAAAAACCGCAAAGACTTGTTTTCTTGCATGAATTCAAATTAATCGTATAAAACGGCAACGGTTAACTTAACACCTTAGCCGCCTCAACTATACGATTACGTTGAACCTTTTTATAAAAACTGACGTCGTATCTAAGGAGATGATAACAGTCAAGTTCGGAAGATAAATGTCAACTTTCAAAGGAGAAACACCAATATCGAAAATGGCGAACATACACGACAAGAGGAAGGGGAAATAAGCAAGCAAAACTGAGAAGAGACAAAACTGCATCTTCGAGAGAACTAAGCCGACTTGTTTCAAGATCAAACTTGGAAATTTCGTAGGAAGGTACTAAGCAATAAAACGCTTTTGAGACTGCCATAGAATTTTAGGGAACTTAAAACTTAGGTAGATAGTCCAGTGAACTAAGTCGTAGGCAATTTTTCCTATTGCTCTTTATTGCTCTGGCAGATCTTGCTAACCGATCTAATCTCTCGCAAAAACGAGAAACGATTGCCACGCATACTTAGCTCGCTTCCCAAAAAAAAAGAAAAGAAAGAACTAGAGACACGCACATCGTCTTAAAATCGATTCGTTACTAGCAACTTTCTTAAAAACCGACATATTCCAAGTTGTCAACCTGAAAACCACCAAGTCGCAATCCTAGTGTCGTCTTCAAACCAATCCGGAATGTCAGTCATTCTATCCGTCGAAAAAAAAAGGAGGGAGTAGGTACGTATACTATACTCGCATACTCCCTTATTTCAAAAAACTTTTTGCCTCGGCATAAAAAAAAAATGCTTTTGACAAAGTAAATTCTAGCAGCGATAGGCAGAAAACACTTAGGCAATCGGATGCCTCAATAAAATCGTCCCAATAGGCAAACGAAAGTCTAAGATTTGTCTAAACGCCAACAACATATCTAAAACATCACCAACATAATCTCGAGGACTATACAGCACCTCTTATCGCGATCATGCGTTTAGAAAACCTGTACCAATATCAAACTAAAACTCGACGATTAGCCAAAGTCTGGAAGACCCTTTCGACTTAAATAAAACGAGTTTCGTATAAAAGTCAAAATTTATATGAGAAAATCTTCAACCACCAGCATTGCTTTCAGTTTCCGTTGAACGTGGTAAGTCACGGAAAAGCATCGAAAAAATTTCTCACAACTAGATCATAACAAAATAACCTATGGTAAAACTCCATGAGTGATTCCAAGGAAATCTAACCAAAGATCGAAATTAAAGCAGAAACGCGTCCTGTAAAATCTGCGGAAACATCGCTACATTGACATATCCGATATACGTCCCTTTAAGGAAAAATCGTAAACTAACACGGCTTTGGTGTTAACACAAAAGTGCCATGGTTTAATCCTTTACCAAAAACGTCCTTGGCTATAAAGCTGAGCACATCCTTCATGCAAAGCCAAAACAATTGAGCGACCACCGCTCCAATAACTTGACGGCTAAACGGCAATCCGCAATTTGTCTTGAAACGCCAAGTAACGATTACACAAACAATTATCGTATGACCCAGAAACGGGAATCGTATGGAAAATTCGTCATAACAAACCTCAGTCCTAACAACCAAACAGTTAACGGAAAGGTTGAACTTGTCAAAATCGTCCAAGTTCCATATACTACGATTCACTTTAAGCCCGCTGTGTTTTACTCGTAAAATGCGGCATGTAAGGAAAACTCGTAACAGAGCTCCTATAGCTATATGAAACATCCTCAAATATACATGAAAAAATCTCGGAAGGCCAACACCTCACAAAGCACAGTATAGGAGGATGCCTCTTTCCGGGGACAGATTTACGCGACCCCTTGGTCCTAACTCCTCGATCGCAAATCAAATCCAAACAGGAACAACAATTTTGGCTGCGAACATCCGTAGACAAACCAAAATGTTTCTCAAACGCAGGATTAAGACTAAACCCTTGCAATACCGCATAACATCTTCAAGCCCACGAACATTTCGAGCACGAAACGCGGCATACGAAAGAGAAACCAATCTTTAGCATTGCGAGACATCGCAAACGCTTGAAGAAACATTTTTCGACAAAAATACCTTCCTCGATAAAAACACCATCTTGGAGGACCAAACAATCATACGCACTAACATCCTCTTAAAACACGTATTACTTCGCGAAGATTAAAAAACGGTAATATCTACCAATAAGTTTGTTGCTGATCACAACAAACTCTTAACAGTCCTAAACAGACTTAGCCTTCTCGTAGACATAGCTCTCATAAACCCGACACAAGGGTAATAGCGCTATAATAGAAATCCAAAATTTTGGTCAACTTAAAAATTGTCCTCGAAGAGATGCTCGGTTCCAACCATACAAGTCGCATAAGCCGAGAACCTATCACGGACTTTAAATCGGTATGGAATCAGGATGAAACTGAAACGGGATACGTAAGTCGAATTAGTCATCGCACCCTCTAAAACCAAGAGTAAACCTAGGTCTTTCCCTAAACCCAGCACACTGGTCTCTAACATCTCAAGGCATGATATCCAAAAGTGATAACGAAATCGTAAATCATGTCCCTTCGTCAATATTCTAACTTTCTCGAAATTTTTTGAAAAATCAAATTCTTCGAAAAATGCCATCTAGAACGAGCAGTGAATGTGACGATCCAACAAAAGAGTTAGATACGAGATGACAACTCGTATTCTTCCCTTAACATTCGCATGAATACAAACTTTCTCTTCAAAAAAAATAGTCTTCAATTCATTTAAAAGTCCGGAAAGTGGCAGGGATTCGAAGCCACATGGCTCAGTCCTGAAAACGTAAATACGGCTACACTCGGACAAAGCAAACAGCCTTCAAGGCTAATCTCGAGGACGACAAAGGTCCGCTGCAAAATGCCATCAATGGCAACATAACCGGACCGTAAAAGGTGTCACTGGAAAACAGGTAATAAGAATCTTAACTCTAAGACGAACTACGAATGGCTTGATCCCTTTTGACAAGGGTACGTAGGCAGCTTTCATAGGGCGCAGCCCCAATCTTACCAAATTACACTCTTTTAGAATGAACGTACAACTTTCAACTGACATTTTGAACTATTAATTCCGCCTAACTTGCCTAACTTGTCTTATCACTCGCTAGAAACTCACATCTACAATCCACAGTTCTAATGGGCTGGGGGGCTAACTGTTGGGCTCAAAAACTGTCACGACGGAATTAACGTTTGAATGTCGTAAAAATCAGCGTAAACATTTTTTACGAAAGTTATTTTTCATAAAAAGAATCTTCACAAAGAGCCTTGCGGTAAAATCTTGTTCTAATCTAAATTGAACCACTAAATACCGATTGTCCGGAGGCAACGGACACGTATCAAAATCGGCCACGTATAAGCTCAAGTATGGCCATCAGACCACGCACAAGCCAAGCTATGTCGCTGCGTAGCGATCGAGCACGCACACGGCTCGGTCGCTACGTAGTGACCGAGCACACACATGGCTCGGTCGCTACGTAGCGACCGAGCTCAAGCCAAGCACGGTTGCTACGTAGCGACCAACATACACGGCTCGGTCGCTAGAACTCAAGCCAAGCACGGTCGCTACGTAGTGACCGAGCTCCACCCAAGCTCGGTCGCTACATAGCGACCAAGCACGTACACGGCTCGGTCGCTGCGTAGCGACCGAACTTTCCCAAAACGTCGATACGACACGAATCCATGCATTCTCGGTTATACTTGGTTCGTAAGGCAAGATAAATGTCAAGTTTTCGCGGATAAATGTGAAGTTTCCGAAGATAAACACGAAGATCGGGAAAATTGGAATATCTCCATTTTTGAGCTATGCCGGCTTAAGGGCAGAAGAGGAAAGGCGCAAACCGACCTAGGAGCAAGTATATAAGGAGTCCTAGGTGAGAGGCAAAAGGGGATCAGAGACACAGCAAAACTTAGCACTTAGAGCAATTTAGGCAATTTTCCGTTTTTGTTATTCGAGCTGCGACTCAATTAGGTTTAGCAGCTTTAGGGTTTTAGAACTAGGAATCTCGCCGACATCTCTCGTAGCCCAGGCTCTTACTTTGTTGTAACGCTAAAACAAGAATTCGGAATAAGATCTACTTTGCTCTCTTTTCGATTTTTTTATCTTTTATCATCTTTATTTCGTGTTATGATTGCTTGGCGTGTGGTATTAGCAGATATCCGGGACCTCTGAAAAACTAGGGTTCTCCTACTTTCCTTATTTAAACGGAAATCGACAGTGCGAATTTTGGTTCCCACAAATATGTGGCGGTCGTTTCTCTGTTTTGCGAGAGATTAGATCGGTTTGCAACTTCTGCCTGAACAATTAAGGAACAATAGACTGAGATCGGAAAATTCATCTAAGTCTTAGTTCGCTAGACTATCCACTGATATACCATGTATTTTACCTTTTTTTAGCCATGGTATATAGGTGTTTTTTAATACTTTATATTAGTTTTGGAGTCTTTTTAGTGTGTTTTCGGGTTTTGGAGTGATTTAGAGGAAAGTGGTGATTTTGGTGCATTTTGGAGATAAAATGATAAAGACCCGTTGCTGACTGTCGACCATGACTATCAATCGATGGGCGAAGGAATTATCAATCGACAAACACTCCGTGTTGTCGATTGACACCGAAGCGCGCATACGCCATAATGGTTCCAGCCGACTTTAAGCCCAATTCCCACAAGAATTACTAGATTACGCATGATGAGTTTTAACATAATATTTATGTGCTCTGCCATTGTTCTAGGCAACACACGATTTTTTACTTTCATACCGCAAAATACTTAGAGTTTTAGGTTTGGAGATTAGATCCAATAACTCCTTCAGAGATTTGTGATTGGAACTCCAGTTTTTCTACTATATTCTATTTTAGGTAGTTTTCATATCTCTTGGTTATGAATTGCTTAGCTATGTCTGAGTAGTTCTTACTGTTATATTTAGGGTTCAGATATTCATGAGGGATTAGCCCAAAATATAGAATTGCTAAGTGTCAGGAATATTAGTCAACTAACTTGTTCTTATTGCATGTGTTCTAGAGTAGCTAACTAGGACCTTGCATGATTAGTTTAGATTGTGCTAGGATTAATAGAAACAAGCGGAAGCTTATTTAGTTAAACCTATTGAACACGTCAAACCAGTGCGATAACGCTCCCTGGAAGGTTCATCGATCGACAACTCACTAGTTGCATCGATCGACGGACTGAAAGGTGTATCGATCGACATCTTGTGGTTTGAATCGATTGACACTTTCTCAGGACCTAAAAAGACATCTGAGGTCCTAAATCCGGCGATAGATAGTCTAAATATACGAAAGTTGATCGACTATTCTTATTTTTTGAGGTCTAGAATATCCATATATGCTTAGTAATCTATATCTCTATAATCCTGATTGTTTGAATAGAAACCCTAAGTCTAATGTTTCCCATATCTATCTTAAAAACCCAAATCAATCAATCGAATAATTACTTGTTCACCCCTGCTGTTTACTGCTTTAAAACGTACTTGCCTAGCTTAACTACATAACTAGATAGATCTATTGTGTGTCTTAGCTCCCTCTGAATTTGATCCCTAAGTATTACAACTGAACCTTTATTTGAGAGAGTAAATCACTCCTAGGGTAATTTGAGTGATATCAAATTTAGCGCCGTTGCTGGGAGCTTCGATCGCCATAAGATCAAATTTAGTTACGTTTAGTCTAGGTTTTTTTTACTTGCAAAAACTGATAAAAAAATTTCTTGTCTTTTCAGGTGCATGCCTAGCAATACCAGAAGCAACAAGGAACAAACACTTATCTTTTCAGATCCTGCACTTCTAGAACGCACCATCCGCAAAGGCAAACGTAACACATCGATTGATAACAACACTTGCTCGTCGAACGACATTCGCCTTCCATCGTCGACCGAGACAACTCTTCCGTCGACCGCCCATACCCACCCGACATCGATCGAAATTCCACCCCGGACATCGATCGATACTGAGCCGCGAGACAGGTTCATGGACGATTTGGAGGAAAGTAGTGATTTTGGTGTCTTTTGGAGCCTTTTGAGTGCAGAGCTGCAAAGACGCATCAGATGTTTAGCTATGTATGGAGACCTTTCCACAGTTAGATGGAGCCCATATTTTGACACAAAACAGAGCTTTGAGTTAGATTTCAAAAGCCACCGGTGTGAGGTCAATCAGCGTCCTGTAGGAGAGGTTATGCCCATTTTATTGAAGAGTGGTCAGTTTGCCTCGCGAGAGGAAACTGTCGAGGAAATGAAGGACTGTCGATCGACGGTGAACCCTTGCCATCGATCGACGGTGCACCCTTGCCATCAATCGACGGTGATGCCAGAATATGGGCCAAGCATATTTTATGACCGACTGAAGCCCGGAAGCCACACCAACTTACCAAAATACCCATGGACGACCAGAAACCATATTTATGTATTTCTAAGCCATTGTTGACGGCTACAAGCTTTCTATTTTTTCATATTCTATTGTTTTCTGTTAGGTTTGGAGAGAAGATCAATTCTTCTTCAGATATTGATTGGAACTCCATTGGTTTTATCATTGATTTCTTTAACTATTATATTATTCAGACTATGATTTGTGTTACTGATTCTATGTCTGAGTAATCATCTTGTTAGGTTGAGGGATTTCATGAGCTTAATGTCAAACTAATAATCAATTAGGATTGCTAGATTATCTACAGATCTCTACACCAGGGTGATTTGTAATACTAGGATCTGGAATAGTTAGAATAGTACGACAGTGTGACTAATTGTTTGAATCTAGAATCATAGGGTAGTTGAGAGGCACGAAAGTGTAATCAATTAACGGAACCCGAACTCTGCTGGATTAGATACCTAGGCACATACGAGAGTTGGTATAGGAATCTAGTTGAACTTAATCGATTAGGTCGTTAATGCTTGTCTAGGGGAACATCGATCGACGCTTTGGCTAAGTGTGCCCTAGCTCTCTGTGGATTCGATCCCTAAGTGCTACAACTCGACCTCTTATTTGAGAGAGTATAAATCACTTCTTAGGATAATTTGAGTGATATCATATTTGGTGCCGTTGCCGGGGAGCTTTGATCGCCATTAGACTTGATTAATAGGTTAAGTCTAGGTTTTATTTACAGTTTTAAGTTACTCACGAAAAAAATTTCTTGTTTTTCAGGTACATGTCTATCAGTAACAGAAGAAATAAGGAGGAATTACATTTCTTCTCAGACCCATCACGTTTAAAACGCTCGATACGCAAAGAGAAACGCACATCATCGATCGACACCACCTCTACTACGTCGATTGACACTTGTGACAGAGCAACGATCGACAGTTCAACTCGAACATCGATCGATACCATTCCGCGAGGAGACATGGGCGCAACAATTGTGCTACAGAGGGATGAGAATTGAGACATGCATTACCCAGAAGTTCATCTGTGTAATGCAGCAGGTCAGAAAGATAGATGGATAGGGGACTGAAATCCTTGATCCATATGCTGCCACGGAGGATGCTAAAGTTACTCGTCAAAGAACACTAGCAGATTTGATCATGCCTAGTAAGCTCTATACCAACAGGTCTGCGATTCAACTTCTAGAAATCCAGGGATTTCAAATACACCCCACACACTTCTCTCATGTGGGTCAGCACCCTTATTGTGGTCTTCCTGATGAAAATCCCTTGGATCATATTGAGACACTTGAAGACTTTGTGTCTGGCATCCAGGAGAATGAAGCAACCAAAGACTACATCATCTGTAAGCTGTTCAAATATTCTCTCTCTGGAAATGCTAAAAAGTGGCTGAGACGCTTACCACCAGGATCTCTCACTACATGGAATGATGTCAGGACTGCATTTCTAACTGAATTTTTTGATGATGCATGGGCTGAAGAGATGAGAGATAAAATTTGGACATTCTCTCAGAGACCTACGAAAGCTTTCCAAAGCTCTTGGAAGAGGTTTAGGAGATACCAAAGGGATTGTCCACATCATGGTTTTACGGAGATTCAGCTGTTGAAAAAGTTCTGCAAGGGTATTGATGTGTGATATCATATGGTGCTGGATACTGCAAGCGAAGAAAACTTCGAGACAAGGACCCCAGAGGAAGCTAAGGGACTGATTGAGAACTTGATGTCTAGAAACAGTTCCAAAAATCTGGACATGCACAGGATAAAATCAGCCGCAATGGATAGTGACAAGATCGTTGAGGCTGAGATTGGTTATGTACATGAAGTTTCATTGGGGAAACAAGATGTATAAAAGGATGAGAATCAGGACCATATTCAGATGATGGAAAAGATCCTAAAAATTCAGCAGAAGACAAGTGCATACATAAATCTGAGGTTGGATGTTCTCTACAAAGAGCTGAATGGAAAATTTGAAACCTTAGGGGCCCATGTCATGATGCTAGATGCCCAGGTTTCTCAGACTGCAGAAGCTGTGAAGAAGCAAGAAGCTCTGGTCAAAAGGAAAGCTGTGGAAAGTGAGAGGCACCAGGTTGATGCCATCTCAGATAATTACTTTGGGGAAGTGCTTGACCAGGAAAAGCTTGAAGAAGATGCTTTCCTAGTCGAAAGCTCCATGTCCATAGGCAGCTCGTACTGGTGTCGATCGACACCAACAACTGAGCATCGATCGACATCAACATCTGAGCACCGATCGACATCATCAGCCGAGCATCGATCGGCACCACTTTTAGGATCTGACAAAACTGTTCGAATTCAGAGCCACTCAGATTTTGCTGCTCGACACCCGCATCCTCCCACCCTAGCTCGAGTTACATCAAATGACGTCAATCGGCAACAACACGAAAAAAATCGATCGACAACAACATGGAAGCGTCGATCGACAACAGCAGAAGAGCAGCGATCGACAACTGTCAATGCCATACCGAGTACATTTACCATATTTTGATGCACACCGCTTGAAGGCAGCTCGAAATCCATCTCAGACATCAGTTTGCTTGAAGACAACGGAGAAGATAAGTCAGCAATCTACAAAAGCACCAGAGCAAGAGCAATCAGCCCTAGATGAAACCTCTTTCGTTGAGAGTGTCGATCGACGACATCTACCAGGTATCGAACGACACCAAACAGACGGATATGAACCTGCCATGGAAAGGCAGACAACGAAAGAAGAAATTCCATTTGAGAAGAGAGTGAAATCTAGGAAACCCTATATTCGCAAACACCTCAGGAGAGAAGTTAACAAAGTGGACCTTGATGGATTTCACAAGAGGGCGAAGAGGGCTCCTAAGGATATGCCTTTCGAGGATGCATATCATAAGTATAGACTTGGTAATTTCTTCAGAGAAAGCAGAGAGACAGATAAGGACATTGAGCTGTTATTCAACAAGGTCAACCGTAAACTCAAGAGGACACTGAAGAAGGAACAAGATCCTGGAAAGTTCTTGATTCCATGCTCTATAGATAACCACCATTTACCAAACGCCCTCTGCGATACTTGATCTACAGTCAGCATCATGGCCATAGACACTGCTGGGCTATTAGGACTAAATGATGTGATCATGGAAAGCACCAAGGAATGGAAGTATGAACCTGAACCTGAAGAGATTGTAGCTGAGTATGCAACATTGAAGAATGCTTGGAAACAAGAAGTATACATTAGTCTTGGTCGAAGCTTGATCATCCAAGACACCTTCAAGCTGATCATCATCTAGGTAAGTAGCTTGTGTGTACTCTCTTCCTAACCTTTGGTTTTGTCCCACTGGGTTTTCCAAAGGAAGGTTTTTAACGAGGCCACAAGTCTACTTCTCCTATCTCCTAGATGATTGATCTTGGTCTGTCCACATGAAGACCTTATGTTATATTTTTAAGCTATGCTTTCATATTATTTAGATTTCGAAAACTCTAGTCTTTGTTGTGTTTCCAAGGGAGTCTTTGTCTTTATTTCCCTTGTATTTTCGAGACCTTGTGCATGTACAAGGCTTCTCCTTTATATTCTGGTTGTGACCCCCCTTGTAGCATGATCCATCTTTTTTTTTTATCAAAAACCTTTGTTTTCTCTTTTCTACTTGCTTGTCGAGTTGATTGAGTGTTAGTGTGTAATATCCAACTTCTGGTGTGTAATATCCAGAGTCTAAGGGCTTCTTATTTGGTGTGTCATATCCAGATCAGTCGCCTAGGAGTATCAAGAGATCATCCATCCCTCTTGTGTCACCATTCGATCCACAAACCTTGAGAAACTTGAGTCTCTTGATTCGTTTCTGCAAGGATTATCCCATCTGTTCCAGAGCATCATCCTAGGATCTCATTATGTGGTATCAGAGCAACTCTGGAAGGGAAGTGTTTGATTTTTCTCTCTGATTTTCGTTTTGGTCTGTTCATATTCTGTCGAGTTTGATCTGATCTGTGTTCTTTGTGTTTAAATCTGATAAATCTGAGAACTTTGATCATAAGTCTGAGTGTAGTCTTTTCATAATCTTGTGGAGAAAGTTATTAATTTGTGTTGTCTTTGAATCTGATTAGAATTGAAAGAGATCGATCTGTTTCTGAGAATTGTGAATCTGTTTTTTTTTTATGTTTTAATCATCAAATCCAAATCTGAATTGAACCTGATTTCGTGATCTATCTTTGTTCTGATTACGGTTTTATTGTTTCAATTTGATTTGTGTCTGGTTAGGTTTGTTTTGTCAATTTGAATCTGTTTTGGATCTGTCGATTGAAGTTTATTGATCAGTTTCTGTTTGGTTTATGATTGATCGTTTCTCTCTGTTGCTTCTGTTTGTTTCTGATTATCAAACTTGTTCTGATTATCAATCTGATTAATTTTGGGTTGTTTGTCGATTTGAATCTGTTCTCGTTTATTATTGCTTACTTGTTTCTGAAAATCGAAAATCAATCTAATTTTTCTCTGTTGTAATTCTGAGTGTTCTGTTTCTTTAGAACTTGTTACTGCTGTGTGTTGTTTTCTGTTTCAGGTACCATGGCAGGAGATCGAAAAGGAGAACCCAGCAAGGAAGAAAAATTGATGATTGAATCATTCAAGGCCAGTATGGGTCTTGTCCTCAAAGATCAGATGAGACAACTAAGACTGGACCTATGACAGGAACTCCAACAAGCTTCTGGTCAGAGTCTTGAGCCTAGAAGCAGTGAGAGGAGACAAAGACGTGATCATGAAGGCAGGGGCAATCACAGAAATAAATTTTCTCATCAAAAGCTGAAAATCCCTCCTTTTCATGGCAAGGCTGATCCTGCTGAAAATAAGATGGAGTGGAGTGGAGTGGGAAGAGAAGATGGAGTTGATTTTCAAATGTCAAAGCTATGCTGAAGTAAAGAAGGTTCAAATAGCCACTGCTGAGTTTTATGGTTATGCTTCAAGCTGGTGGAATCAATTGGTGTCGTCTAGGAGACACTATGGAAAAGAACCAGTTGCAACCTGGCTTAATTAAGGGCTTTGATGCGCCATAAGTATGTTCCAAGACAGTACCACAAGGAAGTACTTCAAAAACAGTCTGAAACAAAGCCATGCTCTGCAAACTCAGTCGAGGAACAACAAGGCAGAATGAGATCAAGTTCATCCGGTGTTATTGGTTTACCTAGCAAAACAACAAGATGGTTCAGTGAGGGGGACATAAAGAAGCTGTCTCAAGTGATTATGGATGTTGAGAAACAACTCAGAGAGACCCACACCACACGTACAACCTTAGAAGAACAAAACCAAGAGTCAATCACTTCAGTCTCAGAACTTTATTCAGCAGAGCCGGTATCAGCTGTGCCTATTCAGGAAGAGCAAGCCAAAGCAACATCACCTATCTTTAATAAAGAAGAGCAGCCTGGTCAGAACGTCATTGTTCCTTTCAAACAAGACATGGTAGCAGAGGAGATACCCAGGGAACCACAGAGAGCTCACAGAATGAATCAACGAATTGTCTTTGATCCATGTGATTTTCAAAAGACCTTCTTAGGTCAGACTATTTTGAGGTCTACACTTTTCGAAAAGAAGGGTTATAATGACCAGAGTATCAATGATGAGTCCTTGGCTAAGTTGGCGAAGCAACAAGCAAACCTTGAAAACTGTCTAGCCGCCAGCTTTGACATAGGAGCAGTCCAAGGATCATATCTCAACAACCAAAGGGATGAAAGCAACAAACTCGACTTCCATGGAAACTTAACTCATCAGGGGCTCACGGCGAATTGGAATCATGTCTAAAGCTTCTCAGGGGAAAGAGTTATGGGTTCTACAAGTCGGATGAACCTGTGTTTGCTTTGTTTGAATTTTTCTGAGTTTAGAACATCTCAATCCTATCTATGGCGACCAGGTGAGCATGCTAAGGTAACTAATCATGTTTTCAAGAGTTCTTTTATTGATTACACTGATATGATGCACTTGTTTTTGTCAAAAGAGCCATGTACAGATTATGATGAAGATTTGAAGCATACAAGGAGAAAGAACAAGCATGAGGAAGACAAGCGTTTCAAGCCACCTGATCTGAACCAGGAGAGACATCAGGACAATACTTGCTTCATCCTCATCAAAGAAGAACCTCCAGATGCAGCATACAAGCCAAAACCGAGCTAAAACCAATTTGGGATAAGACTCTTACTCTTTGATAAATTTTCATGTGCTTACTGGTTTTGTTTCAATGTATCAGGTTTAAGGAATGCATCAAGTAGAACCAAACGGATCAGTCCCTCCTACATAATCGAACCAATCAGAAATAATGCCTATCAAAGAGGCTTGCAAGGTAAGTGTAATCTGATTTTAAACTTTGATATTACTGACTTGGCCCCCTCTATTGCAGGTAAAGTGGATTTCAGGACAAATCTTTTTGAAGAGGGAAGGGATGATGTGATCATGGAAAGCACCAAGGAATGGAAGTATTAACCTGATCCTGAAGAAATTGTAGCTGAGTAGGCAACATTGAAGAATGCTTGGAAAAAAGAAGTATACATTAGTCTTGGCCGAAGCTTGATCATCCAAGACACCTTAACCATCATTCAAGCTACTTCACCTTCACGCTGATCATCATCTAGGCAAGTAGCTTGTGTGTGCTCTTTTCCTAACCTTTGGTTTTGTCCCACTGGGTTTTCCAAAGGAAGGTTTTTAACGAGGCCACAAGTCTACTTCTCCTATCTCCTAGATGATTGATCTTCGTCTGTCAACATGAAGACCTTATGTTATATTTTTTAAGCTATGCTTTCATATTATTTAGTTTTCGAAAACTCTAGTCTTTGTTGTGTTTCCAAGGGAGCCTTTGTCTTTATTTCCCTTGTATTTTCGATACCTTGTGCATGTACAAGGCTTCTCCTTTATATTCTGGTCGTGACCCCCTTGTAGCAACAATCCATGTTTTTATCAAAAACCTTTGTTTTCTCTTTTCTTCTTGCTTGTCGAGTTGATTGAGTGTTGGCGTGTAATATCCAACTTCTGGTGTGTAATATCCAGAGTCTAAGGGCTTCTTATTTGGTGTGTCATATCCAGATCAGTCGCCTAGGAGTATCAAGAGATCATCCATCCCTCTTGTGTCACCATTCGATCCACATACCTTGAGAAACTTGAGTCTTTTGATTCGTTTCTGCAAGGATTATCCCATCTGTTCCAGAGCATCATCCTAGGATCTCATTACTAAAGATGGAACCTTCTAAAGATAGTTTCACTTTTGTGGATAACTCCCAAGCAAAATCAGCAAGCATGATCAAGGATGTTAAGGTGGAGATAGGGGAATGCATTATCCCTGTGAACTTGCATGCTGTGGATATCAAATCAGGCAAGACATCTTCACTTCTTTTTGGAAGAGCCTTCATGGCTACAGTGGGGGCCGTTTGTGATCTTAAGAGAAATAAGATGTGTCTGACTAATGTTGACGAAACTGTCTTCTATGATCCCATGGAAAAGAAGAAAAGTAAGGAGCTTATTTCATGCATAGAGATATTTTAAGATCCAGGACCTGCAGCTGATTCAAATTCGTGAGCCTGCAAAAACCAGAATCAGCGTCGGTCGACGTTAGAATTGCAGCATCGGTCGACTTCCAGCCCCCAGAATCGATCGACAATCAGCCTTCAGCATCGGACAACTTCCAGTCTTCAGAATCGATCGTCGCAAAGCTTTCAGCATCGATCGACGCTCTCCGAGTTTTAGAACAGTCCGAGACTGAAAAGTCTAAGTTTGGGGGAAGAACCAGGAATAGGAAGAAGAAAAAGAAAAGGAATGCAGATGCAGATTTTCTATCAGTAGTTCCTTCGCAATGTCAAGAGGGTATTCTTGAGTATAGAGTGCGCTGCAGAGGAGGTCATGAACCTTTTACCAAGGTTAGAATGCTATGTGATCCAGAGCTGGGAGAGAAAGGAAAGTTTCTGCAAGAGCTTTTATCAACTGCATCAACAAAATGAGGAAGAGAGACATAAAGACTTGTTTTGGAGCAAGTTTTCCTCCTCATCCATACTAAATCAGATCACCAAAGTCAAGCTAAATGACTATAACAAAGCGCTGAGTGGGAGGCAACCCACTATTAAGTAATTTTATTTGGTTTTATTCTATATTATTACTGATTTTTTCGTTTTTAATTATAATGCAGACCCAAGGAAAATAGTTGATATACCAGCATCGACCGACATCTGATCATTGACGGCCGCCACCACTTCACATGAGCGTCGTGCGACACCTGATCAGTGTCGCTCGACAGAGCATCAACAAAATCGATCGATCGCCACTTAACTGTGTTGATCGACATTCACATCCACCAAGAAGGTATATCGTCTTACCTTGTTAATTTCATACTTATGATTAATTTCCCCACCAATCTTAGACTATATAACATTCGAGACAGTGTTATTTAAGTCTGGGGGAGGTTCTACTAATATTGTGTTTTAGTTAGCTATATAAAACAAAAAGATCCGAGTAGACGATTGCCCAGCATATCGACCGATGAGAGCATGTCGATAGCGATCGACAGTACATTACCTACAGCGACCGATGGTATCTCCTTTCCATCGACCGACACTTAATCTGGTCAGTTATATCGTTCTAACTTGTCAAATTGGGTACTTATGATTATGTGCTCACCAAAATTCGAATGGATATACACTGGGGACAGTGTAATTTAAATCTGGGGGGAGGTTTACCGATATCTAGTTATTGTGAGTCTTATCAAATGTTTTAAAAAAAAAGAGTGTTTTTATCGAGTTAAGAAGGGGATTATGATCAAATACAATTTTACTTACTATCTAACCACTCTCTAGCACCATTCTTTGAGTTTATTGACTGCAGGGTGTACTGAATAGAAACGCCAAAGTGGATCACCTGCCAAAAACATCCAGGCTCGCTGAGAAAGTCTGAAGGAACCAAAGCTGACTTCCAACCTTAATCAACTGAACTTGCTTGTCTTGGGGTTTGGTATACATCGGATCAGATTCCTCTTTCAGGTCTGAAAGGTGTAAGTCTGTAAATTTTTGGTTTCTTTCTCTCCTCTTTTTGGCATCCAAAAAGAAAGAAAAAGAAAAGATTGAAATGATTTCTTGCGGTTTAGAGGGGTAGGAGTGTCTCATGTGACCCCATTATTCTTCTCTAATGGAATGATCACACATAGTTGGCAACGAGGGGTAGGTACATTACCGATGACCCCACTATCATCTACCCTTTGCCAAGAAAAGAAAAAAAAATGTAAAGAAAATTCGAAAAGAAAATGAATAAGATGGACTGCGCCAGCATCATTGTTCATTGGATTTGAGATAAAAGGATTCAGAGAAGAGAGATTTAGGGAGAAAAGAAACCAGAATAAGACTACCTGTTTACTCAGATACTTGGTGGGGTAAGAGTCTATGTGTCCTTTGATTGATACTCCCGAGATTTATCCTACACATTTATATGCAGATATGAGGTCAGTAGAGGGGTATGTCAGGCGGAATCAACTAAGCAATGGGCTGGATGGTTTGGTTGCTAAGCTAAGGTCTAGTACATGAAGTGCCTCTAAAGTTGGTACTAATCTGATGTGGCTTGCAACACTGCAGAGGTAAAAGTAATAAGTTTAAAATGTTGTGAGTCCATGATGTTTTCAAACCTCTTTTGTTGTTTTCAAACCTCTTTCACATGACTACTCTATGTTTTGCTTGAGGACAAATAAAAGGGTAATTCTGGGAGAGTTGATATGGGTGTTTTAAGATATATTTACTACAATACATAGTCTATTTAGAGTATTTACAGGTTCAGGGACGATTTGAAGGAAAGTGGTGATTTTGGTGTCTTTTGGAGCATTTTGAGTGCAGAGCTGCACAGACGCATCAGATGTTTAGCTATATATGGAGACCTGCCCACCGTTAGATGGAGCCCATCGTTTAACACATGATAGAGCTTTGAGTTAGCTTTCCAATTCCACCAGTATGAGGTCAATCAGCATCATGTAGCAGACGTTATGCCCGTTTTACTAAGAGTGGTCAGTATGCCTCGCGAGAGGAAGCTTTCAAGGAGATGAAGGACTGTCGATCGATGGTGCACCCTTGCCATCGATCTACCGTGATGCCAGAATATTGGCCAAGCATATTTTATGACCGACTGAAGCCCAGAAGCCACACCAAGTTACCAAAATACCCATGGACAACCAGAAACCATATTTATGTATTTCTAACCCGTTGTTGACGGCTAAGAGCTTTCTATTTTTTTCTTAGGTTTGGGGAGAAATCAATTCTCCTTCAGAGATTGATTGGAACTCCATTGGTTTTATCATTGATTTCTTTATCTATTATATTATTCAGACTATGATTTGTGTTATTGATTTTATGTCTGAGTAATCATCTTGTTAGGTTTAGGGATTTCATGAGCTTAATGTCAAACTGATAATCAATTAGGATTGCTAGATTATCTATAGATCTCTACACCAGGGTGATTTGTAATACTAGGATCTGGAATAGTTGGAATAGAACGACAGTGTGACTAATTTTTTGAATCTAGAATCATAGGATAGTTGAGAGGCACGAAAGTGCAATCAATTAACGGAACCCGAACTCTGCAGGATTAGATATCTAGGCGCATACGAGAGTTGGTCTAGGAATCTAGTTGAACTTAATCGATTAGGTCGTTAATGCTTGTCTAAGGAAGCATTGATCGAAGCTTTGGCCATAACATCAATCGACGCTCGATTCAAGTCAACAAGCGACAGCTGAGACTGGACTCAGACATCTGATTAGTAATTACATGCGAAAGCTGGATACTTACTTATTAAAATCGTGTTCTAGAATTGAATCTATAAACCATTAGCATCCTTGAATTGTAGTTTTTAATCTCTTTATTGATAAATCCCTAAGTCCAGCTATTTCTCCTAATTGTTTACAACCTCAATCAACCAATCGAACAACTACTTTGTTCACCTTGCTTTCATTTATTTACTGCTTTATAAATTGTTTGCCTACCCTAATCTTGATTTCTATAGTCTATTGTGTGCCCTAGCTCTCCGTGGATTCGATCCCTAAGTGCTACAACTCGACCTCTGATTTGAGAGAGTATAAATCACTCCTTAGGGTAATTTGAGTGATATAACATGGTTGCGACACTAGTTCTAATTCAGCACGCGACTGGAAACATGCATGACCAGGAGGGTCATCTGCGTAATGCAGCAGGTCAGAAGATAGATGATCAGGGGGCTGTAATCCCTGATACCGATGCTGATATTGCAGCTGCTACACTGAGGACATTAGCTGATTACAACAGGCCAGATCAGTACTACGAGAACAGATCTGCCATCCGTCCTCCAGCCACACAGAGATAAGACTTTGAGTTGAAGCCTCAGTACTTCACACTCGTTGGACATACATCCTATTGTGGGTTATCACACGAGCATCCTATGGACCATCTGGAAAGGTCTGAGGATCTAGTTTCTGCTATTAAAGCCAATGGAGTCCCTGAGGACTACCTCTTTTGCAAGCTCTTCAAGTACTCACTTGCTGGAGAGGCTTCGCACTGGCTTAAGCAGCTACAACCAGGATCTCTCACATCATGCGCCGATATCAAGAATGCATTCTTATGCCACACCTTTGATGAGGCACGGGCTGAAGACTTGAGGAGTAAGATTGCTACATTCACACATGTGCCTACAGAGTCATTCAGAAGCTCGTGGATCAGATTCAAATCATATCAGAGAGACTGTCCACACCATGGATTTAATGAAGTGCAGCTGCTCAGTACTTTCTTTAGAGGCATCGCGCTGGCATATCAGATGGCTCTAGACTTAGCTAGTGATGGAAATTTCAACACTAGGAATCCAGAGGAGGCTGTGAGACTTATTGAGAACTTGGCATCCAGAAACATCACCAAGAACACTGATTTCTAAAGAAAAAAATCGGTCCATGCCCTAGGGAAGGAGTAGTTGGAAGATGTTAAGGCTAGGCTGGATAGTGTTCACAAGCTTCTCAAGAAACAAGTTAGCTTTGCAGAGGATGTAGAGGCTGTAGATGTCGACAATGCCAAGGACGAAAATGAGGATGTGAACTTTGTCAGTGGTTCAGGCTTTCAAAATCAGAGGTCTGGAAATCAGAGTGGATACAAAAACTCATATGGTAATTGTCAGAAGAGTGGATACAACCAGAGTTCACAGTACCAGAAACCCTACAACAACAACTACAACAGCAGCAACAAACCTTATGGAAGTTCTTACTATCAAAATCAACTGCCTAAAACTCGAGAGAGAAAGATAGAGTCCATGCTTGATCAAGTTCTTGAGGGTCAACAGAAGTTAATAGTGAACTTCAACATAAAGATTGATGATGTCTACACAGAGCTGAGCTCAAAATGTATGTCCTTGAACACACATGTGAGGAAGTTGGAGACACAAGTTGTTCACACAGGAGACACTATTAAAAGGCAGGAGGCCTTCATGAAGGGTAAAGGGGATAACTCACTGAAGCACCACGTGAATGCCATCATGGATGATGATTTCTAGCAAGTGGTTAAGGGGAAGAAGCTTCAGGAGAGAGACTTCCAAGTCGAAAGCTCCATGAGTTTTGGCGGTTCACATTGGTGTCGATTGACGCCAAGTCACGAACATCGACCGACGGAGAAGGACGAGCATCGATCGACTTCAGTTTCTCAACATCGATCGACAAAGGAAGTTGCATTATGCGTGACCGTGAGAATTCTGACTCACGAGGAGTTCGCGGCTAAACACCCACACTCACATCCACCCAAACCCTTACGAATCAAGAAGTCGGACATCGATCGACACCATAACCTAGCCGCCGATCGACAAACAGACTCCACTAACGATCGACACGAACCATCCAGCGTCGATCGACGACCACCTTTGACCTACCAAGTGCAGCTACCAAAAATAGATGTAGCACGCCTGAATGCTATCAGAAACCCATGTGTGTTCAGTGACTGAGAATAAGAGAGAAGAGAGGGAGGAAAGGAACTGGATAAGACTACATGTGTGTTCAGATACTTACATGAGTTGATTCCATGTGTTGAGTGATCGATACTCCCAAGGTAAAGCCTACATGTTTTAACTACATGTACTAAATGAGGTCAGTAGAGGGATTAGTCAGACATGATTTGCTAAGATGTTAAATGAATGGAATTGGTTACCAAACTAGGATATTGCATATAAAGTATTTCTAAAAGTTGAGATTGATTTGATGTGGTTGCAATATTGTTGAGGTGATGATAGTGAGTTCTTAAATTATGTGAGTCCCTATTGTATCAAAAACACCTTCCAGAGAGACTGCTCGCTGTTTTGCTCGAGGACAGGATCCAATAATCCTTCAGAGATTTGTGATTGGAACTCTAGTTTATCTACTCTATTATATTTTATGCAGTTTTCATATCTCTTTGTTATGAATTGCTTAGCTATGTCTGAGTAGTTCTTCTTGTTAGATTTAAGGTTCAGATATTCATGAGGGATTAACCCAAAATATAGAAATGCTAAGTGTCAGGAATATTAATAAACTAAATTGTTCTTAATGCATGTGTTCTAGAGTAGCTAACTAGGACGTTGCCTTAAGATAGTAGGGCGCAAGCGGAAGTTTGGTTCTCTGTCTTATTAGTTTAAAATGTGCTAGGATTGCTAGAAACAAGCAGAAGCTGATTTAGTTAAACCTAGTGAACACGTAAAACTCGTGCGATAACGCTCCTTGGAAGGTTCATCGATCGACAACTCACTAATTGCATCGATCGATGGACTGAAAGGTGTATCGATCGACACCCCGTTGTTGGAATCGATCGACACTTTCTCAGGACCAATAAGCGACAGCTGAGGTCCTAGATCCGGTGATAGATAGTCTAAATATACGAAAGTTGATTGACTATTCTAATTGTTTGAGTTCCAGAATATCCATATTTGCTTAGTAATCTATATCTCTATAATCATGATTGTTTGAATAGAAACCCTTATTCTAACGTTTCTCATATCTATCTTAAAACCCCAAATCAATCAATTGAATAATTACTTGTTCACCCCTGCTATTTGATGCTTTAAAACCTACTTACCTAGCTTAACTACATAAATAGATAGATCTATTGTGTGCCTTAGCTCCCTGTGAATTCGATCCCTAAATATTATAACTGAACCTCTTATTTGAGAGAGTAAATCACTCCTTAGGGTAATTTTGAGTGATATCATCCACCTAGATTCTAAGTTCTATTAGTCTTATCGGAGATTTGGGTTTTCCTCTTTTTCATTGTTCTCTTCTTCTCCTTGTGTCTTCTAATCGAAAGTTTATTTGGCTTTTAGGAATTGCCACTTTCAACTCAATATCAAATAAATTCGCAAAGTTTGATTCTTATGGGTTAATTTTCAACGATAATCTGACAAGAATATCGAGCCGATGGAGAGATTACAACGTCTAAGTTTCTGTTCTCGTTTCTTCGAACCGCTGGTTTTACTAGAACGACCAAGTGCGCGTCGTACATTATTGAAAATACTATTAAATGTTTATGATTAGATGTTTTTGACTCAACATGTAAGAATTTCGTAAACTGGATTGGGTCTTTCGTTTCGAAGGAACTTTACGAAATCATTGAAACAAAGTGAGGAGAAGCAGATGATCAGGAAAAAGAAGCAATGAACTCTCATCCGAGTGAGGTGCACAGTTCGTCAAGTTGTGAGCGAACTAGTCCTGTCCTAGCCCTTATTGTCTGTTGATCGTTTCATATGATCTTGTTTGACTTCTCGAAGTTTGTTGAACTGTTTTTCGAGTTTTATTTACGGGAATCGTTTCGCAAGTGTTGTCAAATTTAATTTGACGGAAGTTATCCCACAATAATGTTATTATGAAAGCTGTTTCATAAAATGTCGTCGAGTGAAAGTCATTTCGTAAAATATTGTCGAGTTTGGCTGTACGAGAGCCCTTTTTTGGAAAACTCACGTTTTGCGGCTTTTCCGAAAATCTAGTTTCTATCTAGTTTCTGAGTTTTAATATCAGAAACTCTAGCTGCAATGAGCTTAATTATTGTGAGCAAATTTAGTCAAAAAATTTCTCGTTTCCATCGGATTGATCGTAGGGAGTTTTGAGTACTTTTTCCGTATTAAGCTTATTAGAAAAATATTGTGAATTCACAAAATATGTTGCTGCAGAAGTGACACTTGAATTTTTTTGAAATCTTATGTTTCAGAAGACGTTCTAGCAGTGAGGGATATGATCTTCCGTTTTGCTTTGTTTAATCTTCGTCAGCTGGTTTAGGTTTCAAGTGATTCTAAAGAAATCAACTTCGTTTATCAGAAGTTACTCGGAAGAAGTACAACAGTGGGGGATTGGCAACCCAATTTGTTGTGCTTCTATTTCCACTTCGTTTATCCGAAAATTCTTAAACCAATAACAATAGATTCTATTAAGATTTTTGAAATCCAAGAACTAATAACAAAGAAATTTCAAAATTTTCAAAGTTCATGAGAATTCACTTTACCAATAACCCCTTTAATAAAATAGCATTATTTTAAAACTAATTTTGATATATAAAAAAATTTCTCTTTTATTTGTATTTTTTATTTTTAGAAAATTAAAAACCACGTCACTATTTATTTCGTAACTAAAGTATGCACAAATGTTTCGTAACTAGAACATGGCTTATTTAGCCATGATTGTGTCACAGTAGAATCGTAGATGAAAAGTCTCAATTTAGAATGGTTACAAATGTATAAGCACATTTTTTTATTTTATGGCTTTTTTAGGCTAAACTTACGTATAGCCAAAAACATTGGTCTATAGCAGTGTTTTGAAATCCGACTAGAACATGCGGTTGAAATGGTAGGGCCGTTAACTCTATATCTAATCAGATTTTTATTTTTTTTTAAATCCATTATTTATAAACCTGATAAAACCCGCAGAGAACCGTTAAATCCGTGAACCCGGCCACCCGCTGAAATACTGGTTGACCCAATAAATACCTTTTACTTTTTTCTCTTAGATTTTTTAGTTACTTTTTTTTTTTAACACTGAAAGTTTCATTCATATTTGAGGGTTTAAAACCCAATCAAGGACAAAGCCTCAACAAAAGTACGTAGAGTATGAACTAGGGGACAAAATGAAATCCCAAAAAGCCAAATAAATGGAAAGCACCTACCAATAGGTAGTATTACAGCAACACCTCAACATAGAAGGAGAGAGCAAAAGAAACTAAGAGGAATCAAACCCCGACTCCTGCGAGATCAATGTCTGAAGCCAAGAGGGGCCACCAGAACCAATATAAGACTGCAGCTGTTGATCCTTTGTCACACTATTCGCAATAAAGGAGGCCACCTTATTACTCTCATCAAACACAAGTTCTGTACACCACTCAGAGAAGCCATGGAAGAGCTGAGTGATCCTAGACACCATGGGGTTTGTACCAGGAGACGAGTTAAGACGGAAAGCCTCTCTTAGGTAAGGCGAAGAAGATTCGAAGATAACTTTATCAACTCGCAGATTAGCCATGTCTTCCAAAGTCCATAATAGAGAGCAAAGATCAGCCTCCAATGGGTTAGGTAAGCAAGGAAAGGATCGTCTGCTGTGGAAAATGGCTTTGCCATAGCCATCCCTTACTATCCAAGCTCCACTGCAAACACTTGTAGAGTTTACCCAAGAGGAAGCAAAGTTACATTTAACCCAG
>NC_027748.1:21223803-21278643 GCF_000695525.1 Brassica oleracea var. oleracea
CCTTTTGTCCCCTGAAAGAATCTCCACTTCAAAACTATCCTTCCAGAGAACAGCCAAGCCTCCACTTAGACCAAGAGGCTCAACTGTAAAAAATTTATCATAACCAAGAGTTTTCTGTAACCAAGAAATGTATCCAAACTGTTGCTTTGTTTCCATCAAGAACATAATATCCGGAAAGTACTTACGGCGCACTTCCTGGATAGTTTGAACTGTCTCAGTGCTTCCAGCACCTTGACAGTTCCAGCACCAAATACTCATTGGGGAGGCAGCGGCTTCAAACTGGAAGCCACCGTATTAGTTGTTGGGGTAGAGAGTTTCTTGGAGGGAGACATAGAAATCGCATCAGTCTTACGTTTGCCACTACTTTCCAATGGTGGCGCTGTAGACTTAGAGATTCGGTTACTAGGAGAAGCTCCTTTACCAGCCTGAGCTTTACGTTTCCATGAAGGAGGTCTTCGTCTCTGCTGCTTAGGAGCATTACTATCACCGGAAGATGGCGTCTTAGAAGACAGACCAATCTGAAAGCCCGTAGTGACAGATAGCCCCTGAGAGCCGACGACTCCTGAGAAAGCAGAATCAGATACATCATCACGGATTATAGGCAGAGACAGAGCAGGTATGGTCTGCTTGATTATCTGCGCAGATTGAGTAACCTCCGGGTACGAGTAAACATGGCCCTTGTCCTTATCTAGGTTTGCAGTAAACTTCGTTAGCGTAGCAACATAGGTTTGCCCTTGGTCTGAGATAGCCTGGCGCACTCTCATGATTCTCGCTTGTCTCTCTGTAGCATCAGCATGGGAGATATAAAGCATAGCAGCTTTCTGTTCGTGAGGAGGAAGCTCAGGAAACATAGGAGGGAACCCTGGGGGACCTTTATTATGAGGGTTTCTGTGACTACTTTCATCCCTTTCCTCAATATCCTGCACTCTACTCTCAGGAGCATCAGTGTTTGGATCTTGCCTCGTTGCACCTCTTCTCAACAAAGGGCATCTGACCTTTTCATGCGTAATACAAAGGCAGTGAAAACAACGCTTGTGGATTCGTTCATATTCGAATTCAATAGTCACCATTGTTCCATCATTCTTCACCATCAACTTCCGAGAGGCTTTGGCTGGCTTCTCAGTGTCAAAGGTAATCAAAGCTCTGATGTAATCCTTAGTATGTGAAACTTTAGGATCATAAGCTATCTCCTCAACTTTACCCACTTCAGAAGCAAGCCTGAACATGGTATCGGTTGTAAAGAACTTCATCGGTATGTGCCTGATACGGATCCATACCTTCATATAGCGTAAGAAGTCGATCGGTGGGTCTTCAGTCCATCGCTCCAGAGCCAACGCCCAGTGATTATAGGACCAGGGTCTATCCTTTAAGACTGTTTGAAGATCTTCCTCTCGTTGAAAGATGAATTGAAACCTATCACGAGACAACGCTATGCCTCTGACTCTACCATACACACGCCAAGCGGTCGGCATATAATCAATCATCTTAGCCATTGGTTGACAATCCGGGTTCAGTAGCCTACCCAACAGTCTCGTCGAGTTCTCATCGAAAACCCTGAATCTCGGGCTGTCAGGAAGTGTAAGAGGTTCTTCGTCATCCACAAGTTTCATTGATTGCAAGCTAAGTTGTAAAGAATCCTCCATAGCTAACGACTGCAGCAGGAAGGAGCGACAAGTGAACCGTCTAGCACCGTGAGTCTTTGGGAGCAAATCAGAGAGAGTCAAGGAGAATTTCCCTTTGATCGCGCAGAATTCCACACATATACGCAATGAAATCATGTGAAAATGGAAATAAGAATCAATTGCGGACCAAAAAAAAGAAAGCGTGACAGAGACGAGAGTTTCTTGGAGGTCAAGTAAGGAAAGAACAGCTCAGAAAAGGAAGATTTGAATATCCTTTCCAAAAATAAATCCCGTGGCTGCAAGCCGGTAAATGGATCCACTCAAGGCGAGGGAGAGAATAAAAATTTATAATAGGAAACTCGAAGCCACCGGAGATCGTCTCGACTAGAGAGAGAATTTATAATAGGTTGAAAATAGAAAAAAATTGATTTTTTAGTTACTTTATTAAATATGTTTTGTGCTCTAAATAAAAATGAGGTTTTCTCTTTTTAACTATCGTCTTTACTGTCGACTTTGTATATCCTTCTACTTATTTTTAATTTATTTTTTGTTTATCGTGAATCTCACTTACAATACGACTTTGATGAAGATTTCACTATGCCACATGACGAAAATGAATTGAACGATGATAGAGAGAACAAAAATTAGTTGATATGGTTTGATATTAGTTTAATTTTGTTATTCGCATTAGACATTTAAATACTTAGAGTTTTTAAGTTTTGATGTTTTTATTGTCATAACTCATAATTTGTTACAAAGTTACTAAGTAGTCTAAATTATTTTTGATATTTTTGAATGTAAAATAAAAATAAAGAATAAAGAAAACTAAATTTAAGTATTTTCTATATATTTTAAAAACTTTTACAGTAATAAACAAAGAAAAATAAATTTAAATATTTTCTATATATTTTAAAATAATATCTTTGTGCCTAGATACATGCCTTCACGTCTTCTTTTTCGATCTGGCCATGAGTTAGTTCTAGTTTTCTTCGTCTCCTTCTTCTATTTATCTTCGATCCCTCATCTGGAGTCTTTGGTTGTATCACTTACCCTTTTCTTTGTAGATATAATTTTTGGAAAGCCGTAAGCTTCCGATCTGTTTCTCCCATTTCTAATTGTAGATATAAGGCCAAGGTGAGGACTTATATGATATATTCTTCATTTTTTTCATTATCGCTTCATAGTACGAGTTTCTCACTAAATCATTTGTACCTTCGTGTTATCTATAAGCATATGTGTAGTTGTTTTATAAATGAACTATATCATATATATACACATATATATTGCATTGTAATGTGTAAAAAACTAGATCTACTTATAGGTTGCTAAAACAAATATAGTTTATGATGATTAAGACTTGTATGTGGGTGTTTGCATTGTTTGGGAATATGGCATGTGTGATTGGTGTATATTAGTAAGAGAAGGTCATAAGGTGATGCAAGCATGGTCGAGCTAGAAGATAATTTGAAATGGATTCAACCCTGTGGATGCCAAACTGTGGATGCCAAACTGGTGGATGCAGAAACTCGTGGATACAACTCTCTGGATGGAACTGAGTGGATGCAACAATCAAGTAACTATGAAGCAGACTTGGAGCTAAATGGGCTCGGTGATACTCAGACTCGGACCCAAACTGATGACGGACCAGACATGACTTTCTCAGCCGAAACCAAGACAAGGATCCATTCTGCTTGTCTAAGGGCCCAGTTACTAGATCACAAACCAAAAGACTGAAAAAATCAATTGCTGCTTTGTTTTACTCTGAAACGGACGGAAATCAAGCCAAGGAACCGAGCCAACTCTTCACTTACTCAGTCTTTGGACTGGTCTAAGTGTTATTTCAAAATCTAAGTCTTATTACTTTTATTTTCGATTTTATTAAGTATTAGGACCTTTCAACTTCTTTTCCTTCTTTGTTGCTACTTAAACTCTCTTTTGTTTCTGAAAAACCTAATCACTTTTTTTTATCAAAACTTTCTCCGAAACTTGTGATTCCTTTGTTCAGTTCTTGAGCATTGATTGCCTAGGAGGTGATCTCCATAAGCACCTGTCTTGTTCACTAGTGGGGTTGCCCTCACGGACTAAGGCATCAAGCAAGTGTTTGATCAATCAATAGATCTCACACTTAAGTTCATCAACCATCTCGACATCTACCCACAGATCCATCATCTCTTCATAATCAGATCAGTGTTAGTAACCTGATCCTTCATCAAATTGGTTCTGTTTGTGCTAGTAGCATTCAGTATCTTCACAACCCTAATAATCCGATCCTCAAGATTATTCAAGGGACTGCATCCTCATCCGGATTGCATTAAGTGGTATCAGAGCAGATCTGAAGGCTCTTGATCTGGGTTTGATTCTAAAACTTCTCTCCTTGTTTTTGGGAATCTGTTTTCTATTCTCTGCAATTTTTCCTGCAATTTTCTCAGAAATCTCTTATCTTTCTATATGTATAATCTGAAACAGGGCCAACCAGATTAAAAAGAAAAAGAAAAAAGAAAAAAAAGTTGAAGAGAAATCCAACTTGGCTGAAGAGAAATCAAGCCCTGATGGTAATGCCTCTTGCAATCTGTCTATATCTTTCTTATGTTTTGGGGTTCGGATTTGTTCTCTGAATTTTGATCTTTTTTGTTGCTGAGCTACTTGATTCACAGAGAAAAGACACAAAAAAATTCATAGAAAAATCAGAGAGAAACAGAAGAGAAAAGTGAGGCTTTTTCTATCTGTTATTGTGCAAATTTTTCTTGTTGAGATTGTAAAAGAAAACAATGGCTGGAGATGTTAGTAAATAAAGGAGGCACCAACTCTGAAATTGAATAAATTTCAGATGGAAGCAATTATGTTTGAGATCATGAAAAGAATGAAAAAGACTGATCTTTTACAAAAGAAACATGCTGATGATTTCTTTGGTAATGTTTCTCAGTTTCAGAACGATGCTAAGATCAAAAGAAGGAGCAAGATACCATCTTTCTGTGGCAAAAATGACCATGATGGCTATTTGGAGTGGGAATAGAAAATGGAACTTGTCTTTGATGGCCAAAGCTACTCAGAAAGAAAGAAGGTTAAATTGGCTACAACAGAGTACTGTGGTGATGCCATTCAATGGTGGGATCAGCTTGCTACTACCAGAATAAGAACAGGAGAAACACAAGTTGCATCCTGGTTTGAGCTGAAACACTTCATGAAGAAACACTTTGTTTCTGGTAATTACAGCAATAGAGAACCAAGACAGGCCAAAGAGGAGACAAGACCTTGCCATGATCATAATCACCCAAGAAAGTCTCAGTCACATAAGCAAAGAAAGCCAGACCCACGTCCTCTCTCAAGAGTCAGTGAGCAACTGATTTCTAAGAAGGAATCAGCTATCCAAAAGCTAAAAACAGAGCCATCTAAGGTAAGTACAGAACCTGAGACAGAAAATGAGTTTTCTCTTTTCTCTCCTCAGTCTGAACTTGTTCTCAACAAAACATGTGATAACCTAACTTGTTTTGAACCGGTGCATCCGAGTAGCCTTGTTTCAGGGTCTCAGGTCTTAGAAGAAAACTCAGCAGAAGAAGCACAAACGAGTTCACCACCAGACGAAGTGTTGGAGAAGCCAAACAACATTGAAGCAAAAACAGATGCTAAGTCATTCTCTCTGAACTCTCAAGAGCACTGTAAGGTCTTGATATGGTTAATTTTGTGCCTGAAATGTTTGTTATGGTCTCTATTAGTGATGTAAAATTTTTTGGTCATGAAAGAGTAAAATAATTTTGTGTTTCAAACTCTGTTTTTGGTAACATGATTTATTCTTTTAAGAAACTTGAACCAGATAAATTTTCTGATCAAAAACATTTTAACTGTGATAATAACATCAATCCTGGTCTTGTATTGAGTTTTGATCAGTTTATGGAAGACTAGTGGTGTGCCCGCGCTTCGCGCGGGTCGTATGACATTTGAGATATTAAATTTTGTTAGTTTTTTGCTTGTTTATTGTATAATTTTTTTGAAAACCCCTAGTGGGTTGTATGCTCCATTGCAAGGGCTTTACATTAGTCATGTTCTTTTGATAAATGCAGTATCTAGCGTCAGCGTCACCAAATATTTGCATCAACTACTTTGTGAAAGAAACGCGGACAGAGATGACGAGAAAAAAATGTCGCCGTAACAGCAAAAGGAGTCGCCGCGGTCTCGTTTAATTGACGCTAGAATTTCAAGCGGTCAAATATCATCGGAAATCTGACGCCGCGTCTCGTTTAATTAACACCGGATTCAGTGGTTCTTTGCCATCATGCTTTTAAAGCAACAAAATTACATGGTTAATTGGAGACGTCGACGCTAGACGCAGCGTCTATCAAAAGAACAGGGTTATTGTTGCTTTTATCCAATCTTGTTGATATAAGTAGGACTAATTTAAAAAAAAAAAAAAATCAATGACCGATTTGAAACCCCTAGCTGGAAAGGTTGTTGTTATGAATTCTTAAATTGAGTACTCGATACTCACAACTTGAACTATTGTATATTAACACCTGTGAACCAGATGACGAATTTCTTAAGAATATGTATGACATAAACCTTAATATATGGTTTGAATTAATGTAGATAGGAGTTGTCCGCAAGAAAGTGTGTGAGCCAAAGAATCCACCATAACGTTTTAGACATGGTTGCAAACTATACATAGATGTATGCCTGCATAGCATAAAATGTCATTAAAAATGGTGTAAATATCTTATTTAAGTAACTGGAAACTGGAATTGAGGTGGATGTTTTACGTTAGGTGGGTAGCTGAGTTTATTATTGCTCTTCCACCAATTTTTCCCATTAAGGGATCGTTGAAGGATTATCACATATATAATTACGTAACCTCTGTTAGACACTCTTACCCATTTCGATGAAGGCTTGATATAGAACGTTAACCTTACTGAAACCAAATGTTGTAAGGAGTTCATTTAACTATTTAAAATGACAATCAAAGATTGCATGTAGAAGAAAAGCGTGTAAACATTTTTAAAAGAATTAACAATCAGGTGATAAAAAAACAATCAAGCGAAGAGAAGGTGCAGTTTCCAAGGTTGTATAAGTAACATATATACATGTACCAAGTATCAACTTACACAAAAGGAAATATAAAATATGATAAAAATCTTTTACAATAAAACTGAAGCCAATGAGGTGGCAGAAGGAGGAGGCGAGGGAGGAGCTAGTGACAGCGAGGTCTCCAAGATGATCCACCATCACCATTGAGATGTTCTCAAAGGTTAACTCGGTGTATGACCACAATCGCCATAGGAGTGGTGAAGTAGATAGGCCGCTTGAGTTCTTCTATGAATGATTGTAGCTTTGTGCAGGTCACTTTATCAGATCTGTCTACCGGAAGTAGTAACCTATCCTTGGTACTGCTCTCTGCATCTGCCAGCCTAGGCGGAGAGAGCGAGATAGTGGATAAAGAGCTGTGTTAAAACATTAGATTTGGGTTATTTATGTTGTTTATGTTGTGTAACTTGCCTGCAAGACTGTTAGAGGAGCCGAGTAATAGTGAATATACAAATATTTCATCTTCTGAATCAGATGAAATATAATATAAATTTGAGAACTTCTTACCTGGTCACAGTAATCTGAGAAACCAAAATAGATTGCCTTCAACTGGGAGGTGTCTTCTTTAAAGGTACGAAGAGAATTCTGTTCCAAACCGTTTTAAGTAAACTTCAAAAAGATAGCGATGAAATATCAAATGTATAAGTTGAATTAAAGAGCTTTGTACCACCTCGGGTTTGAGATCTCGGTGTACAACACCTTGGAGATGACAAAATGCAACCACATTCAATATTTGTATCATAACAGTCTTTGCGTCCTCCTTCGTGTACTTCCCACCTCCGCACATAAAACACAACCAAGTCCATTATAAAGTGATCAAAACCAAAAAATAAAAAAACAACAATCATACTTCTTAAATTGACGGTCCATCTACCTGAGAGTATTCAATCCAAAATCTCCCCTCCTTCACATAACGTAAAACAACAAACCACTTGTTAAGATTCTCCCAAGCTGTATCTGGAATAATGTCTGAGCTAAAAGAGAGTTTACTCCATCACTGTATAGACATTATCATGATCCCATATGCATCAAGGAAATGAGGAAAGTTGTCATGACGAGAGAAAGATCCCAATATCTTCACTTCTCTCTCACATCTTGAATTGCCATCTACACAACACATTACAAACAATAAATCAATTTGACACCAAACTGAAATTGAAAAGACATGACATTACATCTTTAAGATCTCATCACTACAAAGCACTTTTATTTGCTTTGAATAACTTTAAGAAGAATGACGTTCAGAAAAGTATGAGAATAAACAGAGCAAGTTTTCACTATACCAGAAAGACGCATCATTTGAAGTTTATCCATTTCCAAGGTATCAGTCTCCGCGGATGATTCATTCTTCCCTTCTTGGGTATCCTTTGAGCTTTCCAGAGATTCCAGCCTAACTCCTCCTTTATGCCAGTGATCTAAATTAGGAAACAGATCAAGATACCTACCAAAAATCTTCTCTTTCGGTTTCATGGAGACCTTGGAACCCTCTTTTGGCAAGTTGATCTCTCCAGAAACTCTTAGAACCGAATCAACAGTTGCATAAAACCTCACTGGTCTGATCAACTCAAGCAGGTTTTGTGTAGTCTTTTCTTGAACATTGTTATTATCTCTTTGAGCACACATCCAAGGCATTCTATTATAAACAGCCATAGCTTTCGAGCTTGAACCCGCATCGTCTTTGGTAGTATTATCTCTTCAGCGAAACCTTGAACATAGGAAACGACAAGATCTCGACTCCTTCTCTCCAAGTTTTCTCTCTTTGACATTATCTTCAGCCCTAATCAACTCGTCAGAGTCACCACCACTACTATGATATGGAATGGTTTCTTACGAATTTGTCAAATACATCTCTACTGACAAGCTCAAGAACGATATAGAGCTTTGTTTTGCTCCCCAAAACATGGCCAGCCCAACCCCACATGGGAAAGTTTACACGGTAAGATTATTAGCACATAGAAAGTTGAATAAGATTAAAAAATTCCATAAGCTTCTTATATGGCTCAGTGATTTCGACCACATTTATATGTTTAATCAGTTACATTGTCAATTTCTATTTTAAGCTGCACAAGAACGTACGCCCATTATATATCTTCTCGATCTTGCTCATACCAATATATTTTTCTTAGATTTAAGAACCAAATTAGAAAGAAAGAAAGGTACTCTAATTTAAAACCATATACATGCCACCATAGTCGTGATCAAAACCATTATAGATTTTAAAAGGAATGAAAATACCCAGCATTCTTCTGTTCCTATTAACCAGTTTAGGATTCGTATTCTTAGGAAAATGGCTCGGTGCAAACTCAGGAAATGCCATAGCTTCATAACCCTGAAAAGAGCATAACGACTAATAGTATTAAGGTAAACGAAACTCCACTAAGTAAAGAGGAGTTCTCTGTAAAAAATGTATTTGGATATTGATTACCTTATTGATCCCTCTTTGTTCGGCATGCCTCTGGAACCAACTTCCACGATGCTGACCATCTAGCTTCTTGTCACTTTTGATCTTCACCTTCAACTTGAGTCTCCTAATAATAATTAAAAAAAAAACACTTCGTAAGATCTATTATTGAGGATTTATTACCTTTTGAAAGAGGAACCATGTTAGTGTTATACCTTAACAGCCGCCAAAGAAAATCCCCATTTAGCATGAGGCTCATCTTCTGCGTCATTCCTCTCTGCCTTTGCACCTGAGAGTCCGAAGCCTCTCCGTAATCTGATTACGATATAGAACCGTCTTCAAAAAAAAAAAAATTGGAAGGGAGACTTAAAACTGAGAATGATATTGAATTGGAATTGAGAGTAACGAAGCCATAAATCTGGATCTTAAGCGTTACCGGAGAATCTTCTAGGAGGTGGGTAGAGGAAGAGTTGGCCAGAAACCCAGAAGACGATAGAGGATAGTAAGCTTAAGTTTGGGCCTCTGAAAAGTGTAATAAACCTTGCAATAAATAAAAATTGGAGATGCCACCTGTAAACAATTTCCCTATGCTTGATGCTGATGTGGCACAAGAAGGAGAGAGCAAAATCTATTTTATTATTATAGACATCAAAAGCCTTGATCAGCCTGAAAAGACATTAGAACTTGTTCTGCAGCAACCTGTTTTCTGTCCTAGAAAATCATTTGATTCATTTGTCTTTTAAGAAAATAGCTTTGTTCTGAACTGTACTAAACATAAACTAGTCACTGGGAATTTGTTTTCTATCCTACGTTCCTTGAAAGACTATATTGTTAGGAATTGGCAGAAACCAAAATCACTTAGGGGGTGTATTGAATTTGGAATTTTAGAGTATTTTGGTTTTTCATTAAAATCCTCTATTATTCAACTAATCATTTCTATTTTTTTTCAAATCATGTGTTATTGGATATGACATTTATCTAAAATCTCTTAAAATCACTTGTAATCTACTGTTATTCAATTAACAATTTACAAAAGTTAAATCAAATCTATTGTTATTCAATGATAAACAATTTTGAAAGGAAAATTTTATGAAATGGATTTGAAACCAACTTTTTTATTATTTTCAGTCAAAACTATCGTCACACAAATCCCACCATTGTACCTGTTATTTGGAAAGACCCAAAATCAAATAAAAAATTGGCTACTTTGAAAAAGATGACTGATGAGAACTGAGAGAGAACAAGGAAGAGAGATATCAGAGATGAAGCTTCCGAGAAAAGTACTAAACTTTCAATTCCCTCTTGTTCGATTCGATTTCGTCTCGGCTTTCCGTTGGATTCGAGAAACATGTTTTGTGCTCTGAAGAATCTGAGGTTGAGCTAAGGCACACGTCGATTGATTTGTTCCTCTGGTGTTCTATTACAAGTCTCTTCCAGTTGAATAACAGTGTTTTGGTTATGTTTTAAAATCCCATGTTATACACAAGACAAAGAAGATTTTGACAACAGACCTTTTGATCCTGAAGAGTAAGCAAGTCTAGTAAAGTTTATTTGTTCTTTTCATGTTCTACTTTATGGTCAACTAATGTTTGTGAGCTTGAAAACTATGTAAGGTTTTTGATCGTGACTCTCTTTGTTTCTCTATTTTTTCTACATCTTTGGTTCACCTAAATAAGCTTTGCTTCAACTCTCAGAACTCAAAAGTTTGAGGAAGTATTCTTCTATGTGACTGCTTGCCAATTATGCAAGCTAAGGTAGGAGATTAGAGCTTTGGTTCTGTCCTTCCACCATAAAAGAGAGGAGAGCTCTGAATATAAGGTATGCAATGCTGATTTTTTAATTTTTTTTTTTGGATAAATATGTTGATATCTTTATGGGCTGCTCCTTAAAAAATTGAATAATGGATGATGGTGGTAACGAATGTGATGCTCAAGAAATAGGTGAAGATGAGAATATGGATGATGATGTTCAGAATGGTACTCAAGAACAAGAAAGAGTGAATGCTAATAATTGGAGAGCAAATATAGCATCAAACATGTGGACAGATGCTATGCATATGGGGTCTTGATGCAGCAACAATTTACTTTGTTTTTGGAACTTCTCTTTTCTGTTACGTTTTTAAATATATATTTCATGTTGTCATTTATGAATTTGATTTTCGATGAAAATTTTTGATCTATTATATTTGCTTTTAGTAAGCTCTTAAGCTTTTTTGAATATCGTTGCAGCGAATGAATAAGAAGAAGTAGAAGACGAACTGGAATAAGACGGAGAAATAAGTGATCGCATGGTGAATTTTCTTAGGAAACACACTCTGTTTTTCTCGTAAACGAAGGAAGGAAGATAAAATAATGAAACTGCGTTAATGTTCTTATTCTATTGGAAAAAGGCATGTTCTTAAATAATGGGACTTTGCAGAGTACTCTGAAATTTAAGATCAAATAATCTTGAGTACTCTGAAATTTAAAAGAAAAACTCCCACCCAAATTGTTTTTTTCCTTTTTCTAAATCTCATCCATATAATGTGATTTAGTCCAAATCTCTCCAAACTCCAATATTTTTCAAATCCACTCAAAGTTTTAAAATCCACAGTTCAATACACCCTCCTTAATTTCAAGATGGGTATTGGTCGGACGGAATTTGGCATCATATTCTCTTGGACCCGAACTAAAAGCCCAACAACCATGACAACCGAATCTTACCGTTAGGCCGACGCACATATGGAACTGATGTACAAATGTAAGGCTAATCACTAAACAAATAACTAAAACATCTGTTCTGAAATTGTTCTTTAAGAACCATGTTATCTCGTGCCTTGATACCATTCTTTAAGAACCATGTTATCTCGTGCCTTGATACCATTCTGGTATACATTCTGGTATACAATACTTACTTTGATATGAACTTTGATATGCATCATCAAGGTCTGAAACATTTGCAATATATGGAAAGAAAGTTTGGTTTTTGATATGAACAAGGGCATGTGTTGCACTGATAATTCTGGATATCTAGTCCCTGTTTTGAACATCCAGGAACAACAGGATCAGTCTCAAAGGAGAAAAACCATGCTTATCAGCCATGGATTTGGAGATGGAAGTAATTTGAAAACTCTAAGGAAGTTTCTGTCCAAAACCTTACTTTTATGTTGTTTTCATGCTTATTTTCTTGATCATTTGTCTCACTTCTTACTTGTTTCCTTTTGATGTAGGAGATACATATTTGAGGACAAATCTTTTCAAAGGAGGAGGGGATGATGCAAGCATGGTCGAGCTACAGGATAATTTGAAATGGATGCAACCCCGTGGATGAAACTCTATAGATGCCGAACAGGTGGATGCAGAAACTTGTGGATACAAATCTATGGATGGAACTGAGTGGATGCAACAATCAAGTGACTGTGAAGCTGACTTGGAGCTAAATGGACTCGGTGATACTCAGACTCGGGCCCAAATTGATGATGGACCAGACATGACTTTCTCAGCCAAAACCAATCAAGACACCGATCCATTCTGCTTGTCTAAGGGCCCAGTTACTAGATCACAAACCAGAAGACTGAAGAAATCAATTGCTGCTTTGGTTTACTCTGAACCAGACGGAAATCAAGCCAAGGAACCGAGCAAACTCTTCACTTACTCAGTCTTTGGACTTGTCTAAGTGTTATTTCGAAATCTAAGTCTTATTACTTCTTATTTTCGATTTTATTGAGTATTAGGACCTTTCAACTTCTTTTCTTTCTTTGTTGCAACCTAAACTCTCTTTTGTTTCTGAAAAACCTAATCACCTTTTTTATCAAAACTTTCTCTGAAACTTGTGATTTCTTTGTTCAGTTCTTGAGCATTGATTTCCTAGGAGAGTGATCTCCATAAGCACCTGTCTTGTTCACTATTGGGGTTTCCCTCACGGACTAAGGCATCAAGCAAGTGTTTGATCAATCCATAGATCTCACACTGAAGTTCATCAACCATCTCTACATCTACCCACAGATCCATCATCTCTTCATAATCAGATCAGTGCTAGTAACCTGATCTTTCATCAAATCGGTTCTGTTTTTGCTAGTAGCCTTCAGGATCTTCACAACCTTAATAATCCGATCCTCAAGATCATTCAAGGGACTGCATCCTCATCTGGATTGCATTATAAGGTATGGCATATGTGTGCCGGTGCAACGTGGTGGAGGTATGTACATCGCGGGTGTCGCATCATTTCTTGTTGGATCATGTGGAGATCGTGTGAGGTGGCATGATTCATCATCAGAGCGGGCATGAGGTGTGCCGGTGCGAAGTTAATAATGTGGTAGCACGGTCACATGGAGACAGCGTGATGTGGCGTGATCACTTGAAGGTGTGGAATTCACAGAGACTGAGTGAGGTGGTGAGTTCTCACAAGACACCATGAGAGGTGTGGAGATAGCATGATGTGGTGTGTTCTCATGTTGGCACAGTTAGGGTTTATCTTTGTTTCTTGTCGATTACACTCCCTTTAATGGATGTTCTAGCTAGAGCTTTTGTTATGTTGTGTGGTGAATGTTGAGTGATGATTTCGGGGCTCTTAGGGTTTCCCTCACTGAAATTTTGTCGAAATTCTCATCCCTCATCCTTTCCTTTCCATTTGAGGTTCAGTTCATGTCGGTGCGTTATTGTCAAAAGCGTCATGGGTTCCTACTTTGTTGAAAGGCATATTTTTTTGGCCCTTGATTGGAGACAGATGTCCTGATATCGCTGACCATTTCAGCTATGCTGGTTCGGGGTGTTACACCTCTAGACCTAGCTTCTTTCGCAAGTTGGTTCGTTCGACCATTCTCTCTCCGAGAATATGATATAGGTTCACGCTCTCAAAGTTATCATGTAGACTCTGGAAATCATCAATCTTTGAAGCAAAAGATGGTCATTCCATCGGGCTCGTAGTCATATCTAATAGGTCTGAGCAGTCCATTTTGAAGCAAATCGATGAAATCCTCATATCTACCATACATGACACTGTCCAAAGTAATTACTTCATCTCAACGTGTAAAGTCATGTTTAATTTTGAATTTCTTTTTAAATATACTTTAATGATGTAGATAGTAAAATCAATTAATTAAAAGAAATTCCAATGTATCATCTTTATATAGGAGAAATTGTAACAAAACATAATAGTAAATTTCCCGAATTTCAATTCAGAGCCAGCACTAATTTTAGCGATGAATTTGAGAATTTTCCTGTTTAGTCTTCATAATTGTACGTACATGCGCATACACACGCCTGTATATTCTCCCTAACGTCAATTTTCTCTCAAACTTAAACAAAAACATCTAATAGAAAATCCTAAGCAATTATCAAAAATACCTAAAAAATCAATATGAAAACATGGTCCAACAAATCTAACTACAGTTTTTATGGATTACCCTACAAAAGATTTGCCTAATTAGAGACCTCTCTCTCTCTATATATATATATATGTGTGTGTGTTTGAGGTTTTGTATCACCAAGCAACACAACGGTTCTTTGGAAAGAAAAAAATTCACAATGTGGTCATCCAGTTTTGCTATCTTTTGTCTTTTTTCACTTGTTAGTCTTCAAGAATGTATGTGTATGCACATATAGTTAGGTTTTGTTCATCACTTATCATCAGTCACCATAAATATCATAACCATATCCTCTATAAATTTTCTGATTTTTTTCTTTCTTACATAGGTACAAACGTGAAAGGTATTGAGATAAGCAAGTTAAATTTTCCGCTGTGCTCGGAATCTACTTGTCCTTCTAAAGATAGAGAAGATTGTTTTCTATTATTTTCTTGTAAGAAAATAGAAAAATGTTATTGCTGCAACATTAACGGACATAATAAATACTGCTCATCAAACAAAGCACATTGTGAGAGACGCTGTAAGCACAGAGCTTAACCCAACATCTCCTTTAAAATTTTCAGAAATTTGATGAGCGCATATGTATGTATGTGTGTGTGTTTACGATTTTATTGTACCCTGAATAATACGAATATAGGTGTTTCCGACGAGTATTTCAAGCACCTAGAAGAATCATTTTTAATTTCTCTTTGTGCCAACTTTTTTTCCTCAAAGACCGATTATTCGGAACATTTTTTTTTCTCTAATAAAATTCACTTCTAAATTACTATTTATGGGAGATTAAAAACAATACTTATACTGATAGGAAATTACAACAATAATTATCGTTAGTCATCATAAAAATATTAGATTTTCACCCTGCCATAAGAAAAAAGTTTCCTTTATACTTTGAATATTAAACTTTAAATGTTTCACCTCCTGAAATTGTTCATCACATATAGTGGATCCTAAAATCCACATATGGAATTTGGTAGTGTTTGCAATTGTAAATCAGGGAAGAAGAAATTGTGGATGACAATATCTTTAGAATACAATAGTGTAATCAGACTCAGGTTTACATCAATGGATTTTATGTTGATGTTTAAGGGGTTAGAAAGTGTATCACTACGAGGGGAGGGGGTAAAGATCGCATAAGAAGATAGCGTTCTAGTCGAAAATGCTATCTTTGACATAACTCATAATTTAAGATAGCATTTTTTTACTTCGATGCTATAAAAAGCCGCATATATAATATCATTGTACATTAAAACGCTATCTTTACTGAGATGAAAAATGATTGATTTTCCCTCTTACTCTCATTTCATTTTCCCTCTCATTTTATTCTTTAAATATTTACATATAAAAAAAACAAAATTTCTATTGGTTGAAAGTAATACACAAGGATTACAATCTCTACCCTTAATTGTTTTTAATCCAAAGGTGGAGATTGTGTTTTAATTTGTCCTCTCCTTTTGACTTCTGAAACACAACGACAGAGAGAAGTGAGATGAGACAGAGAGAGAGATGAGAGATTGCAAGGGAAGAAGACAGAGACCGGCCTGAGTTCGTCGCCTTTGTCACCGTCTGAGTTCGTCGCCGTCGACCTGTCTCTACTCCTCATCAGTTTGTTCTTCCGGAATATGTACTCCTCCTGAGAACGCCCCTCTCTCCTCTGCAGCCGAATCCGAAACCAACACTCGTCCCACTCTCAATCTCCTCTCATGTCGGCTCCTTAGGTTCTCTCTCTCTCTCTCTCTCTCTATTCAATTTCACTAAACAACAGATCTGAAGAAAAAAAAATCCTTAAAGTTTGTATCTTTATGAAGGTATGGTGCTTCCTCTTCAAAGAACATATGAAATCCACATCCCAAACCCATCTTGGATGCAATCTCCTTCCTACGAAGAGGCTTGGAATGAGCCACATATATGGTTTAGACCAAACAAAGTTTTAATTTTTTTTTAGAACAGTGATTCAGTCATTGGTGGTATACTATCCCACAGATCTTTAGTTGTGAGAGGGGACTATTGTTAGAGCTTCAAAATGTTGTTCAAGTGTATTTCTTTGTGTTGGCTTTCTAGTTTGTGCAAGACTTCCAAGAAACTTAGGATTGATTCTCAGATGTTTTCTTGTGCAGATGAAAGTTGCTTTTGGAGGTGTGGATTCTGTGAGTCAGCCACCACGTCAACCTGACCATAGCAATGAGCAGACAGGAACCTCAAATGCTCTTGCATTCCCAGGTATTGTGTTCATATCACCTGTTTTGCTTATGTTGATGAAAGATGAACAAAACTAGTTTATTCTCTTATTTGAATTTTTATTAAAAATTGCTCGATGAGTTATGCAGGTTCTAAGAGTACCCAAAAGGGTGTGACAGAATGCTCTCGTTGTTGGTCCAACTTTACATTCAAAGGGCTTGTAAGTATTAACCTTTTGTCGTTTGTTTCGTTGATCTGGATGCTAGTTGATGCTTATACTTAATGGCAAGGATGCTGATTAAAAAATTTTTGTATCTTCATGTTCTTACGTAACTCTTGTTTCAGCTATCTGCTAAGAGACAGAAGATGTTGGAAGACATGGAAAAAAACTTTGAAGGTATATTCTCTTTGAGACCTGTTTTTAAATCTAAAAGAGTGTTTGATCTCTCTCTATGTGTTTTGAATTTGATTTTTTTTCTTATTACATGAAAGTGGACAAGAGGCAGATAAGTTTGATGGAGGAGGAGGTAGCAAAAGCAGTGGATCATTAGACATTAGGTTTAGAGTGGAAAAGGTCCAAGCTCCTCTGTGTGATTGGAAGACGGCGACGTTGGAGTACTCATTGTGACGGCGTCGATCGTGGTGTGGTGCGGCACTAAAAGATAGAACTTTAGGTATAGAATTTTAGGTGTATGCTTAATATTTTTGAAAAAAAATAGTTTAGTTTGGTTTAGTTTGATATACTGGTAATAAATATGTAACCAATTTCGATATATAAAAAATTTTAAGAAAATTATTTGTATTTTTTATTTTTTTTATTTTTTTAATAATGATATAATAACAA
Source organism: Brassica oleracea var. oleracea (assembly GCF_000695525.1). Classification (NCBI taxonomy): domain Eukaryota; kingdom Viridiplantae; phylum Streptophyta; class Magnoliopsida; order Brassicales; family Brassicaceae; genus Brassica; species Brassica oleracea. The sequence goes on from NC_027748.1 coordinate 21,241,263, forward strand.
TTATTATCTGCTATTAGAAGTTAAACAATTGCACAATTAATAAAACGCCATCAAACTAATATTTTAACATAGCACAAGCTAAACGCTATCTAAAGTGTCCGAGAAAATATTGCAGGGGAAGATACAACGTTCGCCATAACGCTGCGATCTCTTGCAATAGCGTTTTCCTCATGCTATATATGAGACGTTTTCTTGTAGTGTATGGAAGACAATCGAAAACCAAAATAGATCAAGGAAAATGTAACTAGCAAGGTCGAAGTATCTAGGTTGAGAGCTTGATATCAATTATAAGTGAGTACATAACCCTTCTACCTCTCTCGCATCTTCCTTTTATTGTCGTTAAAGTTGTTCGCAACCTCCAAAATCTTCTCCTTTTCTTCCACGCTTGATCTCATCATTGCGATCTCCAAAATATCCGAACAAGTCCATTATTTCCAAGAATATAGGAGACCTTCAGCGGATATAACCTTGACCTAGCTTTGTCGATGGTTCATAGTTCGGTCTCGAATCTAACTCGAACAAGAACTCGTCCTTTCGTCGGTTCTGTCTATTTCAAATCTTGAAGACCCAAGACCTTGTCCGATTATCGACCTCAAAACCCTACCAGTATTCCATGGAGATTTGGGGACCAACAATTATCCCAGTCTTTAATGAGCTCGTTAGTTGTTTTTTTACGACAAAAAAATTTTAGATTCTCAAATCTTACTCTTTGTGAAGATAATCACACCATGACTCTTCCTCGATTTTCGTGGGATATTATCCTTTGTAAAATTGGTTTTATTCCCTTTAGTGCAATCACCTCGAGATCTTGTAATCTCGGATATAAATTCGAGGGCCATTCCCTTTGTTTGTCATATCATTCTTTGGTTTCCATAATCCTTTCCAAATGATGTGCACTAAAAGGGGACCTAGCTTGCGAAAGTCCCAGAGGATCTGTAGCAGAGGGGTGGAGAAGGATCGGATGGAATCCGTTCTGGTGATATTAGAGACACCCCAACCAAAGGCCTTAGAGAGGAGACGCGTCTTCCCTGTGGAACCGGCGGTAACATTAACTCCATTAGTCTTGACGCTTTCGTTTCATCCAGAACCATTGATGCGAAACCCGCTATACCCATTGGCTCTGATGGGAAGGATCATCCTCCAAAGAAAGCCAGAACCAATCTCATGACCTCATACTCAACCAATTTCCCGTTGCTCCCTTTCTCTCTCACATCGTCCATTGAGCAGTCCACATTACCCCTTAGCTCTCAGATCGCCCCTTGGCTTTCCACATCGCCCCTTGGCTATCTCTGTCATGCTACATTTCCTCTTGCTCTCCACATAGCCCATTACTCTCCCTGAGCAGCTCATCATCGTTAGTTTCTCTCCTCATAGAACATTGAGCAGTTTATCATCGCCCTTAGCTCCTCTTCACTACTCAACATAGCCCAATATTCCTCAACATCTCACACTCCTCCATCCATCATACTCTCGCTTGAATTTTGTCCAGAACTTTCTTAGATTCATCGCAGTCAGAGTTGCCGTTCAAATTTTGCAGAGAAAACAAGGAATATTTTGTTTTCATAGAATTTAGCCAAATGTTGAGTCGGAAAAAAATAACTTAAACACCAATATGTTTTCAACAAAAAAATGATTTTTATCATTTCATAGACCAACTGCACAACAAACTACAATTATGGGGGAATTGACAATTTTTCCAAGAAAAGTCGCAAACGGTCTAAAACGGCCTAAAAGAAGAAACATCGCATGTAAAGTAGCCCAATCTCAATGACAGTTTAGTTTTCTTAAAGATGAATAAAGAAGAAAACATGATAATGGAAGATTTCTAATGAAAGAGATAAGCTCAAACCTCGACAATTAAGAAAAGATCGGAGAAAATGGAACATATGAATCTGCGGGAAAATGGAAACACAGTTGGCCTTGGAGGAATATATAATCAAGTCTAGGGTCAGAGAAGAAAGGAAGAAGAAACTTAGCTACTGAAATTCTGTTCAATTAGAAACCTTGGGCTTTATTTTTTTCTTTTGCTAAACGGGTTGTGATTAACATAGGTTTTCTTGATGTAGGTGGTTACTCTAGCAAAGTTAGATACATTTTACTTCATGTATTATTAGATTTCCGTTGTAATCGCGCTTCTAGACCAACGTCATGTACGATTTTGTCTTTTGAACGCTCTGATATACCATGGTTCTTACCACTTTTAGGCTATGGTATAATTCATTTAAAGAGTCTATTATATGTGTTTGAAGTCTGTTTTAAATTTTTTCAGGTTCATGTAAGTTTTGGGGAACCTTAGAGATTTTGGACCTATTTGAGGTGCAAAAATGTGCAGATGTGTCAGGCGTTTAGCTGTGGATGAAGGCCTTACCACGGTGAGATTGAGATCATAGTTGGAAAAAATATAGAGCTTTTAGTTATATTTCCAATTCCACTGGTTTGAGGTCAATCAGGATCTTAGATTAAAAGTTATGCTCATTTTACTGAAGAGTGGTGAGTCCAACTCGCGAGAGGAAGCGGTCGAGGATCAACAAGTATCGACCGACACCACTGTGATGACAATCGAAACTCCTCCAAATCAGCAAACCAATGTATTTTAATGAAGTTTCAAGAATTGTAACTTTGCCCCAAAGTTTCATGTATTTACTGAAGACCCTAGTACGTGTTTAAACCCTATATATATTTCCTAAGCTATCCATCTCCTTCTCATTAGCTTCTCTCCTTAGATGCTTGGGAGCCTTGTCTTTCCTTCTCTTCAAAGTATGTCCCTTAGCAGCCTGGTCAATGATCATAGGCTCTGCAGCATCCTCAGATTGCTAGTTGTTGATGTTTGTTGATGTTCTTAAACGTTTAGATGGGTGTCTGAGTGCATTCAGTCTGGCCACATCGATGCTAGGTAGCCGCACTCGGTAGGTGAAAAGCGGGTGTCGATCGCTGCTGGAGAACTCTTGTCGATCGTTGCCTTACTCCTTATGTCGATTGGATACTGATTGATGTTACCGATCTATGTCGTCCGTGGTCACACGGTAGGGATGGGGGTATCGAGCCTCGAACTCTTCGTGGGTCATAATCCTCATTGTCTCGCAAGATACAACTAACTCCATTGATGGTGTTGATCGAATCTTGGCAGGATGTGTCGGTTGGTTCTCGTCTGACTTCGTCGGTCAGTGCTCCTCTCTTGGTGTAGATCGACATCAGTGTGAACTGCTGAAACTCAAATAGATTTCAACTCCAGAATCACCCTCTCGAAGCTTTTCCTCCTTAACCACCTGCCATAAATCATTATCCATGATGGCACTCACGTGGTGTTTTAGTGCTTCCTCTCTTTTTCCCTTCATTAAGGCTTAATGCTTCTCAACAGCTTCTCCTGTCTGAACCATCCGAGTCTCCAACTTCTTCACATGTGTGCTTAAAGCTTCAAACTTTGTGTTCAGGTTGGTGTAAACAACATTTATCTTCCCATTGAAATCCACTCTCAGCTTTTGCTGACCCTCCAGAACCTGATCAAGCATCTTCTCCATATTGCTTTCTTGGGTCTGTGGTGGTGGATTCTGATAAAAAGAACTTTCATAAGCTCTGCCGTTGCTATTGTTGTAAGTATTGTTGTAGGGTTTCTGGTACTGTGAACTCTGGTTGTAGTTCCCCTCTGATTGTTGCCATAGGAGTTCTTGTTTCCATATCTCTGATTCTGAAAACAGGTACCACTGATGAAGTTCACATCCTCTTCGTCACCATCATCGTCGCCAAAGATAGTAGCCAGTTTCCTCCTCTCGAAGTCAGTGTTCTTGGGGCTATTATTAGATACCAAGTTCTCAATAAGCCTCACAACCTTTTCTGGATTCCTAGTGTTGAAGTTAGTGTCTAGAGCCATCTGGTATCCCAAAGCAATGCCTATGAAGAAGGTACTGAGCAGTTGTACCTCATTGAATCCCTGGTGTTGAAAATCCCTTTGATATGACTTGACTCTTATACATGAGCTTTTCAAATACTATGTAGGCTCCTACGTGAATGTAGCAATTTTTCTTCACAAGTCCTCAGCACATGCCTCATCAAAGAAATTACGCAGGAATGCATTTTTTATGTTAGTCCAGGATGTAAGAGATACTGGTGGTAACTACGTAAACAAGTGCGAAGCATCTCCATCGAGTGAGTACTTAAGGAGCATGCAAAGAAAGATAGTCCTCAGGGACTCCATTGGCTTTAATGGTAGAAACAAAATCCTCGAACCGCTGCAGATGGTCCATAGGATGCTCATGTGGGTGACCATGGAAAGGTGTCTATCCCACAAGTGTAAAGTACTGAGGCTTCAGTTTGAAATCATTCTTCTGAAAGATAGGGGACGAATTGCAGATTTGTTGGCGTCGTATTGGTCTGCGCTGTTGTAATCAGCTAACGTTCTGGGTCGAGTAGCCTGTACATTCTCCTCAGCTACAGCGTGAGCATTAGCTGCAACATTCTCTGCATTAGCAGCATGTTGACTAGATGCTTCATGATCAGGGATTACAGCCCCCTGATCATCCAACCTCTGACCTCCTGTGTTACGCAGATGACTGTCACTAGTAGAAATCTACCGCATAGCCACGGAAGTTCCACTACAAAACCATGGCTACTAAGAAAAAGCCACGAAACCGCCACGTTTTAGGCACAAACGAAATAGCCACGGTAAACCCAAAATCAGGCCACGAACTAGTCACGAAAAAATACCATGGCTGTACTAGCCACGAACTAGCAACGAAGTTTTCGTTGCAAGCCTAATCGCCACGAATTTGCCATTTTAAACGGTTGTGGCTAGATTTTTTTTTTTTTTGTGCCGACATTAGAACGACACTGTTATGTGCAACAGTGTGCATAGCCACGCTTTTATCATGGCTGTGTCGTGGCTAGATTAACTTTATGCAATTCAAAGCAGAGAAAGATTCATTTCGCAGTAATTTTTTAAAAAACCCACAAACTTTCCTTGGCTATATCGTGGCTAATTTCTAAAATATATACTCTCCCCGTGTGAAACATTAAGAACTTTCGTTCTTCAACCAAATTTTCTAAACAAAACTATGTCTTTCTACTTTTTTTCAAGGGAGTGGATGGATCAAAGGATTGATCCTGAGAGTAATTATGTTTCAGAAGTGTTTCTCAGAGGCATTAACGCATTTCTTCAATTTGCGTGTAATCAAGCAGATTACGAGGAGCGGTAAACGTTATTGTGTCCATGTGCTCGATGAAAAAATGTGAAGCAACGAGATGCAAAAGTTGTCTCAAGACATCTATTCTTATACGGTTTTATGGTAAATTATTATGTTTGGACGAGTCACGGAGAGAAATTCTACACTATTGGTGAGAGTTCTGGAGCGGATCATTCAACTGGTGAAGAGGAAATGTGGGAGAATCCTACTTGGAATGCTCATGAAGATCACTACCAGGGTAATCCAGAAGTACCAGCGGACATCGGGCCACCATACATACCGGAACCTATAGTAGAGAAGGACGTAGCAGAGCCTTATTGTGATATTGTCAACCTCTCTACGAAGGGTGTGCAGATGGAATAACTCAGTTCTCTCTTGCTTCGCGGATGATGAAAGTGAAGACGGATTATAATTTTGTGGAAGCTTGTGTAGATGACATATCTGAAGTATTTAAAAAAATGCTTCCGCAGCCGAATAATGCTCCAACAACATATAACGAGACAAAGAAACTGACACGAGGGCTTGGGTTACCCATAAAGAAGATTGATGTTTGCGTGAAGAATTGTATGCTATTTTGGAAGGAAGATGCGAAGTTGGTTAGTTGTAGGTTTTGTGGAGAAGATCGCTACTATCCGAACAATAGAAAAGGAAAAAAAACAAGCCAAAGCAGAGAATTTTTTACATGCCTATTGCAGATCATCTGAAACGTCTATACCAACTCGAGGCGACAGCTTCCAATATGCGGTGGCATAAGGAACATGTGACCCCGGAAGGCGAAATGCATCACCCATCTGATGCCATAGCGTGGAAACACTTTAATGAGGTATATCCTGGATTTGCTGCTGAAAGCCGGAATACTTATCTATGCTTATCAACAGATGAGATTAATCCGATTGGTATGACTCGCGAAGCACATTCCCTTTGGCACGTAATTGTAACTCCATACAATTTGCCTCTGGGAATGTGTATGAAAGGAGAATTCTTCTACCTTTCGGTGCTAATTCCTGGGCCCAAACATCCAAGGAAAAGCTTCGATATTTACCTTCAGCCATTGATTTAAGAATTACAGATGTTATGGAGGGATGATGTGGAGGCATATGATATTTCAATGAAAGAAAGATTCAAAATGCGAACAGTTTTGATGTGGACGATAAGCAATTTTCCAGCTTATGGAATGCTTTCAGGTTGGACGACTCATGGTCGGTTAGCGTGCCAATATTGTCAAGATGAGACTGGTGCATTCTGGTTATCTAACGGAAGGAAACATAGTCGGTTTGATTGCCACAGAAGCTTTTTAGATGCAGATAATCCTTACCGGAAAAACACTCAAGCATTTAGATGGGGAAAAACAGTTTTAGATCCTCCTCCACCGTGGTTGACCGGAGAAGAATTATTTTGTGAAAGGATAAATAATATAAAAGTTTTATCAAAATCTGTGGAATGTGGAGGGAATGGACATGATAACCCATCCAAGACAATATCTTGATATGGAGTTACTCACAATTGGCTAAAGAAGAGTATCTTCTGGGAGTTACCGTATTGGGAAAATCATCTTCTTCGATATAGCCTTGATTTCATGCATATTGAGAAAAACTTCTTTGATAACATGACGAACACGGTGTTAAATGCTCCTGGAAAGACGAAAGACAACATCAAAAGCAGATTGGCTCTTCCTGGACTATGCAAAAAGCGGGATTTAGAGATGAAAGAGGATGGAACGATGCCCGTGCCAATATTCAGGCTGCCAAATGCGAGAAAACGAGCATTCCTTCTGTGGTTGAAAATGATATAAAATTTCCCGATGGATACGCAACCAAATTTAGTCGATGTATTGACGAAAGCAATTTAAAGCTACATGGACTGAAAAGTCATGATTGTCATGTCATAATGGAATGACTATATCCATTTGCGTTCGCTGAACTCTTTCCCAAAAATGTTCACACAGCGATTAGAGGTATTTATTTGTTTGTATTATTTTATAATTTACTATAATTGATGCTATAGTTAACTTTAATGTTTTGTTTACAGATATTGCCCTCTTCTTCCGAGATATCTCTTCGAAGATTTTGAAAGAGTCAGATGTTTGCCTTTTAAAGGCAAATATCGGTGTGAAGCTTTGTAACTTGGAAAAGATATTTTCTCCATCGTTCTTCGTTGTCATGGAACATCTTCTTGTGCACCTCCCAGATGAGATAGCCTTAGGTGGTCATGTCCATTTTAGGTGGATGTTTGTATTTGAAAGATACATGTACCATTTGAAGAAGATGGTCAAAAACAAAGCACGCATTGAAGGTTCGATAGTTGCACAATGGATAAATGAGGAGATTTCAAATGCTTCCTCAAATTTTTTTGGGCATCCTGGAATCATGAGCATTCCAGAAGGTCCGAGTGATATTTTTTTTATACAATTATCCGGATGTACCACCCTAGTTTTACCATGAATGGAGAATTAATGGTCAATGCTCAACTGGTTGGTTGAATGATGAAGATAACACCGTTCTTCAGACATTTATGATGCTCAACTGTGAAACATTTGCTCCATATGGAAGGTAGTTTTATATTATAAAAAATAATATAAATACATATTTTTAGTTACATAATTATGATTTTATTGTGTGCAGAATGTTTGAAGAATATATGACGTTAAGTATTATTGATATTACTCAAGCTGCAATGCAAAAAGCGAAAGACATCAAATTTGCTGATCGGTGCAAAGAGTATGTGAGTTATTGTTTTGTATTATTAAGTTCCACAGTTCATTTAATTAAATTTGTAATTTATAACAATGTTATTGTATTACAGATTAATGATGTGACTCAGTTTTACACATTTCCTATGTGAATGTTGGATTTTGTACAAGGTCATAGGCGTAGTTATACGTCTTGGCCAATATACCACACACGTGGATACACTTTTCACACTCATAACCACGGTCAAAATAAGAGAACTCAACATTATGGTGTATGTGTGCCTGGAACCAATGAGACAGACTACTATGGCCTCGTACAAGAGATCATGATGGTGGAGTATCATGGTGATGTTGGCTTGAAAGTCATGGTTTTTAAATGTTCGTGGTTTGACACCACAAAAAAATCGCGGTATGAGAATACATCCATTTGGTCTTGTTGATGTCTCACCACGAAGACAATATGCAAAATATGATCCTTTTGTATTACCAGGTAAGTGAAAGATATATATTTTTATTTGTTTGGGATTTGATTATTGATGAACAGCCATGATTTGAAACTATGATGTTATTGTACCACGAACATGTAATTGTGATCAAGCATGTTTTATTCCTTATCCACGGCTACGTCGACAATCAATCGATGACTGGTGAGCATGCACAAAAATTATTCGCCGAGGAATCCGAGAAACGTCATAAATTGCTTTAACGGCATGGCAAGATGATAAACGTGATCAGGTTACTGAAAGTTCATTGTTACGGGTGGAAACACATGTTGTTGATGATGTGTCCGATTATGATATTGCTCCGGTGAATCCTCCAAACGATGAATATGTATCAGATGGTGATGTAAAGCAGACCGTGATTCAGATGCTGATTCGGAATAGAAAAATATATTCCAAGATTGTAAAATATGTGTTTAAGGTAGTAAAATATGTTTTAAGGTTGAATGTGTTAAAAATAAATAAATTGTTAGGATGAAAAATAAGTTGCAAGGTTGTAAAATAAGTTGGAAGGTTGTAAAATATTTTGTGGTGTTGTAAAATATATTGTAAGATGTAAAATAAATGGTAAGGTTGTAAAATATATTGTTTTAAGAGGTGGTAGCGTTGGAATATGTATGAAAGGTGTTGTATGAGAAGAAGGTTGAATGAAGAGGGTTTAGGGATTATAGTTTAGGGGTTAGATGTTTGTTGTTTCGGGTTTTTAAAGATAGCCACGCTTATTACGTGGCTACACAGTGGCTATGTGGTTTTGGCTCCAATTATTTTTGGTTCCGCGGTTTATATTAAAACGTAGCCACTGTAATTCCGTGGCTATGTTGAAATTTTGGTTTACCAATTGGTTTTGGCTCCAATAATTTTTCATTTCACGGTTATTGCTAAAATAGTGCCACGGTTAGCCACGCTTTTTCGTGGCTTAGGGGAAAGGGTTTTATATCGATTTTCCCTTTCTTCTCAACACGTAGCAAAAAAATCAAAACTCACTCTCGAGTCGCGACCGACGAAAGCCATCGTCTTCTCCGATTTCAATTCTCGCCGTCTCCGATTCCAAGCCTCGCTGTCTTCCGTCTCCCTCTCACATCTCTCAAGGTAACCCCATGCTCTCCTCTGCTAAATCTGAAACCCTTCGATTCTCGAATCGATTAGATGTTCTAGGGTTTGGATTTTTTTTTTGGGCATGTTTAATTCTTGTTCTAGGGTTTCGATTTCTTTGCTTGTCAGTGTGTTTCGATTTATTTCCGATCTAAGGTTTCGATTTCTTTGTTTTGTAAGTGTCCATGTTTTAGGGTAGGTTTCGATTAGGGGTTTTGTCTCTGTCTAGTTAGTGTTCTTGTGAACTGATTAGCTCTCTGTCTCTTTTTATTTCAAGATTTGTCTTTCTCTCTTTGTTTTTACTCGGACCTAAAAGTGTTTTAATTTCTCATGTTCTTCTCTCTGTCTCTTTTATGTCGCTTTGTCTCTGTTTATATTTGCTTGTATACTAATGTTTCTTTTTCATTGGTTGTGAACAGATGAACTCAGCAAGAGTACCTGGGACAACCGTTGCGCCTCTTCGTATGCCTCCTGTTGCTACTGGAACGGCTTCGAACCATTCTACTTCCTCTTCTCGTTCCAATAGCTACCCGCAGAAGACCCTCAATGAGGCTAGCACAGCCTCATCTCCATCCAGATAAAATCAATGGAGCTTTATGGTAAGATTACATTTGGTCTCCATCTCTTTCTTAGACTAGAATAGTTTCTGTTATTTGAATTATGGCTGTGATTGCTTAGGATAGTTTCTGTTTAGGATTCTTACTTATGATTGTTTATTTTTAGGATTTTTTTGTGAATGTATTGTTTTTGTTACTTATGTTTGTTATCATTTTAGGTTTGGTTTTGATCCATGTGTCAACTCTTTCATTCGGGCAACTTGGCAAGCATACTACATGGGGCCTTGGAAGAGTTGGAGGAAGGTTCCTGATGAAAGGAGGGAATCATGGTGGTAAACGTTTGTGGTAAGTGACTAGTATACATTGTATATGTCCCTTACATGTTTTTAAATCGCTTACTGTTTTGTTTTCTTTTGTAGCAAAATTTCTACTGGGAGCCTAAGTTTAATGACTTGGTCTACGGTCTTTGGAGGAAAGAAACATGGACAACCATTGGTGAAAGGATAAACAAGAAGAAGAGGCAACACAAGAAGCCAAAGTATATCAATGATGCTGACTGGACACTCCTGTTGGAGCATTGGGCGACCGATGCAGCTAAAAAGAAGAGCAAGAAGGGTGCAAAATCTGGCAAGTCTGATCCTGTGGGTAAAGGTTGCCACAAGCATAATGCAGGACCTAGTTCTTTTGCAAGGATTGAGTATAACATGGTATCTTTCCATGTCTATACTTTTAAATACTGTTCTTTTTTCTAATCGCATGTAATTATTTTTCTTTTTTGCAGATGGTGGCGTCTGGTACTAATGAACGGCCATCATTCACTGATCTAGTCAGGGCGACACACACCCGACCAGATGGGACTTTTGTGGACTATCGTGCTGAAGAGCTGGTTACTCAAGCCGAGCTGGGAGCCACACAGCTCTCTAACACTGACGGATCACCCTGGAGTCCAAGTGTATCATCTACTCCTTCTCGCCTCAAGATAAACAAAGCTTATCTAAAGGTATCTTTCATACACAAAATATAGTAGAGAACCATGTTATGTTTGTGTTAAAAAGACTTGAGCTTATAGTTTATTTATTGTAACATGGACACGGTCCTGGAAAAGAAACACTAGGTTTCAATTGTTTTATGTTCTGATTTGTATGTGTAATTAGATATGACTTAGAGCTGCTTAATAATGTGGTTTACAATGTCTTATGCTATGTTCTGTTTATTTACAGTCTTGACAGCCACCTGAGTTTATTAAAATTGTTTTATGTTATGTTCAACATAATGCTAAGGGTAAGAGGGGGCATGTTTATGGACTCGGTAGTGCCCAATACGGGGAGCAAGCACCTTCTTCAAGCGTCCCTAATGGTCTTACCCGCAACCTGGAGCTGGAGATGCGTGTGGGAGGTCTTGAGACAAGCCTCCAAAGTGTGAGGCAGGACGTGTCCGAGGTGAAACAGGACTTTGCATCAACAAGAGATGCAATCAATCAGCTCCTCCAAACGCTTCATCCCCAACAAGCACCTACTGAACAGACTTTTGCTCAGCCTCAAGCCCCAACTACTCATCCTTAAGTAGGTTCTTGTCTTCTCTTTTGTAACAAGGTTCATCAAACTCTAGCTGATCTTTTGGTAGAGTTTTCTTAAACTCTTTAACTATGTATTTTGTAGAGTCTTCTTAGACTCTTTAAAACTCTTCTACCTTGTATAATTATCTCTGTTTTTGTAATGTTGAACCTACTCTTTTATATATATATGCAACTTCTGTTTTTATGAAATGTGCAATCTTTTAATATTTGAATGGAAATAAAAATTGTTCAAATTGGCAAATTGAAACTGATCAAAGAAGAAAACCATTTACAAAAATTGTTACAAAATAGCCACAATAATTACAATGGCTGTAACGTGGCTAAAGAATACCACGTGAATAAAAAAGCAAAACTGTGGCTTCATATAGCCACGAAAACGTAGTGGCAAAATCGTGGCTGCAAGAGCCACTTAGTGGTAAAAACGTGGCTATAATAGCCACTAAGTGTAGCAATGCTATAGATGTTATTATCGTGGCTATATAAGCCACGAAAATAAGCGTGTAAAAGCGTGGCTAATAGCCACGATAAGCCACGTTTTTATTCCAGCCACGAGGCTATAGCCACGATAATTTTCCTTACCAAAAGTGTGGCTCTTTTCTCCGTAGCCACGGATTTCCGGTCTATAGCCACGGAGTTGTAGTGGCTATGCGGTAAATTTTTACTAGTGCGTCCTGGTCATGTTGGTCTCCATTGTGGGAACTGAAATTCACACCGTTGGTTTCCATAAAATAAAGAAAGATAGGAAAACTTAAATTTCCAGAGGTCCCGGATATCTGCTAAACCACACGCCAAACAATCAGAACACGAATAACAGACTATGTATTGATATTGATAGAAACGAAAAAGGAGCAAAGAAGATCTTATTTCGAATTTGCGTATAAGCGTTTACAATAGGTAAAGGCTTGGCCGGAAGAGCTGTCGGCGAGATCCTAGTTCTAACCACCTAAGACTTGAAAACCTAGTTAAGTCGCAGCTCGATAACAAAAACGGAAAATTGCCTAAATTGCACTAAGTGCTGAGTTTTCTGCATGTAAAAATTCTCCTTTTTGGTGTCTTGCCTTAGCATCTCTTATATACTCCTCCTAGGTCGGTTTGGGCCATCCTTTTCCGCTCCTGGGTCAAGTTTATTTTTTCGCGGAAATATTTTATTTTTTCCGATCTTCAACGTTAACATTTATCTTTGAACTTGGCATTTATCTCTTTTCGTGAATATTCGATAAACCGTCATAGTGACTTGGAGCTGATTTTTCGTTAAAAATTGTAAGTGAGCTTTTGCCGCGTTTTAGACCCTTTGGGCCGTTTTTCGACCAAAATGTTTTTATGATTTTTTTCGGAAGAGTAACCTTTAGTACAACGCCGGTTTTACGAGATAGTCCAAATTAATCGTATAGTCGAGACAACCATGCTGTTAAGTTTAACCGTTATCGTCTTTTACGATCGATCCGAACTTATACGAGAAAATAGGTCTTTATCATTTTTTTCGTAAAGCTTCAATGGTAACTCCGATCGAGACGAAAAAGAGACAGTTTAACCGGTTTTTCTCTGTCTTTTTTACTCTCATAGTCATCATATTGTACTTTTTTCTGAACATGTACTACAATGGATTCAAGCCAACAAAATGGAGCTGATGGTGGGACAACCACAACATATCTGAGTGTTGGTAGTGAGGAGCCGAGCTTACCACATTAAGATTTCTGTTCCTTTTATGTGTTTGTCATTTTTTTGCGATTTGGCCAATAAAGGTTTTTTTAATTGAGGCGGGTTACCAAATTGATTCGCTTGATTAATGCGGGGCGGGTGTGGATATCTTGTATAACTCGTAGCGGGTCAGGAGGATTTTCCTATTAAGAAGTTTTTCTATGTCTTTTGTACTCTTTCAGTCTTCCTGTGTACTTTTTTTCTGAACAGGTACTAAAGTGGATTCAAGCCAACAAAATGGAGCTGATGGTGGGACAACCACAACATATACGAGTGTTGGTAGTGAGGAGTCGAGCTTACCACATGAAATTTTAGAGGATTCAAATCAGACAGAAGCTGTGTTCTCCCACAAAATGTTCAAGCACTGTGACCTGTGCTCATAATTGGCTCGACAGCTTTGAACAATATGACAATGGTAAGTTAGTTTAGTAATTATATTGTACAGAAAGAGAGACTTCATTCATGAAATATTTTGCTGGTTTTGGACAAAATCAGAGGTTGCTGAATCTAGTAATTAAGAGGAGATTTTCCCTATGTTTGTGACGTTTCAATAGACGTGTAAGTGATAGATTATTATTTATTTTCCTTCATTTCATTTATTTTCTGATCGTATACTTATCTATTTTACCATTTAGGCAACTGATCAACTTGAGGTCGTGGGAAGAACAAGAAGGAAGGTCTCTATGTAATTTGTTTTTAAGTTTGATTTCAGTGTTGGAGGAGAACTTATGTTTTTTGTGTTGTTTGTTGTTCTTTAGATCTTAAACTTATGGTGTGGTGTTTGTTGAAACTTAAACTTAAGATTTCTGTTCCTTTTATGTGTTTGTCATTTTTTGCGATTTGACGAATAAAGTTGTTTTTTTTTTTGAATTTAGGTGGGTTACCCGCTTGATCCGGTTTATTAGCGTGGGGCGGGTGCGGATATCTTGTATAACTCGTAGCGGGTCAGGCAGAGGAAACCCTAGCGCCGCACCATTTAAGCTCGGTTGAAGGCGCCACTATGTTGAAGAAGAAATTCGACCAGCGAGTAGACGATCACTACATTCAATTTCAATAAGAAAAGATGATATGGTTTTGAAAAAATGTAACATGGCATTAACATAATTGTGACATGCACAATTTCATTTATAAATTTTATATATTTTTGGTAATGTTTTTGAAATACGGTAATGACTATTAACTCGTATATCATGATTAATGTATATTTTCTATATAAATATTTATTTATGTCAAGATTATTAAAAAATATTAATAGGAAATAATCATATATCACAATTAAATTAGTATATATATATATCAAATTAATAAAAATAAGTTAAATATAATTACGAATATAATTTTTAATAGATTATGCTAAAAACAATAAAAATCAGAAAGTTATTAAAATTTATATATATATGTATATATATATATGTGTAGAGGCGTGTGCGCGCGCGCGTGTGCTTTTAAAAGTAGGTAATAAGAGATATATTTAAAAAATAGTCACTAAATATAATATAACTAATTCCAAACTTTCTCTTCGAGTGTGTGCGCGCGCTGATGTGTGTATTAAAATTTAAATGAAATTAAATTAAAATAGTTAAACCAAATCAAAAGAGATCATATTACAAAAAAATATTTTAATGATTTGTTTTTTCAAAATGTTGGAGTTAAAATAATAAAATAAAGATGTCAAAATGTAAACTGAAATAAGTAACAAATGGCTGACGAGACAAAAAAAAAGTTCACTGATTCCTTCTTGATTCCCAAATTTGGAAAGAGATTCTGGGAAAATGTGGCTCTGGAGCTGAAAGTTTACCTATGCAGCCTAACAGCGAGCAAAAAATTCTGGACCAAATACTCAGATTACTATGCAAGATTTTGCCAGTCTATAGGAGCCCATGTTCAAAAGTTATAAACAGTTGGAAGTCTATTTGTCTAATGGTATAACTAGTTTCCCTCTACCACCCGCAAACGCAGGTTTTGCAGTTGGCAACAACGCAACTTTTTTTTTTGATGAAATTTGAAATTTATTGATCAACATTTGGAATTTTTACAAACGATTAAAAGTTGTTTAGTGTCTTAGGTGCCAACGACAAACAAATCGAATGCTAAAGAGTAACTTGAAACCATCTTCTTAGTAACCCTTCCAATCTGTGGCCATGAGTGTATCGCAAAGAGCAAATGCGGTTCCGAACTGCCTTGTCTATGAGTCTTCTTAATTGATCCCTCTGGATCCCTCGTTGCTGGTGACACCTTGAATTTCTTTCCTTCCAGACGTAGTACACGGCAGTTTGGAATAGCATCCTTGCGAGAATTGAGTCGAGGCTTTTTCCTCCCATAGTACGTAGCCGATTGACAGTCCATGCCCAATCTGGGTTGATGTTCCGTCCAACAAGTGGTCTTGCCAGAGATTTCCATATCGTGTAAGAGTATGGGCAGGCGAAGAACAGGTGATCTCTTGTTTCATTTCTCTCTCCACAAAAGCCACAAACCTGAGTAATACCCCATGTTCGCATGCGATCTCCCGTTGATAACCTGTTCCTTATTGACAGCCATGTTATGAAGGAGAATCTAGGAACCCCCTGTGCGAACCATACCACTTTACACCAATCCACGTTGCTTCTCCTTTCTCTTAGTTGATCCCAAGTTCTTGCCGCTGAAAACGTGGTCCTGTAATCATCAACCCCATGCTTCCATAGTATAATATCGGGCCCTTTAGTGGAGGAGGGAGCAGCCGCCGCTAAGATCTTGCCATAAAGCTCCCCGTACCGCCGACTCCTACGTCCTCGAATGTTCCACGTATTCCCCCTCGCTGCGTCACTGACTTTGGCATGGCGTGATATACCCAGATAAGTGGTGCCCACCGCTCCTGTAATATTAAACAATTTCCCAATTCCAAGCCAATTGTCAAACCAGAAGGAAGTAGTTCGACCATCCCCGATATCAAATCTAACGAACTCATAGGCCACATCTCTTAGTTTCAGGAGCTTCCTCCATATCCAAGATCCATTTTGTTCTCCTCTCACATCCCAAAAGGAATTATACCTGAGCAAGTAGTGTTTCACCCAACTTACCCATAGGGAAGCCGGTTTTGTGTAAAGTCTCCATATGAGTTTAAGGGCAAAGGCTCTTGCCGTGTCCTTGAATTTCCGCACACCCAGACCACCTTCGTCCTTAGGCAAACAGAGATCCTCCCAGCTGACCTTAGCTTTGTGAGTTTGTGTAGGTGAGCCCGACCATAGAAACGCGCTGCACATGCTTTCGATGGTGTCATAACACTTGGCCGGTAGGATAAAAGCCGAGCTCCAGAAGTTAACCATGCTTGTAATAACCGACTGGATCAGTTGTAGTCTTCCTGCAAAGGACAGAAATCTGTTGGACCAACACAGCATCTTCCCACGAATCTTTTCTATAAGCGGTTCATAGTCATGGCTGGATAGTGTCTTCGTTGTTAACGGCATTCCTAGGTACCGGATTGGTAGGGTACCGAGACTGATACCCATAGAAGCCGCAGTAGTGAGGAGAGCAGAGATGTTCCTTCCTGTAACATAGATGGAAGACTTTGCTACATTTATGTGTAACCCAGAAACAGATGCAAACCGGCGCATTACACCCAGAATACCCAATAGCGATTCGGAAGTCCCGTTGGTGAAGACCAGTATGTCGTCCGCGAAGCACAAGTGAGTAAGTTTTACATCTTGACATTGGTGATGATAACCAAATTCCCCCGCATCTGCAGCTTTGTTGATCATTTTTGATAAAACATTATTTAGGATGACATACAAGTAAGGCGAGAGAGAACATCCTTGTCGGATCCCTCTGGCACTCTGAAAAAAACCCTCCAAACTTCCATTCTTTTGCAGTTGGCAACAACGCAACAATCACTCAAACTGCTCTAAACCGCTTCAAACCGCTCTAAATCTTATAAATTCAAATTCTGGTTCCAATTAGCGTTTGCGGCTGTGGCGGTTGCAGGAGGATAATCTTCTTAAAACAATATAAATACAAAGGTAAAAATATTCAATAAAATTTTAAAATTGGAATTATAAAAAAATACAAAATATATCTATTATATTTTAATTAATTTTATAAAAATTTAAAATAGAAATATTTTCTATAATTTTTAAAAATTTAAAACTATAAATTTCTAAATATAAATTTTCTATTTATTATAATATTATGATTTTTGATATTTTTATAAATATATAAAATGTAAATATTGTTAATTAATTATTTAACCGCTGCTGCATTTGGTAGTTAACCAGTCATAAATATCCCGCAAACGCACCAATTTCTAACCGCAGAACCAATACAAATCTCTTAAAACCAATAGAAACCGCAACCACCTGCAACTGCTGCTAGTCGCCCTAAATAGGCTATGTATTCATTATGTATCGCTTTTCTAGTTTTTTGTTACAAGCGCCCACAGAATCTGGAAGTAAATTCAAGATTTACAGCAGATCGTACCATGTGGCTCCAAGACAAGGTTTGCAACTTTACACTGGACTCATCTTGTTAAAAGGTTGAAATTTACTTGGTCTGAATGTTAATCTTCAGCGTTTTCGTATCAACTGCAGATATATAGCTAAATGCTATAAGCAGTTTAGCTTCAAGAGAAAAAACTCCATATCTATCTACGATGAAACAGCATTGGTTAGGCGGTGAAGAAAAAAATGGACAATTTCAATTTCAATTGCTGATGCAGTCGAGTCTTTTACTCATTCCAGTTCAACAGTCTACTGGGAAGAAGTTCAGAGTGAGGATGGGTCCAATAATCATAAGTCGAGGAGGGACTTGTCTGTATATGTTATGAGTCCTTCCCTGTTAGAGGAACAGCTCTTTACTTTAGCATTATTGACTTTGCTCTAGACTGGACTTATGTGGGTCACTGGGTTGTGAAGTGAAGGTAACACTAGTAATTTGGTTGTCCTTTTGGGGAATCAAAAGATAGGTATGTGCTTGTTTTCTTTTGCAAAAAAATATATGTTCTTGTTACTGGAAAATTCTTAGAGACTCGAGAGGATCGGAGGCTGAGACTACAGAGTGGTCTTGCATGTTTGGCAAACAGAAGTTCCAGCAGATGTTATATCTAATGGTATTCTCCAGTGTGTGGTTCCTATGCATGAGGCGGGAAGAGTTCCCTTTTATTTATCATGTTCCAAGTTCCAACATATTAGCATACTGTGAAGTGCGTGAATTCGAGTTAAGGTTTTAGAGTCTCAAGCTTTTGGTGACAGATTAGTCTACAGCTTGCACTCATGACTTTTTCAAAAGATAATAGAAGACCGAACCTGCTGCTCTCTGCCTCTTTCTTCATCTGTTTTTACAGTGTTTCTTTTCGAGGGACAAAGAACAACACAACTAAATAAAATTTTTAATCATTCTGAACTCAAAACACATAATCTACATTAATACAAAGTAGGTTATATTAGGAAGAGATTATGTTTCTATTTGTAATTTAGTGTTTTGTTAAATCATAAAATCAGGTTCTCATAAAACGTATACCCAGAGCCTCTCTACTATGTGAGGAAAATTGCAATTACAAATGCATGTCCCAAAGAAAAACGACGATGATGGTGAACTGTATGAGAGGACAATTCACACTTCTCGAAAACTGAGGTACGATGATAGAATATGTAAAAATAAGAAATCTGAAACTTCCATCTATAGATTGATTAAGTGTTCGAATGGAAGAGTGGGACAAGTGCAGTTCTCCTGCACATGCAGTTCTCCTGCACATGCAGTTCTCCCGCACTGCATTCACCGTTCACCATTTTCTGTTTGTAAAAGCAGTTCAAGCGGAAGATCTGCATGCAGTTCAATATTTTTTGTCTTTTTGTGGAAAAAGCAGGAGATCTGCATGCAGATCTCATCCGCCAACATTTGGTAGTGTTGATTTGCTTTTTTTGTTTGTCAATAAATAACTTTGTTACAACACATAACTTTAAAAATATATTTATCTACTTTTATGAATACAATATTTTTATTTTATTTTATTTACAACTTTAACAATACAAAATTATCATTCTCTACTTATTATTTTTTGTCATATAATATTTAATTTTTATAAATAAGAAAATAAAAGAAGTATAAGTATCTTATAAAACATTTACAGGCATTTCGGCCTATCCTATAACATTTAAGATATTTGTTTAGATATCTAAGTGTCATTTTTATTGTTTTAATATATGATCTATAGTTTTGAACTGATTTTGTCATTCATAAGTTACAATATAGTTTTTTCCTGCATGATCCGTTTGATCTGCACTTGTCCTGCTTGATCTGCACTTGTCCTGCTTGATCTGCATGATCTGCTTGATATGTCCTGCTTGAACTGCTTTTACCATTCGAAGCCTAAAGAGTCTGACTCCAAAAAGGTGTAATTGCTGAGGGTTGAATCTGAAAGGAAGCACATGAGATGTCCTTTGCAAAGAGGCGGATGTAGAGAACCGTTGCGTCTTTTACTGAAATAAGTTGATGACGTAAGATCTTATAGATGAGGATTGATCATGTCCATTGGATTATAAAATATTGATAAACTCAACTATTAGATTTAAATTTTATTTTACTATAAAAAAGTGATTACATCATCTTGGGTTTGCTATTATATATAGATTAAAATATACTTAAGATTATATATTTATATGTTCATGGGTTTTTTTGCCACTTAAAGCGTCCATGTGTGGCCATGATGATTAGTCATTTGGTCAAAAAACCTTTGGTTATCAAAAAATAAACAGTAACAAAAATATCTTTCACAAATTCGCATATTCGTAAATGAGTAACTAACCACCAAAGTTAATTATAATACTAAAAAATATAACGTACCAGTCGTATGATTATGTTGCTTCATGAGAACTCCATTGACGGCCAAGCAGTTTCCAATCAAATCCGACAAGTTCTTGTTTGAGATGGCCGGCATGACGAAATCTGAGACATTCAGATCCTCCGAGCCAGACCGGCATGTCTCGATGTTGGTTTGAGCCGTGCTGAGCCACGTCTGTGCGTCTAAGTCTGAACACTTCACATCACTAGAAGCCCCCGGGTTAAGTCCGTTGAATGTCTGGTTCAGCTGAGTGACCGTATTTTCAAATAGCGTTACACAGTCTGACCAAGCGGCTTTCCGTTGGTTATTGGTGCAGCTCTGACCTAATTTAACGGTTTGAGCGTGTGTAATGACGGCTTGGTCAAGTGCTACATGGACCAGCATTCGTAGAAACTCGGACCGAAATCTTGGTGGTCGGCTAATGTTGTTGTCTGGGCTCCTTTGGAAGTAGTAGGTGCATGTCTTAGCGTGTGGAGTCTTATTGCACCACCATGTCATGTCGCCGGAGATAGAGCTGTTGTTGAACGGAGACGACGCGGCCGCTGGACCAGGGGATTGAGCTGAGGTGGTTGGAGGACTGGTGGTGGGGCTTGGGAATGGTGTGGTTTCTTGTGGTGGGGGAATATTATGGTCCCATGGATAAGGAGCATTTGCTCCAACGGTGAAGCCACCGTAGTTTACAGTGGAAGAGAATTGTGGCAGAAGAAGAAACGATGCCAAGAGGCATATGTGGAAGATGCCTCTAACCATTTTTTGAACTTCTTGGATATGAGTTTGTATGGGGAATTGTGAAATTTCATGGTGTGATTTCTTAACTAATTAAAGAGTTATTATTTTTTATATTAAATTGAATAATATTTGTGTTTATTATGAGTTTGTGTATATGTACTTTGCAAGTGATTGTTGTTGGGGTGAACATGATGATGTGTGTTGTCTTTGCTTGGGATTGTATAGATTATGATATCATGACTCATTTTCTTATTTAGCAACCTATGATTATAGAAACATATAATATCAATCCTCTATATAGATGTCTGTAATTGATTCCATAATATATATATACTGTTAAGATATTTAGAAAAAAATGTCAAAAGAATAAAGAAGAGGAAAAGTAACTTCAAAGGAAGATGTTTGTGTTTCCAATGTTAAAGTAACCTTCCATGTGCTTTTGGCTCAGTTTCTACTCTTGTAGTTTCAAGCACACGCAAACCCTTTCAATAATTTTTGTTTACTTTTATGTTACTATATAATTATATATAATTTATATTGTACAACTTTCCAATATATGAAACTAAAAGGTAAATCAACTTCAATGTTCCAAAAAGGGTTTAAACGGCGACGATTTTTTTGAATTGCTTAACTTCTAAATCGTCTAAGAATCATAACATTTTAACAATAAAATTATACTATAGAATAATAATATAATAATATGATATAAATTATTGTTTACAAATCAAAATATTTATATTATGTATTTATACTAACCGCCGAAAGAACGTCAACGATACCACCTGCTTGAACTTCTCCATTTGAACTCCTCACTTGGAGTTTGAGATATTTTTCACAGGTCGGACGCTGAGGCTTCTTAACGAATGAATATTATGTAATGTTTCAAGAATTTAACCGATTCTTCGTGGAAGCTGTCTATGGAAATTTTCGATATTCTGCAAAACTATGTTGAGCCCCTTGTGGGCTCTCTACGAATACTGACAGTATCTGACATCTTTATTTTTGTCAGAAAAGTGTATTTGTCCCATGGCTATGTTTAACGCAGTTATATGGTCGGTGGGATCTGTCTCGATGAAGTACGCTGGGATCTGTCTCGCCGAAGTACGATGGGATCCGTAGCTTTTCCATTTGATGGATTTTGACCGTCAGTGATTTCAGATGCGCTTGACTTCCAGGCCCAAACACGTCAGTTGGTGGATCTTTGAATTGATATATTGCATCTAGATGAGGAGGTCGGCGATTTACTGGTTTTTTATTTGCTTTCTTCCACCAACCGTAGATTTTTCGGTCTGGAAAAGCTGTCTCTTTATCACTACAGGGCCGCTGACATCGCCAGCTGGTGGCGTGCTGACAACGGTTATGACCGTGAGACGCCCGTTAGTTGCCCGTTAGTATGCTTTTCATCATTTCCATCATGGTCGCATCTTCGGTGGCCGGCGTAGACTCTTATCTGCTGGTTAAGTCATCGGTTCTCATACTGATCTTCTTGGCGTTACTTTGAATAGTCCCATGGACGCTAACTGTTGAATATGAGTTTGGTCGGCTCTTAGGAGATGAATTTGTTTATTGTGGGTAATTTCAAAGATGCTTTTTATTGATCAATAAGAGAGATTAAAATGTTGAACGAGAAAACGAGTGGAAATACTCGGAAGCATAAGTGAAAATGACAAGTTCAGTCAGTGAGATTAAAGAATAAATTCTAGTTCAGCGTCAATTTGCTTGAAAGTGTATTTCTCTATTCTTCCTAATGCCTCACATCCTCTCTTTATACCCATGACTCTTTTCCCGTTTGCTCTAAAGTCGACTTGACCTAATAAGCTGGGCCGAGTCTTTGGGCTGAGCTTATGGGCCGAGTCTTTGGGCTGAGATTAATGAGCCGAGTCTTTGGGCCGAGCTCTTAGGCTGATTGTAATCTGTTGTGTCCTTGAGAGCCGAGCTTGGCTGCTTGGCTGAGTCCTTTGGCAGAACTTTTGTATTCGGATGCAATCCCTCTCCAGCATTACCCCCTTCTTTAAATTCACTCAGTGTCACGGGATGAATAGATCATGTACAAATATCTATTGGTTGGCTCTGTCTTCTCCAAATCATTCTGATGATTTTTTATGGCTCTCCAAGGTAGCTCCTGGTCTCGCTATCGTTGATTATCTGCAGTCTGTAACTCTTGCTCACCATTCCAAGCCATTGCAATTCTTCTCCCTTGTGGTGTGTTTTCAAGCTCCGAATAACTGTGACCTCATGTACTCGTGACCTCCAGACGTGGTACCTATTCTAAAGCATCGGAGTCACTGTCGCTTCTCTCTTCTCTGTTATGGCCACCATCTGCTCGAGAATCTTCGGATCGTGATCGAAGAGCTTAATATTGATCTATCTGGGTTACATGGATCGATCACCGGCCTAATTCCTCTTTTTAAGATATGACCCCTTTTCTTTGATATCTTCGGTTTTGACCCTAAACTTCCAAACATGCAAGTTTTGTTCTTTAAATCCTTCCCCAGATACTGTTGCACAGAATTATATTAATGTCAAAGAAGTTTCTATTATATGAAATGAAAAAGTGTAACATGATTAACACAGTAAAATTAGGAACGTAGTTTGAGTTATTTTTCTTTTAATATGTTTTGCAAAATTTACTTATTTGAAACATTTCAGGGATCAAAATTTCATATAAGTAAACACATTTGAACAAAAAAATTTTGTTCAATAGTGCACTTGAATTTATTACTATTGATTTATGTAAATATTTTTAAACCGATTATTGATAACTGTTTTAAAACTAAAACCATTTTAGATTTGTCTGATAGTGCATTACTAAATAGTGAAATTATTAACTTATAAAATAATATTAATAGGAAGCGTGTTAGATGTACTACTATATACTAGTGGTCAATATTTTAAAGGCAGAAAAATTATTTACATTATAATAAATAAGTTTATATCTTATTTGGTGTCGGAATTCTGTAAATTGAAATACGATTATGCATAAACATACTGCTAATTAAATAAAAAGAATAATAGTGTATAGACTGCCATAGACTTTTTGGGAACCTAAAACCTAGGTGGATAGTCTAGCGAACTAAGTCTTAGGCGTTTTTTCCTGTCTCGGTATATTGTTCCATGACTGTTCAAGCAGATCTTGCAAACCGATCTGAACTCTCTGAAAACTGAGAAACGATCGCCACGCATATTCAGATCACTTCCTAAAGAAAGAAAGAACTAGAGATACGAACGTCGTCTTAAAACCGATTCGTTTCTACCGATTTTCTTAAAACCAATATATTCCAAGTCGTCAACAACCAAATCACAGTCCCATCATCGTCTTTAAACCGACCTGGATTGTCGATCATTCCAATCCTTGGAAGAAGAAACATATACAACCCTTCAAAGTATCGGTTCAACCATCTTCTTTCGTAAAAAAAGGAGAGTAGGTACGTATACTCCAAAACTTCAAAAAACGTTTGCAAATCATCAAGAAAACGCTTTTGTCAAAGAAAATCGTCCCAAAAGGGCAACCGACAATCTAAAATTTGTCTAAACGCCAGAAACATATCCAGACGATCATGAACATAATTTCAAAGACTATATAGCATTTCTTAACGCAATCAGCCGTATAGAAAACCTGTACCAATATCAAACTAAAACTCGACGATTAGCTAAAGTCTTGAGGCCCTTTCCGGCTTTGTAAAGCCAGTTTCGTATGAAAATCCAAAATTATACGAGAAATCTTCACGCATCAATGCATTTTATTCAGTTTTCGTTGAACCAAGTGAGTCACGGAAAAGCATCAAAAACATTCGTCCTCATAGCTTCCCCCCTTCGGGATTGGATCGAATCTGCTCTTGTTTCATCTCGATCGGAGTCACCATTGGAACTTTACGATTTAAAAACTGCAAGAACTCTTTCTCTCGAATAATATTCGGATTGATAGTATAAAATTGCTACGGTTAGCTGAACACCTCAAATTGCCTATGCAATACGAGGAATTTGAATGTTCTTCGGAATCTACGTCGTTTCGAAAGCGCTCTTTTTGTAATATATTAGAAACGCCTAAGTCAGAAAACTGGCCTAGAACGCGGCTAAGAGTCCACTTACGATTTTATACGAAATCAAGGCCAATCGTTATGACGGTTTATCTTTTGTTATGCAGGAGAAGATAACTGTCAAGTTCGAAGATTAATCTGAAGTTTCCAAAGATAAACACGAAGGTCAAAGGAAAATGGAATATTTCAACGAAACGATAAACTCGACCGAGGGTAGAAAGGGAAAGAGCAAACCGCCTCTAGGAGGAGTATATAAGGACGTTGAGGTCGAAGAGGCAAAGGGATAATTCTTTTTACTCTTAGAACTCTGTGCACTTAGAAAAATTTAGGCATTATTCTCGACATGTTCTGTTTCTATGACTGGCACTAGATTACTAGACGAACTCGCCCCGACAGTTCGATCTCTTGTTCTACTCTTTCAATCGAATTACGTTCGGCTTGATCCTCGAAAGGGGTACGTAGGCAGCCAGGCAGCCTTTCATAAGGTTCAGTCTGAAATCAATCAAAACCTTTTTTGTATCATTTTTGTCCTATGTTATCGAGCTGCAACTCAACTAGGTTTAAGGTTTTTGGTTGCTAAAACTAGGTAATTCGCTGACAGCTCTTACGGCCGAGGCTTTGATAATCTCTTGTAATGATCGCAACGCTCTTATGCGGATTCGAAATAAGATCTACCTTTTCTATAAATTTGTTTTGTTATCTTTTCATATTTCCCGCATTTATTTGGTCACTTGTTGTTGGCTCTCGCAGAGAATCCGAGACCTCAGGGAAAGTTAGGATTTCTTGACTTTCTTCCGATTACGGAAATCGACGGTGCGAATTTTGGTTTCCACACGTCATGAGAATTCCTCTCCAAGACCTAGGAAAAATTTTCACGCAAAGATCGTAAAGAAATAACCTTCGATAAAACTCCAAGAGTGACTCGAAGCAATCGTTTTCTACTATCGACAATCTTAACACGAATAACCCCGGCAAAATTGGTCTATCAATCTCGACAACCGCTCTTTGGCCCTCAGTCAATTACGCCTTCCAGTAAAAGTCTGAACCTGAATTCGGCATCCCCTTTAAGGACAATCGTAAACTAACATGACCTTAATGTTAACACGAAGGTAGCATGGTCTAATTCTTGACCTACAACGTCCTTGGCTATCTGAGTGACCACATCCTTCACGCCAAGCCAAAGTATTTGAGCAACCATTGCTCCATCACTTAACGTTCAAACGACAATCTGCGATTTGTCTAAAGACATCATCTGACTATTAAGGGAACAATTATCATATAACCCTTAGTCGGAAATCATATGATAAATTCTCTGTAACTAAACTCAGTCCTAACAACCAAACGGTTAACAGAAAACCTAAATTTATCGACAATCGACCAAGTTCGATACATTCTACAATTCACTTTAAGCCCGCTACGTTTTACCCATAATACGCGGCATGTAAGGACCTCAGGGAAAGTTAGGGTTTCTTGACTATCTTCCGATTACGGAAATCGACGGTGCAAATTTTGGTTCTCACACGTCATGAGAATTCCTCTCCAAGACCTAGGAAAAATTTTCACGCAAAGATCGTAATGAAATAACCTTCGATAAAACTCCAAGAGTGACTCAAAGCAACTTTCACAAAATATCTAAATCAAAGCGAAAATGTTTCTCGTAAAATCTGCGGAAACATCAGAGTCGTCAGGAAACCGGTCACCCAATACTTTTGTATAACTAAAACGTTTTATATGAAACAGCCTACAGGAAAACAAGATCCTATCACGAATAAGGAGAACCTAATCCTCCCTCCAAATATCACACTTAATCTGCGTGCAACATTCTCGATTTACTTCCATGAGAATACCTTCTTGTAAAACCTATGCGAAACAGCCTTCTAATAATCTGATCGAGATATACGGAGCAATTTCAAAAGTATATATAACAGGTTTTACGAAAAAGTATTTTAGAAAATTGTCATATAGCTACAAACGAAGGTGCATGATTTATCTTTCAACAATAAATCAAAAAATTATCTCTTCGCAGTACGATCTAACATATATCTTCGTTTAGTCTTAAGGTTTGATGGCTTCTTGATATCACTCAAATTACCCTAAGGAGTTAATTACTCTCTCAAGTAAGAGGTTCAAATGTAGTACTTAAGGATCGAATCCACAGAGACTCTAAGATTACTAAATAGACTATGGTCTTTGAAATAGGCTAGATTAATTTGTTTATTGGTTTTAAAGCAGTAAATGAATTGGTGAGCAAAGTTATTGCTCCATTGGTTTGTTTTGAGGTTGTTAACAGGTGGGAGAATAGCTAGATTCAGGTATGTTCTCAGGTATGATAAGTAAATACTTAGTTTGGGTTTTTAGGAGTTTATTGATATGAATTGTTCTTGAATTCAAACTAAGATATAATCAATCTGATTATCTAATCTGGATCTCGGATTTCAACTATAGTATGTCAATCGCGAGAAAGTGTCGATCGATGATTCGTTAAGAACATCGATCGATACACCTTTCAAAATATTGTTTGACAGATCTATCGCTGTGTCAATCGATGCTTCTTCCAGAAAGCTTTACGGACATGTTTGATTTATATTCTCTAACTCACTAGATAAACTCTCGTTTGTATCTAGTCAGTTAGATAATACTAGTTTATTTTCAGGTATTGAGTCAAACAATGGCTTGATCTCAATTTATCCTAAGATCTAAGTTTAAAGGGTGATCAATCCTAAACTTAGCTTTAAGAACAACTAGATGAAGAACTATATTTTTAAACACCCTAACTACAGTTCGAGTCAGTAATACATTTATCAACCTATTGAGAAACCTAAATCTAAGAGTAAGGACTACTCAGACATATTCATAAGGCACATGGTTATGATGGTCTGAATAATACTTAAGTAAAATGAGTAATAAGAGTAAGCAATAGAATAAATGAAAGCAAGGGAGTTCAAGATCTTCTCTGTTTTGTTGTTTAGATCTATCTCTCCAATCCTAAGCTTTCTCTCCAATGGTGGCTTATTGCTTCTCTCCAAACTAGGTCTAAAAAAGTCTCTAGGCAAGTCTGCCTCTAAGATAATACAAAACCCTAATAATATAGCCTAACAGGCGGCCAGAGACTTAGAATGTAATTATTGAAACTTTTGTGAAACTTGCAATCTTCTAATTTGTCATTAATTTGCGGGTGGCTTCGCCGTCGATCGATGATGCAAGTCTTTCATCGATCGATTATTCTGGGTAACTGTCGGTCGATATTCTGAATAAATGATCGACCATCTTCTATTTTCAGCAAAGCTCAAAAGGTCTCCAAATAGCGCCAAATACATCATTTTCCTCTAGTAAGTACATGAACCTGTAATTACTTGATATACCATGGAATTTATCCACTTTCAGTCTTGGTATATAAGTGTTTTAAGATATAATAATTATGTTTTGGAGTCTTTTTAGAGTATTTACCGGTGAAGGTACGTTCTGGAGAAATATGGTGATTTTGGAGCCTTTTGAGGTGCAGAACTGCACAGACGCGTTAGATGTCTAGCTATAAATGGAGACCTTCCCACCGTTAGATTGAGCCCATATTTTGACAAAACATAAAGCGTTGCGTTATCTTTCAAATTCCACCGGTTTGAGGTAAATCAGCATCCTGTAGCAGAGGTTATGCCCATTTTACTGAAGAGTGGTTAGTCTGCCTCGCAAGAGCAAGCTGTCGAGGAGATGAAGGACTATCGATCGATGAAACAGCATTGGTGTCGGTCGACAGTGATGCCAGAATATGGGCTGAGCATATTTTATGACCGACAGAAGTCCAGAAGCAACCATACATTACCAGAATACCCTTGAACGACCTAAACCCTTATTTATGTGTTTTCTAAGCCATTGTTGACGGCTAAGCTTTATTTAATTCTTTTTCTAGGTTAGGAGAGAAGAGAGGAACTCCTTCAGAGTCCTCTTGGAACTCCATTGTTTTGGTTTTATTTATATTTTATGTTATTCATCTATTCATCTATGATTTCTGTGACAAACATCATGCATGAGTAGATCCACCTGCTAGGTTTAGGAATTCCTAGGGTTTTGAATGAATTTCTGAATTATATGATTGTTATGATATCTAAAGATATCTACATCAGGATAGCTAGTAATACTAGGATCTAGAGTAGTTGAAAAACCACGAGAGTGTGACTAATTGCTTGAACCTAGAATCATAGGACAATTGAGAGGCACGAGAGTGCAATCAATTAACGGAACCCGAATCCTGCTGGATTATATACCTAGGTGCATACGAGAGTTGGTCTAGGAATATATTTGAACATAATCGATCAGATCGATAACGCTTGCCTAAGGTAGTGTCGATCGACGCTTATACCATAGCATCGATCGACGCTCGATCTGTGTTAACATGCGAGAGCTGAAACACTGAACTTAGTCAATAGATTAGACTCACAGCAAGAGCTGGTTGTCTTTTTCATTAGATATCGAGTTCTAGAATCAATCCTTAGCATCTATAGTTTAGAGTTCTAATAACCTGAATGAAACCCTAAGTCTAGTAACCATCCTTCCATCAAACAACTCTTTGCCAAGCTGAACAATTGTCTTGTTCAACTTGTTTACTATTTACTGTTTTGCATATATTTATTTACTGCTTTAAACCTATTAGCCTAGCATAATCAAACTAATTAGATTTATTTGGTTCCCTAACTCCCTGTGAATTTGATCCCTAAGTACTGCAACTCAACCTCTTATTTGAGAGAGTATAAATCACTCCTTAGGGTAATTTGAGTGATATCAAATTTGGCGCCGTTGCCGGGGAGCTTTGATCGCCATTAGATCTTGTTTTGTTAGATTTAGTCTAAGTTTTACTACTGTTAAAAAAAACTGATAAAATTTTTTCTTATGTTTCAGGTATTAGTACCAGGAACAACAATGAAGAGAGAACTTCTGGGTTCTTCAAAGAAGGAACTTGCTGATTCATGCACGATCCATAAGTCTACGAGGGAAGTATCGATCGACACCCTCCAAGCAGCAGCGATCGACAACGTGAACCATAAATCGATCGACAGCAACACAACGCAATCGATCGACATTACTTGCGAGAAGGCAGAGAATGTCGAGGGGGCTGCAATCCCTGATGATTCTACTGTCGCTGAAAAGGACGACTTTGGCTGAAACCTATATACATAGCTCTTATGGAACATCGTCCCTTTCATGGCTTTCCTCACGAGCAAGCAATTTACCACATCAACATGATTGAGGAATTGGTATTGTTTATCTTCAATGTAGTCTTTCAAGATCACTACTTCTGCAAACTCTTCCCATACTCCCTTACTGGAGATGCAACTCACTGGTTCAAGAAGCTACCACCAGGATCTCTCACTACCTGGAACGACATGAGAGATGCCTTCCTCAACGAATTTCTCTATGATGCTGCAGCAAATCTAGAGATTGAGATGGAATCTATGAGGAGATATATGGTAAAGGGTGATGAACAACATGTGTCAGGAGAGCTGAGCAGAGTAGAGGAAGCTGGTACTCAAGACATGACCTCAACGTCGACAGACGGCACAACCTCAACGTCGATCGACAGCACGACCTCAACGTCGATCAACGGTATGACCTCATAATCGATCACCCACACAATCCCACCATCGATTGACGGAGACTCCTGTTTCCAATCGACACCACTCGAAATCCATGGAAGATCGAGTTGTCCTCAGGACATTGCAGACTCGACCCATAAGAACGTTGACATATCAAGTTGTGATCCTACCTCAGATGGAGACATAGAAATCACCATGGAAGATTTCTTGGAGCTAGAGGAGTTCTTGGAGTTGGAGGATGGAGAAAAGCTTTAAGATTTAGATTCGGGTAGGGAAGTCACTATGGAAAACTTCTTGGAGCTGGAGAAATGGCTTGAAGATATGGATCAGAATTCCCAAAAGAAGCTTGATGACGATCATCATACTTCGAGAGGAGATCTGGAAACTTCACCAAAGGCTAGCATCGATCGACACCAACCAGATGGGATCGACCGATAACCACCCCACATCATCTATCAACGCCCACCCTATATCATCGATCGACACTCAGCGGATAGTATCGACCTACACCCACCCGAGAGAATCGATCGATACCCACCCGATTGCATCGCTCGACACCCACCCGATAATATCGATCGACACCCAGGGTTGGACGAGCGTTCAAGATATATAGTTGAGGAGGAACCGATTGAGGAAAGGATTTACATGTGTAAGGCCTCACACCTTGCTGTCCTTAAACAGCAGAGACCGCCTATCTGGACCGAAGAAGCTGCTGGGTTTCACAAAAGAGTGAGGAGGATACATGATCCTGTGAAGATTGTGGTTCCATGCGCTGTATTTGAAGCTGATTCTCCATTCCACCTGATAGAAGTATGCAGTTCAGTTCTTACATTGAGGTATTGGATGATCATTAGTACGTAGAAGCTTCTCAGAGCGGGTTGCGATTTAGAGATGAAGTCGATAAGGGCCCAGCAGAAGCAGCATCGGTCGACACCGACCGGATACCATCGAACGACACCAACACACCGGCATCGATCGACATTACCACTTCACCATCGATCGACACTGGACGCATATCAGAGCAGAAAGAGTTCGATGTATGTGGAAATCTTAGGGATGGAGATACCACCATGCGATCAGACAAGTCTGGGGGAAAGAAGAGGATAAATTGGAAGAAGAGAAAATGATCATGGGTAATTTTCAGTTATCATTAATTCCTCGCTTCTCAGATGTTGTCAGGAACTCCAGAGTGCACAGCAGATGCTTCTCAAAGCCATTTACAAAGGTTCGAGCCCTCCTTATTGCTGAGATGATAGAGAAAGGAGAAGAGTCTAAGAATGAGGCTTTCACACAAGAATGATAAAGCTTCAGAGAGTAGACATTGAGACTTGTTTGGAGCGAGTTCTCATCCTCATCCGGACTAAATCAGATCTCCAAAGTCAAGCTAAATGGCTATAACAAAGCGCAGAATGGGAGGCAACCCACTATTAAGTAATTTCTTTCAGTTTAGTTTTAATTGTTACTGAATTTTGTTTTTATTTTTATGCAGGTCAAAAAAAAAAATTGAACAGTAACGACAGCACTGTAGCAAGAAAATCAAGCGACACTGTAGCAAGAAAATTGAGCGACACTGTAGCAGAAAATCGGGAGTTACTGTAGCTGAGATACTGTAGCAGGGATACTGTAACTGTAGCAGTGACTGTTCATCGAAATTTTTTTTTTATTTATGTTAGGTAAAATGAAAAAGATCCGAAGAAGACGAATTTGCACGAGGATCGACGATGGCTGCACATCATCGATCGACAGAGCATCACTAGGATCGGTCGATCACCACTTAACTGTGTCGATCGACAGAGCTTCAAGAGTATTGATCGCCACTTAACTGTGTTGGTCGACACTCACATCAAAGTCAGGTATACTATTTTTCTTGTTAAATATTGTTCTTATGATTTGATTTCCTACTGATCTTAGACCGTATAAACACTAGAAATAATGTTGTTTAAGTCTGGGGGCGGTTCTACTAATATTGTGTTTTAGTACGCTATCTAAAAAAAAAAAAAGATCCGAGTAGACGATTGCCCAGCATATCGATCAATGAGAGCATGTCGATATCGATCGACAGTACATTACTTGCAGCGACCAATGGTAACTCCTTTCCAACGATCGACACTTAATCCGGTCAGGTATATCGTTCTAACTTGTTAAATTGAGTACTTATGATTTATTTATCACCATAACTCCGACTAGATATACACTGAGGACAGTGTAGTTTAAGTCTGGGGGGAGGTTTACTGATATTAGTGTGTTCATGAGTCTTATCAAAATGTTTTCCAAAGAGTTTTATTGAGTCAAGAAGGGGATAATGAACTTATTAGATTTTTACTTGTTATATAACCACTCTTTAGAACCATTCTAGACTTACTGATACTAAAGTGGATCAACCTGTCAACTATTCACACTTGCTGAGATTGTTTGAATGAACCAAAGCTGACCCCCAACACTAAACCTGACACGACTGCTTGTCTTGGGGCTTGGTATACATGGGATCGGATTCTTCAAACAAGTCTAGAAGGTAAATCCTTGTGTAGTTTTTTCACCATTTCTCTCTCTATTTCGACCTTAGATTTATAGGTAGAGATATTTATTTAAAAAAAAAACGAAAAAAGAAAAGAACGAAAAAGAAAAAGAAAAAGAAAAAATAATATATATATATAATATGTTTTAGTTATGTGAAATACGAACAGGACTTGGTGGCTACAACCATTAAGGTTTGCTTCATAAGGATTCCAACAAAAAGAACGTGACTTGGTGGCGGCAATCATCAAGGTTCGATTCACATGAACTCTTGGATATAGGTCAAAAATAAGTGAACAGGACTTGGTGGCAACCACCATTAAGTATTGATTCATGGAAGTCTGTTCAATCTTGGTCAATGATCTTGCAATAGAAGTAGACTTTGACTAAAGAGAGAAATTAGTAGAGAGAAAAGATATGAACTAACTTTTACCTGCAGATCCA
Organism: Brassica oleracea var. oleracea; assembly: GCF_000695525.1. Classification (NCBI taxonomy): domain Eukaryota; kingdom Viridiplantae; phylum Streptophyta; class Magnoliopsida; order Brassicales; family Brassicaceae; genus Brassica; species Brassica oleracea. The sequence goes on from NC_027748.1 coordinate 21,274,669, forward strand.
GATACTTGTTTGAAAATCCTTGCATCCTGTGATCGATACTCCCAAGGTAAAGCCTGCACTTTTATTTATGTTAAGAAATGAGGTTGGTAGAGGGGAATGTCAGACAAGATTTGCTAAGTTGTTGGCTAGGTGAATTTGGTTGTTAACCTAGGATATGGTATAATTTTCTTTTGTGATTAGGACTTCTTAGATGTGGATTGCAATATTGTAGAGGTGATGATTCTAAGTTTTAAATTATGTGAGTCCCTACTGTTTTCAAACCTCTTTCAGAGAGACTGCCCGTCTGTTTTGCTTGAGGACAAGCAAAAAGCAAAAGGGTAAGTCTGGGGGAGTTGATATACCATAGATTTTACCCACTTTCAGCCATGGTATATAAGTGTTTTAAGATATAATTATTATTTTTTGGAGTCTTTTTAGAGTATTTGCAGGCGCAGGTACGTTCTGGAGAAATATGGTGATTTTGGAGCCTTTTGAGGTGCAGAACTGCAGATACGCGTTAGATGTATAGCTATGTATGGTGACCTTCCCACCATTAGATTGAGCCCATAATTTTACACAAGATAGAGCCGTTATTTAGCTTTCCAATGCTACCGGTTTGAGGTCAATCAGCATCTTGTAGCAGAAGTTATGCCCATTTTACTGAAGAGTGGTCAGTATGCCGCGCGAGAAGAAGTTGTCGAGGAGATGAAGGACTCTCGATCGATGAAACAGCATTGGTGTCGGTCGAAAGTGATGTCAGAATATGGGCTGAGCATATTTTATGACCGACTGAAGCCTAGAAGCAACCACAAATTACCAGAATAGCCTTGGATGACCTAATACCCTATTTATGTGTTTTCTTAGCCATTGTTGACGGCTAAGCTTTATTTTATTCTTGTTCTAGGTTAGGAGAGAAGAGAGGAACTCCTTCAGAGTCCTCTTAGAACTCCATTGTTTTGGTTTTATTCATATTTTATGTTATTCATCTATTCATCTATGATTTCTGTGACAAACATCATGCATGAGTATATCCACCTGGTAGGTTTAGGAATTTCTAGGGTTTTGAATGAATTTCCAAATTATATGATTGTTAGGATATCTAAAGATCTCTACATCAGGATAGCTTGTAATACTAGTATCTAGTGTAGTTGGGAAACCACGAGAGTGTGACTAATTGCTTGAACCTAGAGTCATAGGACAATTGAGAGGCAAGAGAGTGCAATCAATTAACAGAACCCAAATCCTGCTTGATTAGATACTTAGGCGCATACGAGAGTTGGTCTAGGAATCTAGTTGAACATAATCGATCAGATCGATAACGCTTGCCTAAGGCAGTGTCGATCGACGCTTATACCATAGCATCGATCGACGCTCATACCATAGCATCGATCGACGCTCGATCTGTGTTAACACGCGAGAGCTGAAACATTGAAATTAGTCAATAGATTAGACTCACAGCTTTTGCATTAGATATCGAGTTCTAGAATCAATCCTTAGCATCTATAGTTTAGAGTTCTAATAACCTGAATGAAATCCTAAGTCTAGTAACCATCCTTCCATCAAACAACTCTTTGCCAAGCTGAACAATTGTCTTGTTCAACTTGTTTACTGTTTACTGCTTTGCATATATTTATTTACTTCTTTAAACCTATTAGCCTAGCTTAATCAAACTAATTACTACAACTCGAGCTCTTATTTGAGAGATTATAAATCACTCCTTAGGGTAATTTGAGTGATATCAAATTTGGCACTGTTGCCGGGGAGCTTTGATCGCCATTAGATCATGTTTAGTTAGATTTAGTCTAGGTTTTACTACAGTTAAAAAAACTGATAAAATTTTTTCTTCTGTTTCAGGTACATACATATTAGTACCAGGAACAACAATGAAGAGAGGATATATGGGTTCTTCAAAGAAGGAACCTGCTGATTCATGCACGATCCGTAAATCTACGAGGGAAGTATCGATCAACTCCCTCCAAGCAGCAGCGATCGACAGCGTGAACCAGAAATCGATCGACAGCAACACAACACAATCGATTGACATTACTTGCGAGAAGGCAGAGAATGTCGAGGGGACTGCAATCCCTGATGATTCTACTGTCGCTGAAAAGGACGACTTTGAGCTGAAACCAACCTATATACATAGGTCTTACGGAACATCGTCCCTTTCATGCCTTTCCTCACGAGCAAGCAATTGACCACGTCAACATGATTGAGGAATTGGTATTGTTTATCTTCAATGGAGTCTTTGAAGATCACTACTTCTGCAAACTCTTCCCATACCCCCTTACTGGAGATGCAACTCACTGGTACAAGAAGCTACCACCAGGATCTCTCACTACCTGGAATGACATGAGAGATGCCTTCTGCAACGAATTTATCTATGATGCTGCAGTAAATCTAGAGATTGAGATGTAATATATGAGATATATGGTAGAGGGTGATGAACAACATGTGTCTGGAGAGCTGAGCAGAGTAGAGGAAGCTGGCAGTGAAGACATGACCTCAACGTCGACCGACGGCACGACCTCAACGTCGATCGACATCACGACCTCAATGTCGACCAACGGTACGACCTCAGAATCGATCACCCACACAATCCCACCATCGATCGACGGAGACTCCTGTTTCCAATCGACACCACTCGAAATCCATGGAAGATCGAGTTGTCCTCAGGACATTGCATACTCGACCCATAAGAACGTTGATATATCAAGTTGTGATCCTACCTCAGATGGAGACATAGAAATCACCATGGAAGATTTCTTGGAGCTAGAGGAGTTCTTGGAGTTGGAGGATGGAGAAAAGCTTAAAGACTTGGATTCGAGTAGGGAAATCACTATGAAAGACTTCTTGGAGCTGGAGGAATGGCTTGAAGATATGCATTAGAATTTGCAAAAGAAGCTTGATGACGATCATCATACTTCGAGAGGAGATCTGGAAACTTCACCAAAGGCTAGCATCGATCGACACCAACCCGATGGGATCGATCGACAACCACCCCACATCATCGATCAACGCCCACCATATATCATCGATCGACACTCAGCGGATAGCATCGACCTACACCCACCCGAGAGAATCGATCGATACCCACCCGAGAGAATCGATCGATACCCACCCGATTGCATCGCTCGACACCCACCTGATAATATTGATCGACACCCAGGGTTGGACGACCTTTCAAGATATATAGTTGAGGAGGAATCGATCGAAAGTCTTTCATCTCTTCGACAGCTTCCTCTCGCGAGGCATACTGACTACTCATCAGTAAAATGGGCATAACTTCTTCTACAGGATGCTGTTTGACCTTAAACCGGTGGAATTGGAAATCTTACTCAAAGCTCTATCTTGTGTCAAACGATCAATCTAACGGTGAGAAGGTCTCTATCCATAGCTAGACATCTGACGCGTCTGTGTAGTCTTTCACCTCAAAAGGCTCTAAAATCACCATATTTCTCGAGAACTTACCTAAACCTGTAAACACTCTAAATAGAATCTATATAGTAGTAATTAGTTATTAAAACACTTATAGACCATTGCTAAAAGTGGGTAAAATCCATGGTCTATCAACTCCCCCAGACTTACCCTTTTGCTTGTCCTCAAGCAAAACAGACGGATAGTCTCTCTGAAAGAGTTTGAAAACAGCAGGGACTCACATAATTTAAAAACTTAGAATCATCACCTCTACAATATTGCAATCCACATCTAAAAAGTTCTAATCACAAAAGCACATTATACCATATTTTAGCTTAGCAACCAAATTCACCTAGCCAACAACTTAGCAAATCATGTCTGACATTCCCCTCTACCAACCTCATTTCTTTGCATAAATAAAGGTGCAGCCTTTACATTTGGAGTATCGATCACAGGATGCAAGGATTTTCAAACAAATATTTGGATCTGCAGGTAAAAGTTAGTTCCTATCTTTTCTCTCTACTAACTTCTTTCTTTAGTCAAAGTCTGCTTATATTGCAAGATCATTGACAAAGATTG
>NC_027748.1:21278702-21285236 GCF_000695525.1 Brassica oleracea var. oleracea
TTCCTAATAAATCTCTAATAGATATATATAATAGTAAATAACAATAAATATTTTTTTTTTATTCTATCTATCTATAATTTCGAATTCTTATGAAGCAAGCCTTAATGGTTGTAGCCACCAAGTCCTGTTCGGATTCCACCTAACTAACACCTATTATATATATATATATATATATATATATATATATATTTCTTTTTTTTCTTTTTCTTTTTCTATTTCTTTCTTCTTCTTTTTTCGTTTTTTTTTTTTTAAATAAATATCTCTACCTATAAATCTAGGATCGAAATAGAGAGAGAAAATGTGATAAATCTACACAAGGCTTTACCTTCTATACTTGTTTGAAGAATCCGATCCCGTGTATACCAAGCCCCAAGACAAGCAGTTGTGTCAGGTTTAGTGTTGGAGGTCAGCTTTGGTTCCTTCAAACAATCTCAGCAAGTGTGAATAGTTGACAGGTTGATCCACTTTAGTATCTTTAGTACTATCTGCAATCAGTAAGTCTAGAATGGTGCTAAAGAGTGGTTAGAAAACAAAAAAAATCTAATAAGTTAATTATTCCTTTCTTGACTCAAGAAAACTCTTTTGAAAACATTTTGATAAAACTCATGAACACACTAATATTAGTAAACATCTCCCAGACTTAAACTACACTGTCCCCAGTGTAAATTCAGTCGGAGTTATAGTAATAACATAAACATAAGTACACATTTTAACAAATAAAAACGATAACCTGCTCGCAGATGTCAGTGTCGATCGACTCAATTAAGTGACAATCGATCGTTGGATCTGAAGTGATGTCGATCGATATCAAGCTGGTCTTATCGGTCGATGTGATAAGGAATCGTCTACTCGGATCTGTTTTTTTTTTTTTTATCTAACTAAAACACTATTAGTTGAACCTCCCCCAGACTTAAACAACACTATCTCTAGTGTTATACAGTCTAACATTGGTGGGAAATAAATCTTAAGGACAATATTTAACAAGGAAAAATGGTATAGCTGACTTTGATGTGAGTGTTAACCAACACAGTTAAGTGGCGATCACTACTCTTGAAGCTCTGTCGATCGACACAGTTAAGTGGCGATCGACCGATGCTAGTGATGCTCTGTCGATTGATGTTGTGCGGCCATCGTCGATCCTCGTGCAAACTCGTCTTCCTCGGTTTTTTTTTTTTTTGACCTGTAATAATTAAAAACTTTAATCAGTAACAATCTAAACTAAACTGAAAGAAATTACCTAATAGTGGGTTGCCTCCCACTCAACGCTTATTTTCAGTCATTAGCTTGACTTTTGGAGATCTGATTTAGTCTGGATGAGCATGTGAACTTGCTCCATAACAAGTCTCAGTGTCTCTTTTTCTCATCTTGTTGATGCAGTTGATAAAAGCTCTTGTAAAAGTTTCCCCTTTGTTTCTCAGTTCTGGATCACATAGCACTCTGACCTTGGTAAAGGATTCAGAACCTCTTCTGCAGCGCACTCTATACTTAAGACTACCCTCTTGACATTGCAAAGGAACTACTGCTAGGGGATCTGCATCTGCATTCCTTTTCTTTTTCTTCTTTCTATTCTTGTTCCTTCCCCCAGACTTAAAATTTTCAGTCTCGGGCTGTTCTGAAAGTCGGAGGGTATCGACCGATCTGAAAGCTTCGTGTCGATCGATTCTGAAGACTGAGAGTCCTCTGATTCTGAATGCTTATTGTCGATCGATTCTGAGGACTGGAAGTCGACCGGTGCGGCAACTCTAATGTCGACTGATGCTGATTCTGGTATTGCAGGCTGGCGATTTGAATCAGCTGTAGGTCCTGAATCTTCAAACATCTCTATGCATGAAATAAGCTCATCACTTTTCTTTTTTTCCACGGGATCATAGAAGATGGTTTCATCAACATTAGTCAGACACATCTTATTTCTCTTAAGATCAAAAACTGCCCCTACTGTAGCCATGAAAGCTCTTCCAAAAAGGAGTGGAGATGTCTTGCCTGATTTGATATCCATAGCATGGAAGTCCACAGGGATAATGCATTCCCCTATCTCCACCTTAACATTCTTGATCATGCCTGCTGAGTTTACTCGGGAGCTATCCACGAAAGTGAAACTATCTTTAGAAGGTTCCATCTTTAGTCCTAATAGCTCAGCAGTGTCTATGGCCATGATGCTGACTGCAGATCCAGTATCACATAGGACGTTTGGTAAATGGTGGCTATGTATAGAGCATGGAATCATGAACTTTCCAGGATCTTGTTCCTTCTTTAGTGTCCTCTTGGGTTTACGGCTGACTTTGTTGAATAAGAGCTCAATATCCTTATCAGTCTCTCTGCTCTCTCTGAAGAAATTACCAAGTCTATACTTATGATATGCATCCTCGAAATACATATCCTTAGGAACCCTCTTCGCCCCTTTTTTTGAAATCCTTCAAGTTCCTCTTTGTTAACTTCTCTCCTGAGGTGTTTGGGAATATAGGGTTTCCTAGATTTCACTCTCTTCTCAACTGGAATTTCTTGTTTCGTTGCCTGCCTTTCCATAGCAGGTTCATATCTGTCTTTTTGGTGTCGATCGATACATGGTAGATGTCGTCGATCGATACCTGGTAGATGTTGTCGATCGACACTCTCAACAAAAGAGGTTTCAGCTAGGGTTTGCTTTTGCTCTGGTGCTTCTGCAGATTGTTGGCTTATCTTCTCTGTTGTCTACAAGCAAACTGATGTCTGAGATGGATTTCGAGAGGCCTCCAAGCGGTGTACATCAAGATCTGGTAAACGTACTCGGTATGGTATTTGCGGTTTTCGATCGCTGCTCTTCTGGTGTTGTCGATCGATGTTCCCATGTTGCTGTCGATCGATTACATTGTGTTGTTGTCGATCGATGTTATCCTTTTTAACGCGAGCTAGGGTGGGAGGATTCGGGTGTCGAGCGGCAAAGTCTGAGTGGCTCTGAATTCGAACAGTTTTGTCCGATCCCAAAAGTGGTGTCGATCGATGCTCGGATGATGATGTCGATCGATGCTCAGCTGTTGGTGTCGGTCGACACCAGTACGCGCTGCCTATGGAGAAGATGCTTTTCACTAGGAAAGCATCTTCTTCCATTTTTTCCTGCTCGAGCACTTCCCCAAAGTCATCATCTGAGATAGCATTAACCTGTTGCCTCTCACTTTCCACAGCTTTCCCTTTGACCAGAGCTTCTTGCTTCTTCACAGCTTCTGCAATCTGAGAAACCTGGGCATCTAGTATCATGACATGGGCATCTAAGGTTTCAAGTTTTCCATTCAGCTCTTCGTAGAGAACATCCAACCTCTGATTTAAGTATGCACTCGTCTTCTGCTGAATTTTCAGGACCTTCTCTATCATAGATTCCATCTTTTCTATATAGCCCTGATCCTCATCCTTCTCTACAGCATGTTCTACCAACGAGACTTCATGTACATAACCAATCTCAGCCTTAACGATCTTGTCCCTATCCATTGCAGCTGATTTTATCCTGTGCATATCCAGATTTTTGGAACTCTTGCTAGACATCAAGTTCTCAATCAGTCTATTAGCTTCCTCGGGGGTCCTTGTCTCGAAGTTTCCTTCGCTTGCAGTTTCCAGCCTCACATGATATCGCACATCAATACCCTTGCAGAACCTTTTCAACAACTGAATCTCCGTAAAACCATGATGTGGATAGTCTCTTTGGTATCTCCTAAACCTTTCCCAAGAGCTTTTAAAGGCTTATGTAGGTCCCTGAGAGAATGTTCAAATTTTATCTCTCATCTCTTCAGCCCTTGCATCATCGAAGAATTCAGTCATAAACGCAGTCCTAACATCATTCCATGTAGTGAGAGATCCTGGTGGTAGGCTTCTCAGCCAATTTTTAGCATTCCTAGAGAGAGAATATTTGAACAGCTTGCAGATGATGTAATCTTTGGTTGCTTCGTCCTTCTGGATGCCAGACACAAAGTCTTCGAGTGTCTCAATATGGTCCAGAAGATTTTCATCAGGAAGACCACGATAAGGGTGCTGACCCACATGAGAGAAGTGTGTGTGGTGTATCTGAAATCCCTGGATTTCTAGAGGTCGAATCGCAGACCTGTTGGTGTAGAACTGACTAGGCCTGGTCAAATCTGCTAACGATCTCTGAAGAGGAACTTTATCCTCGGTGGCAGCAGATGGCTCAAGGATTGCAGTCCCTTGTCCATCTATCCTCTGACCTGCTGCATTACACAGATGGCCTCCAGGGTCATGCAGGTCTCCATTCTCATCCCTCTGTAGCACAAGTGTTGCGACCATGTCTGCTCGCGGATTGGTATCGATCGATGTTCGAGTTGAACTGTCGATCGTCGCTCTGTTACAAATGTCGATCGACGTAGTAGAGTTGGCGTTGATCGACGTAGTAGAGGTAGTGTCGATCGACATAGTAGAGGTGATGTCCATCGATGATGCGCAGTTTTCTTTGCGGATCGAGCGTTCCAAACGTGTTGGGTCTGAGAAGAAAAGTAATTCCTCCTTGCTGCTTCTGGTACTGATAGGCATGTGCCTGAAAGACAAGAAAAAAAAATTCATGTAAGTAACTATGACAGTAAATAAAACCTAGACTAAACCTATTAATCAAGTCTAATGGCAATCAAAGCTCCCCGGCAACGGCGCCAAATTTGAAATCACTGAAATTACCCTAAGGAGTGATTTATACTCTCTCAAATAAGAAGTCGAGTTGTAGTACTTAGGGATAGAATACACAGAGAGCTAGGGCACACAATAGAATATAGAAATCAAGATTTATCTAGGCAAACAGTTGATAAAGCAGTAAATAAATGAGAGCAAGATGAACAAAGTATTTGTTCGATTGGTTGATTGGGGTTGTAAATAATTTGGAGAAATAGTTAGACCTAGGAATTTATCAATCAAGAGATTCAATACTACAATCAAGGATACTAAGAGTTTTATAGATTCAATTCTAGAACTAGATTTTAATAAGTAGCAATATAGCTCTCGCATGCAGTTGCTTATCAGCTGTCTAAGTCCTGTGTTCTTGCTTTCGCGTGCGAACCAGGAGCCAGCATCGATCGATGCTATGGCCAGAGCGTCGATCGATGCTATGGCCAGAGCGTCGATCGATGCTTCTTCAGACAAGCGTTATCGCACAGATCAATAATGTTCAATTAGCTTTAGACCAACTCTCGTATGCGCCTAGATAACTAATACACTCAGGGTTCGGGTTCCGTTAATCAATTGCACTTTCGTGCCTCTCAATTATCCTATGATTCTAGGTTCAAACAATCAGTCACACTATCATGCTTTTCTAACTATTCCAGATCCTAGTATTACAAGCTATCCTGGTGTAGAAATCAGTAAACAAACCCTAGCAATCCTAACAGATTATCAATATGACATTATGCTCATGGAATCCCTAAACCTAACAGGATGAATTACTCAGACATGCAAGCAATAACACAAAAAATCATAGTCTGAATAATATAATAGATAAAAAATCAATGATAAAACCAATGGAGTTCCAATCAATCTCTAAAGGAGAATTGATCTTCCCTCCAAACCTAAGAGAAAACAATAGGATAGGATAATAGAAAGTGTGTAGCCGTCAACAATGGCTTAAAAATACATAAAGAGGATTTCTGATCGTCCAAGGGTATTTTGGTAACTTGGTGTCGCTTCTGGGCTTCAAACTCACTTGAAATACGCTTGGCCCACGTTCTGGCATCACTGTCGATCGACACCAATGCTGTGTCATCGATCGACAGTCTTTCATCTCCTCGACAACTTCTTCTCGCGAGGCAGACTGACTACTCTTCAGTAAAATGGGCATCACTTCTGCTACAGGATGCTGATTGACCTCAAACCAGTGGCATTGGAAATCTAACTCAAAGCTCTATCTTGTGTCAAACGATGTGCTCAATTTAATGGTGGGAAGGTCTCTATCCATAGCTAGACATCTGACGTGTCTGCGCAGTCATGCACCTCAAAGGCTCCAAAATAACCATATTTCTCGAGAACGTACCTGAACCTATAAACACTCTAAATAGACTCTATATAGTAGTAATTAGTTATTAAAACACTTATATAACATGGCTAAAAGTGGGTAAAATCCATGGTCTATCAGAAGCACAACAAATCGGGTACATAACTCACCGATGTACTTCTTCTGAATATCTTTCGAAAAAACCCTAGATTACTCGCGAAAAAGGAAGCACAACAAATCTGTTACACAATCCCCCACGGTTGTACTTCTTCCAAATAACTTTTGTAAAATTAAGCTTAACAACATTTTATGAAACTGCTTTCGTAAAACTAAACTCATGACATTTTTTGGGATAACTTTTGTGGGAACCGTAATTCGCACTGTCGATTTCTGTTTAAATTAGGAAAGTAGGAGAACCCTAATTTCCCAGAGGTCCCGGATATCTTCTAATACCACACACCAAGCAATCATAACACGAAACAAGAACAGTAATAAAATAAGAAATCGAAAAAGAGAGCAAGATAGTTCTTATTCCGAATCTGCGTTTGAGTGTTTACAACAAGGTAAGTGTCTCTGGGCTACGA
>NC_027748.1:21285357-21286756 GCF_000695525.1 Brassica oleracea var. oleracea
CTCACTCTGCCTCTCGCCTAGGACTCCTTATATACTGGCTCCAAGGTTGGTTTACGCTTTTTCCCATTCTGCCATTAAGCCGCCATAACATAAAAATGGAGATATTCCATATTTTCCGATCTTCGTAATTATCTTCAAAATTTCGTATTTATCCGCGGAAACTTGACATTTATCTTTCCTCGCGAACCAAGCGTAAACCGACATGCGGCTTACGAGCTGTTGGTTAAGAAATCGTAAGTTGGGCCTCGAGTCATGTCTTAGGTCCCTTTGGGCCGTCTTCTGACTCGAAGCGTTTATTACGGCTTCTTTTGATAAAGAACAAACTTTCCGCGGTTTTTACGGTAAAGTTTGATCGATAACTTAGAATGGCAGGGAACGTGAAATGGGTTCGCTACGGTCTTCGGGAGATAGCATCGAAGGGTAGACGAGAATGCATGGACTAATGTCGTATCGACGTTTACGTAGCGACCGAGTTTCGGCTCGAGCTAGGTCGCTACGTAGCGACTGAGCTTTGGCTCGAGCTCGGTCGTTACGTGGAGACCGAGCTTTGGCTCGAGCTCGGTCGCTATCGAGCTCGGTCGCTACGTAGCGACCGAGCTTTGGCTCGAGCTCGGTTGCTATGCAGCGACCGAACCGGAACACACGTTCGGTTGCTTCGTAGCGACCCTTTTCGAGCTCTTGTCAGATGACTCGCGTTTCCTCCGCAAAACTTTTCGTAAAGAAGAATATATTTCGAAAAAGTATTTGTGGAAGAAGGTTTCTACGTTTTCTTCTTCGGGGATTTCGACGTTAACTTCGTCGCAACCGTTTTCGACACCAACGGTTAGTCCCCCAGCTCGTTAGAGTCGAGACTCTAGCGGGCGGTTTGAGGATTTTGGCAAAGCTCGGCGTATTGAACGAAGTTTACTTCAAACTCCGCGGAAGAGAATTCTCGAGAAAGTGTTTATTAAAAAATATAAAATTCCGAGCCCATACTTCTATAAGTAGTGAGCTCTTGTCATTCATTTGCTCCACACCTTGCTTTCTTCAAACCTTCAAAACCTCTCTAGCTCCAAATCTCTTGTTTTTAAGATGTCTTCTTCCCATGGTGACAAGCGAAGTTCCGATGTGGAGATGGGCGAAGCGCCGGCTTGCATTGCCGACCATCTCTCCTTTCGAGAGAAATTAGTTCGTCGCCAAGCCGAGAAAGAACAGGTTTGAGCCGGCGCCGAGTTACCGTCCTCTTCTGCACTGGCCGTTGCTCCGGGTCATGGGACTGAGGGCGTAACTCCGCGAGATACGGGAACTCTCGCAGGCTCGGTCATTCCGGATGCTTCGGCTTTACCTGCTGGATCGTCCACGACTCCGATTCTCGTCGAAGATAAGGAGAGGGCTGCTGACTCTATGCCTCCTCCTCCGG
>NC_027748.1:21287254-21289201 GCF_000695525.1 Brassica oleracea var. oleracea
CCAGGAAGGCCAAATCTTCGGAGGTGCGTCGTCTTCAGCGTCAGATCGAGGGCGATGCAGGATTAGCAAGCCGCAAGATTCGAGAGGCCAAGGACGCTCTTCGTTCTGAGTTTCAAGCTCGCTTGGGGAAGATTTCCGCCTTTCTAAGCTCTCTCAAATGCATCCGGAACATGGATTAAGCCTTGGTGACGATTGAGGGCGGGATGGCCGTGGTTCAGTCGTTCCAGAGTGAGACTCCTTCGACCTTAGAGGCCGAAGAGGCCAGACTGTCCGGCTGCAAGGGAGATTTGGCAGTCGTGGATGGAGATTTTGCACTACAAAAAAAGATGGATATTGTGACTAATTTTTGTGTCAAAATAGTTTGTCACAATATTGTGACGAATTGTTAACTAACTTGTGACCAAGTTGGTGCTCGGAGAAGGCAGAGGTGATGCGGCTCCAGGCTTGAACGAAGTGACGGGTGAAGAGGGAGCGTGAGCTCTGAGGATGACTTTGGTTAGATCTCTTGCGGGAGATTTTTTTTTTTATGTTTGATGTTTCGGCCTTAAATGGCCTCATTTCGTGTTTCGGGACTGGCCATGGGAGTTTTTTTTTATGTTTGATGTTTCGGCCTTAAATGGCCTCATTTCGTGTTTCGGGACTGGCCGTATGTGGCTTTGAATCCCTGCCGCTCTGCGGCTTTTTTTTGACAAGATGATCGAGTTGTATTTTTCATAAGCTTACGTATGGCGTGGAAGAAGGGTGATGAGTTGTCGTCCCATATCCTTCTTCGGTGTGAAATGTTTTGTTCGAGATCTGTTTCGAGAGTTTTTCCGCGAGATATCGACTTCGCGGGATATCTGAAGATGTCGAATATAAACATAGAGGCATGGTTTTGGGATCTCGTATCTTTTGGATATCATGCCTTGAGATGTTAGAGACCAGTGCGCTGGGTTTAGGGCAAGACCTAGGTTTACTTTTGGTTTTAAGATTTTATGCGGTGACTAGCCAGCTATCAATTTATCTGTCGCGATTTTAACGTGATTCGTACCGATTTAAAGGCCGCGATAGGTTCTCGGCTTATATGACTTGTAAGATACGAATCGAGCAACTCTCCGGAGACAATTTTTAAGCCAACCGGAAGTGCTGGACCAAAATTTCGGGTTTCTTTTATAGTGCTATTATCCTTGTGTCGGATGTACGAGAGTCATCTTCGTGAGATTGTTATGTCTGTTTAGGACGTTCAAGAGTTCGTTGTGATCAGCACCGAACTTGGCGGCAGATGTCGTCGTTTAGAGTTTTTGCGCAAGATATGTGTTAAAATGTTCATCATTTTTTATGGAGTGTCCGTTTTCGTCGTTCGAAAGAAGTCACCCTCGAGGCATCTCTCGCGACGTCTCGCGATGCCAAAGGCTGCTTCTCCCTAACGGCTGATTTATTTTCGAATATCGAAAATGTTTTGCGGATAAACGATAATTTGCTAGGTTAAGATATGTCGGAAACATCGAAGGCGTGGTCGGATGTTTTCGAATTTGAGAGTATACGAGTATACGTATCCACTCCCCCCCCCCTCTTTTTAATGAGGGTGGACAGCTGAATTTGCCTTTCGACAAACTGCCTAAGTACTCCTTATGGAGATCAAGCCGTCTCGTAGTTCAGTGATTGCGAGTTGGTTTGTTTAGTTATGATATTTTTTGAGATGCATCGCACGTTCCAGGTCCTTTGAATTTTTATGCCTTGCATGTTGGCTATTTCGTAGGAGCCCGGTCGGACGACCTTTTCGATTTTATAGGGTCCTTCCCAGTTTGCTCCGAGTTTTCCCGCGTTTCGTTCACTGGTGTTTTGGAAGACTTTGCGAAGGACTATATCTCCCTGATTAAATCTGCGATTCCGTACGTTGGAATTGTAGTACTTTGCGGCTGCGTGTTGGTAATTTTGGATTCGGATGAGCGCTCGATCTCGGCGCTC
>NC_027748.1:21289220-21289495 GCF_000695525.1 Brassica oleracea var. oleracea
AGATCGTCGAGGAGCATTGCGTTGTTGAGCTCCTCTCGTTCGGGAAGTAATATTCTTCGAACACCGGGGAACTCTACTTCTGCGGGAATCATGCATTCCGTTCCGTACACCAGAGCGAAAGGGGCTTCTCCTGTTGCTCGCCTCGGGGTGGTACGGTAGGACCAGAGGACTCTCTCGAGTTCGTCGGCCCACCTGCCTTTTTTGGCCTCTAAGCGTTTCTTCAGTCCGTCGAGAATGGTTTTATTAATCGTTTCAGCTTGTCCGTTACACTGCGG
>NC_027748.1:21289630-21294600 GCF_000695525.1 Brassica oleracea var. oleracea
TTGGGCTGCCCATTTCTCGGTGGGCAGGCGTCCGTCGATAATGTAGTCTCGAATTTTCTGCAGCCATGGGGTATCGCAGCCGTAATCAGATTGCTCTGATTGTGGTCGTATCGTAACTTCTTCTTCTTCGTCATCTTGACCTTCTATGAGATTGACGACAATTGGTGGTCCGATGCTCGGATGTTCGATGAACTCGACAGGAATTACTCTTTTAAGTCCTGGGTCAGAACTTGATGCTAAGGCCGCGAGGGCATCTGCCTGGACGTTTTCGGAATGGGGAATTCGCGTAAGGGCAAAACAGTCAAACTTTTGAGCTAGTTTTTGGACCAATTTGAGGTACGCGTCCATCTGTTCGTTCCTGGCTTCATACTCTCCACTGTACTGACTTGTCACTAACTAGGAATCGCAGTAAGCGTGGATGTTTCGTATCCTCAAGACGTGAGCCAAACGCAGTCCTGCGACGAGTGCTTCGTATTCGGCCACGTTGTTTGAGGCGTGGAATTCCAGACTGAATGATTGCTCTAAGATCTCGCTCATTGGAGATGTGAGGCGAATTCCGATGTCTGATCCCTGCTTGGACGAGGATCCGTCGACGTGAAGGAGCCAAGTGGATTTTGGTTCCTCGTTGGTTATGGTCTCTGTCGGTAATTCGACCAAGAAGTCCGCAAGCACTTGTCACTTTGCGCTTGTTCTCGGCCGGTACTCGATATCGTACTCGCTCAGTTCGACCGCCCATTTGGCCAACCGGCCAGAGTGACTCGGGCTATGCAGAATCGTTCGTAGGGGAAAAGTCGTGAGGACGACGATCGTGTGGGATTGGAAATATGGTCTTAGTTTTTGGGCCGATGTTACGACCGCGCATGCTAATTTTTCCATTAGCGGGTATCTAGATTCGGTATCCAGCAAAGTTTTGCTTATATAGAAAATAGGTTTCTGTTCGCCGCGTTCTTCCCTGATCAGCACGCTGCTCACCACTGTTGCCGATACAGCGATATACAAGAACAAAGGTTCCCCCTCCACGGGTTTTGCGAGAACTGGAGGGGAAGCTAAATACCGCTTCAGCGGTTGGAAAGGGTTTTCGCATTCTTCTGACCATTCGGATTTTTTATTTCCCCGTAAGACATTGTAGAAGGGCAGGCACTTGTCTGTCGATCGTGAAATAAACCGGTTAAGTGCCGCGACTCTACCGGTCAACTTTTGGACTTCCCGCTTATTCTTCGGTGAAGCCATCTCGATTAGTGCGTTGATCTGTTTTGGATTAGCTTCAATGCCGCGGAATGTGACTAGGTAGCCGAGGAATTCCCATGATGCCACAGCAAACCTGCACTTTGATGGGTTGAGCTTCATGTTATGGGAATTTAACTGCGCGAAACATTCCTCGAGATGTGATACGTGATCCTTTGCTTGAAGGGATTTGACGAGCATGTCGTCGATATAAACCTCCATCGTTTTACCGAGTTGTTTAGAGAACATACGGTTCACAAGTCATTGGTAAGTTGTGCCAGCGTTTTTGAGGCCGAAGGGCATTACCCTGTAGCAATAGGTTCGGTGATCGGTAATGAACGCAGTCTTCTTGCGATCGTCAGCGTTCATCATAATCAGGTTGTAACCTGAGAAGGCGTCCATGAAAGACAGAAGTTTGTTTCCCGCCGTTGCTTCTACTAATCGATCGATATGTGGCAGAGGGAAGCTATCTTTTGGACAGGCTTTGTTTAGGTCGGTAAAATCCACACAAACTTGCCATTTTCCGTTTTTCTTTCTGACTACCACAGGGTTAGCGAGCCAGTCTGGATACCTCACTTCCGTTATTGACCCAACTTTAAGCAATTTTTCGACCTCGTCGTTGACCGCGGAAGCCCGTTCAGGTCCTAGCTTCCGCCTTTTTTGTTTAACGGGTTTGAAGGTCGGATCGGCATTTAATTCGTGACACGTTATGTTAATGTCGATCCCTGGCATATCTTCCGCGGCCCATGCGAACGTATTGAGGTTCTTTTTTAGACATGTTATGAGTTCTGTCCTCAAAGGCTCACGGAGAATGGAGCCGATCTCGCCGCATCGTTCCGGAGATGCTTCGTCGAGACAGACTGTGACCACAGGTTCTCAAGTTGGTTCGCGTTTTTCCTCTAGGGCCGTGATTTTACGAGACTGCCAGAAGAGTTCAGCCGAATCTCGACTCCGCGAATCCTGGTCGGAGACCTTTTTCTCCGTTTTTCTAGGAGTGGTCTCGAGGTCTGGTCTTTTTCGTTTTTGTTCTGTGGTGTAACACACCTGTGATACTCTTGGGTTTCCCCATATTACCTCAACTCCGTTAGGGGTTGGAAACTTGAGGCAAAGATGGTACGTTGATGGGATGGCACGCATGGTGTTCAACCATGGTGTTCCCATGATAACGTTGTAAGATGCTGGACGGTCAATGACTAGAAACTCTGTGACTCTTGTCACGGTTCCGGCTTTGACTGGGAGATTAATCGACTCGTAGGCCATGGTCGTTTCTCTCGAAAGTACCAGTAGCGGGCTAGAGTATTTCACGATTTTGGATTGATCGATCCCCATTTTCTCGAGGGTATCTTTGAAGATGATATCGGCCGAACTTCCTGGTACGGCCCTGGATAGGCTGTAACTCCCTGGATCTCTTGTAGGTGGGTAAGTGCTTAGATAATCCTTGCAAACAGAGAATCAAAGACTCGATCTGTATCAAGGCGTGTGGATTGATGTGGGACACAAGAGAGATGGCTCGTCTCCTGATACTCCAAGGCTTCTGGTCTGGATATGACACACCAAATCAGAGAACCCTAGCTGGATATTACACACCAGCAGAATTGAGAGAAAACTCAAAACAAAGAAGATGATAAAAAAATGTCGATTGATTGATCCCCATGCCAAAACGTGGCTACATATGTTAAAAGAATAAAACTGAAAACCCTATGTTTAAACCAAGATGGTTTAATCTCCTAATCCAATTTGAAATTGGTTTATATTAAATATTAATCTACCCAAATCTGGTTTACTCTAATTCCTAATTGTCTTTGGTTTAAATTAAATGAAAGCCCAATAAACTAAACCCATTACATTGCAATTAAATCAAACCAACAAGCTGGTTCTTCTTTGGTTTATGATGGGCCACGACTTGAACTTGATTTGGAGTGTCTCCTAATGAGCTTTAGATCCTCCACGTCCTGTTAGGCCAGCTAGAAAGCAAGTGGATCAAGATTCTGGCTGCAACTCTCTTTTTGGACCGAAAAAGCCTTATTTCGCCTAGATCCAAATATAGCCCAACCCAGAAACTTCCTGACATGTTTTCCTTGTTCTCCATACATATTTGGACGAGGTGAATGGTCTCCATAGCTCCTGTTAAGCTCAGTTGGTTGAATCCTCTTTGTTCAAGTCGTTTCAAGGCAGTACCAACAGTTCTTCTCTTCTCTCTATCCAGAACCTCATAGATCATGCCAATAAGAGTATGATACTGTCCATTAAACTGCACCATGATCAGTGGTATAGCTGACCCATACATTGGCTTCAATCCATTGATTCCAATCCTGATCAGGATCACACCATCCCCTCCTCCGTTAAAAGAATTTGTCCTCAAATCCAAGCTCTGTAGGATGATAGAACCTTGATAATTTAACTCCAAAGTTCCTGACCTGGCCATGAGATATATCATCACCTCTCTAGTCTCTCCAGGATGAAACACAAAGCTCTGCAGTCCTTCTTCATGTCTCAGCAAACTCTCCTCAATCTGTTTTATTGGAGTAGCTAATATAGAAGTTTGCAGCTTTTCCTCCTCTTGTTTCAATGATAGAACAGGAACCACAGATCTTCTCTCAGTCGGTTTTAATGGCAATTCAGACCAATAGGCAGGCTGATCTAAAGTAGTAAGCTTTGTTGCTGCTTCTGGTTTTAGTTTTGGAAGTTTCCACTGCGAGACAAACCTCTTCTTCATCAACGTCTTCATCTCCACCCATGAAATAATATGTGGTTTTTTTTCAAATCTCCTAGTCTGAGAAACTCTCTGCCACCATGAGAATGCACTTCCACAGAGTCCATTGACTGCTAGACATACCTTTTTCTTTTCAGTGTAGTATTGGAGTCCAAAGAGAAACTCCATATTCTTTTCCCAATCAAGGTATGTCTCTGTATCAATCATTCCATAGGAGAATGGAATTGTAAGCTCTAGTTCATATCCATACATAGAATACAACTTCTTAACTGATAGATTTTGTGCTCCCTTGTAAAAACATCAAACCCTAACCCTCAAGAGGCTCTCATACCACTTGGTGCGGCCCTGGATAGGCTGTAACTCCCTGGATCTCTTGTAGGTGGGTAAGTGCTTAGATAATCCTTGCAAACAGAGAATCAAAGACTCGATCTGTATCAAGGTGTGTGGATTGATGTGGGACACAAGAGAGATGGCTCGTCTCCTGATACTCCAAGGCTTCTGGTCTGGATATGACACACCAAATCAGAGAACCCTAGCTGGATATTACACACCAGCAGAATTGAGAGAAAACTCAAAACAAAGAAGATGATAAAAAAGCCTTATTTCGCCTAGATCCAAATATAGCCCAACCCAGAAACTTCCTGACATGTTTTCCTTGTTCTCCATACATATTTGGACGAGGTGAATGGTCTCCATAGCTCCTGTTAAGCTCAGTTGGTTGAATCCTCTTTGTTCAAGTCGTTTCAAGGCAGTACCAACAGTTCTTCTCTTCTCTCTATCCAGAACCTCATAGATCATGCCAATAAGAGTATGATACTGTCCATTAAACTGCACCATGATCAGTGGTATAGCTGACCCATACATTGACTTCAATCCATTGATTCCAATCCTGATCAGGATCACACCACTTCCGGTGTCGATTAGCACCCTAGCGAAGTTGATATCTCGGATCGTCAGTTCGATAACAAGGAGATCATTTTGAGGTTTGGCTCGATCGACCGTTGCTCCCCCCTTGAACGAGATGACGTTCGCG
>NC_027748.1:21294682-21295211 GCF_000695525.1 Brassica oleracea var. oleracea
CCTCCTTCTAGCGCCAAACTGTGGGAACCGAAATTCGCACTGTCGATTCCCGTTTAAATTCGGAAAGTACGAGAACCCTAATTTCCCAGAGGTCCCAGATATCTGCTAATACCACACGCCAAGCAATCAAAACACGAAACGAGAACAGTAATAAAATAAGAAATCGAAAAAGAGAGCAAGATAGTTCTTATTCCGAATCTGCGTTTGAGTGATTACAACAAGGTAAGTGCATGGGCTACGAGAGCTGTCGGCGAGATTCCTAGTTCTAGCACCCCTAAGACGGCTAAACCTAATTGAGTCGCAGCTCGAAATAACAAAAACGAAAAGTTGCCTAATTGCCTTAAGTGCTAAGTTTTCTTCTGGTCCTCACTCTGCCTCTCACCTAGGACTCCTTATATACTGGCTCCAAGGTCGGTTTACGCTTTTTCTCTTTCTGCCCTTAAGCCGCCAAAGCATAAAAATAGAGATATTCCATTTTTCCCGATCTTCGTAATTATCTTCAAAATTTCGTATTTATCCGCGGAAACTT
>NC_027748.1:21295241-21305095 GCF_000695525.1 Brassica oleracea var. oleracea
AACCAAGCGTAAACCGTCATGCGGCTTGCGGGCTGTTGGTTAAGAAATCGTAAGTTGGGCCTCGAGTCATGTCTTAGGTCCCTTTGGGCCATCTTCTGACTCGAAGCGTTTATTACGGTTTCTTTTGATAAAGAACGAACTTTCCGCGGTTTTTACGGTAAAGTTTGATCGATAACTTACAATGGCGGGAAACGTGAAATGGGTTCGCTATGGTCTTTGGGAGATAGCATCGAAGGGTAGACGAGAATGCATGGACTAATGTCGTATCGACGTTTCGGAAGAGCTCGGGCGGTTTTTACGGTAAAGTTTGATCGATAACTTACAATGGCGGGAAACGTGAAATGGGTTCGCTATGGTCTTTGGGAGATAGCATCGAAGGGTAGACGAGAATGCATGGACTAATGTCGTATCAACGTTTCGGAAGAGCTCGGTTGCTATGCAGCGACCGAGCGGAACACGCATTCGTTTGCTGCGTAGCGACCCTTTTCGAGCTCTTGTCCGATGATTCGCGTCTCCTCCGCAAAGCTTTTCGTAAAGAAGAATCTATTTAGAAAAAGTATTTGTCGAAGAAGGTTTCTACGTTTTCTTCTTCGGGGATTTGGACGTTAACTTCGTCGCAACCGTTTTTAGATCGGAAGAAGAATCTATTTAGAAAAAGTATTTGTCGAAGAAGGTTTCTACGTTTTCTTCTTCGGGGATTTGGACGTTAACTTCGTCGCAACCGTTTTTGACCACAACAACTTTCATAAAATTAAAGCTCGACAACATTTTCCGAAACAACTTTCGTAAAATTAAACTCGATAATGTTTTATGCAACATCGTTCGCAAAGTGAAACATGTCAATATGTTAAGATACAAATTTCATAGAATAAAATTGACAGCATTTCAAAACGACCGCATCAACGTACCATTAAAACTCAAGTTGGACCGAACGAACCATCTAACTCGCCGAACGGGTGAGTTGGACCGAATGCACCGTCCAACTCACCCATTCGGCGAGTTGGACCGAATGGGCGAGTTGGACCAAACGAGTCGTCTAACTTACCCATTTGGCGAGTTGTACAGTTGGACAAGCCCCCAATGGCTCCTCATTTGCATTCTTTTTGAATTCCGATCGAAACTCTTTTCGTTTCATCTCAATCGGAGTTTCCGTTGAGATTTTATGATTAAAACAAGTTAAACGCACAACATCCAGCTCGCAATCAGGCGAGTTAGATTTTACTCCCTCCAACTCGCCTCATGGCGAGTTGGACCAGCCCCCAAAGGGTCCTTCTTTGCGTTCTTTTTTGAATCCCGATCGAATCGCTTTTCGTTTCGTCTCAATCAGAGTTTCCATTGAGATTTTACGATAAAAACAAGTAAGACTCGCCTAAACTCCTTGGCTTGCTCCTACTCGCCCTCTTGGGCATCCTACTGGCCCTCTTGAGAATCATACTAGACGTTTCCTCTATCTCTGCGTTCTCCTTCGAATGTCGATCAAAACGTCTTTTGTTTCGTCTCGATTGGAGTTACCATTGGAACTTTAAGACAAAAACCGTAAACACTTGTTTTCTCGTACGAATTTAAATTAATCGTATAAAACAGCAACGGTTAAATTAACACCTTAGCCGCCTCAACTATACGAGTAATTTAATCTTTTTATTAAAATTGACTTCGTATCAAAGGAGAAGATAAAAGTCAAGTTCGGAAGATAATTATCAAGTTTCAAAGGATAAACACCAATATCGAAAAGGGCGTACAGACACGAGAAGAGAAAGGGGAAATGAGCAAGCAAAATGGAGAAGAGGTAAATCTTCGAGAGAACTAAGGTATGTCCGACTTGAAATCTTTTGAAATCGGACTTGGAATTTTTGTAGGAAAGTACTAAGAAATAAAAACGCTTTTGAGACTGCCATAGAATTTTAGGGAACTTAAAACCTAGGTGGATAGTCTAACGAACTAATTCTTAGGTGTTTTTCCTGTCTCAGTATATTGTTCCATGACTGTTCATGCAGATCTTGCAAACCGATCTAAACTCTCTGAAAATCGAGAAATGATCGCCACGCATATTCAGATCACTTCCTAAAGAAAGAAAGAACTAGAGACACGAACGACGTCTTACAACCGATTCATTTCTAGTGATTTTCTTAAAACCGACATATTCTAAGTCGTCAACAACCAAATCACAGTCCCAGCGTCGTCTTTAAATCGACCCGGATTGTCGATCAGTCCAATCCTCGGAAGAAGAAACCTACACAACCCTTCAAAGTATCAGTTCAACCGTTTTCTTTCGTAAAAAAAAAGTGAGGGAGTAGGTGCGTATACTATACTCGTATACTCTCATATTTCAAGAACGTTTTGCCTCGGCATCGAGAAAACGCTTTTGTGAAAGAAAACTCTCGCAGCAATTGGCAGACAAACATTTAAGCAATACGATGCCACACTAAAATCATCCCAAAAAAGCAAACGACAATCTTAAATTTGTCTAAACGCTAGCAACATATCCAGAAATCATGAACATAATCTCAAAGACTATACAACATTTCTTGTCGCAATCATGCGTATAGAAAACCTGTACCAATATCAAACTGAAACTCGACTTTATAAAACCAGTTTCGTATAAATATTTTACGAGAAATCTTCAAGCATCAAAGCATTTCTTTCAGTTTCCGTTGAACCAAGTGAGTCACGGAAAAGCATCGACAACATTTGCGGCGAAGAAAACTCGAGAATAAAAGTAGCAGCGAGCACAATAAAGGGAACACTTCTTCCTGATCATTGACTAGATCTACTGCTGGTTGACCAATTCATTCCAGAAACGGATATGTCATGAGAATCCTCTCAAAAGTCTTGAAAAACGTTCTGACACTAGATCGTGGCCAAATAAACTTCGGTAACACTCCATGAGTAACCCCAAGCAACTTTCACCAAAGATCGAAATCAAAGCAGAAACGTTTCTTGTAGAACCTGCAGAAACAACGCTACTTTGACACGTGTATACATATCACCGATTTACAACCTTCGTAAAACTGGTCGCCCGTTACGCGAAAAATCCTTCGTAGAATCAGATCAAGTCATACGAAGAAACTTTCAAAAGTAAACATAACAGATTTTACGAAGAAGTATTTTTCGTATAGCAAATACAAAGCTGTAAGATCTAACTTTGGATGATCAATCAAAACTCTATCTCTTCGCATTACGATCTAATAGATCTCATTTTTTAGCCCTGCGGCTTGACGGCTTCTGTCTTTCGTTACCCCTGGTCACATCCGAGCAGGCAATCATCCCGCAGCCGACTCCACACTGGTTACGTACCAAACCTCTTAGATTTCGTCTTCCTCAGAAAAAAACGAATCAATTTTCATAAGACTATAGGTAACATTATACAAAACATTCATCGTATAACTGAATCCTAAAAGCGGAGAATCGTTTTCTATGACTGTCGGCCATCTTAACACGGATAACCCCGACAAACTTGGCCTATCAATCTCGACAAGCGCTCTTTGGCCCTCTGTCAATTACGCCCTCCTGTAAAAGTCCGAACCAGAATTCGGCATCCCCTTTAAGGACAATCGTAAACTAACATGACCTTCATATTAACACGAAAGTACCATGGTCTAATCTTTGACCTACAAGCCAAGCCAAAGTATTTGGCAACCATTGCTCTATCACTTAACGGCTAAACGACGATCTGCGATTTGTCAAAAAATGTCATGTGACAATTAAGGGAATAATTATCATATAACCCATAGTCGGAAATCATATGATAAATTCTTCGTAACAAAACTCAGTCCTAACAACCAAACGGTTAACGTAAAAGATTAACTTGTCGACATTCGACCAAGTTCAATACGTTCCACAATTAAGTTTAAAGCCCGCTATGTTTTCCCCGTAAAATGCGGCATATAAGGAAAACTCGTAACAGAGCTCCTAGAGAAATACGAAACATCCTCAAATATACATGAATTAATCTCGGAAAGCCAAAACTTCACAGAGCACTACGAAGGAAAACGCTTCTTCCCAGGGAAAAATTTATGTGACCCTCGGTCCGAATTCCTCGATCGCAAATCAAATTTTTAGCATCCAAACAGGAACAACAATTTTGGCTGCAAACATCCGTAGACAAACCAAAATGTTTCTCAAATGCAGGGTTAAGACTAAACACTTGCAATATCGCGAAACATCTTCAAGCCCACGAACATTTCAAGCACGAAACGCGGCATACGAAAGAAAAATCAATCTTCAGCATTGCGAGACGTCGCAGACGCCTGAAGAACCATTTTTCGACAAAATTATCTTCCTTGATAAAGGCACCTTTTTGGAAGACCAAACAGTCATACATACTAACATCTTCTCAAACACGTATTCTTCACGAAGACTCAAAAATGGTAATATGTACCGATAAGTTTGTTGCTGATCACAACAAACTCTTAACGTCCTAAACAGACTCAGCCATCTCGTTGAGATAGCTCTCGTACACCCGACACAAGGGTAATGGCGCTATATAAAAAATCCAAAATTTTGGTCTTCACTTTTGGGAGACTTAAAATTGTCCTCAGAGAGATGTTCGGTTCCAACCATACAAGTCGTATAAGCCGAGAACCTATCGCGGACTTTAAATCGGTATGGAATCATGTTGAAACTGCAACGGGGTACGTTAGCTGAATTAGTCATCGCACACCCTAAAACCATAACTAAGCCTAGGTCTTGCCCTAAACCCAGCACACTGGTCTTCAACATCTCAAGGAATGATATCAAAGATAAGAAAACCTAAAATATGTCCCTTCTTCGATATTTGCGTTTTTATGAGACTTCTCGAACACAAGTCTTCAGGCGTTCTCATCTTATGCAACGACAAGTATCACGATCCGCAGAGTCAGAAATGAGAAGACAACTCACACTCTTTCTCTCATCTCCGCGTATGGCCTCTCAATATGTTTTTAAAAGGAGATAACCCACACACTTAAAAAAAACATCCTACGAGGCCAATTCCGAGGCCGACAAAGGTCCAAAATAAAAAGCCATCATCAACAACATGCTCAATTACATCTACGCGACACGTAACTAGACCGTAAAGGTCTAACTGGAAAACAGGTTGTAAGAATCTCAACTCCTAGACGAACTACGAAAGGCTAGGTCACTTCGACAAGGGTACGTAGGCAGCCTTCACAAGACGCAACCCTAATCTTATCGCACTCCACATTTAGTAGAGTGTACAGAACACTTCCGACCATTAATTCCGCCTAACTTACCTGACCTGCCTAACTGCTCACAATAACATCGCAAAAATTCTAGCGAGTTGGGGGGCTAACTGTTGGGGTCAAAATCGGTTACGACGGAATCATCATCGGAACCTTCCCCTGAAATGTCCTCTTTGAAAAAGAGAGATAAAATTCAAAAAGAAAAGACAAGCGGGAACACCTAAATCGAGTTTCATAACAATTCCAAAAAGGATTCGCACGATAAGTCTTCGAGAAAGGTTATTCAAACCCTCGGACAACGGATCCCGGACAGCGAAACACCCATTGTCCAACTTTCCGAAGGGGCGAGTTGGACCGAATGCACCGACCAACTCGCCCGTTTGGCGAGTTGGATCAAACAAGCCGTCCAACTCGCCCGTTCGACGAGTTGGACCGAACATGCAGTCCAACTCGCCCGTTCGGCGAGTTGGATCAATCAACCTGCCTTCATCCCGTCCTCGTAGCTCCCCCCTTATGTATTAGATCTAACATGCTCTTGTTTCATCTCGATCGGAGTCACCGTTGGAACTTTACGATTTAAAAACCGCAAGAACTCGTTCTCTCGAATAACATTCGGATTGATCGTATAAAACGGCAACGGTTAGCTGAACACCTCGAATTGCCTATGCTATACGAGGAATTTCAATGTTCTTCGGAATCGACGTCCTTTCGAAAGCGCTCTTTCTATAAAATCATAAAAACGCCTAAGTCGGAAAAAGGCCCGAAAGGGCCCAGAACACGTCTAAGAGCCCACTTACGATTTTATACGAAATCAAGCCCAATCGTTATGACGGTTTATCATTTGTTATGCAGGAGAAGATAAATGTCAAGTTCAGAGGATAATTGTGAAGTTTCCAAAGATAAAAATGAAGATTGAAGAAAAATGGAATATTTCCGCGAAGCGATAAACTCGACCGAGGGCAGAAAGGGAAAGAGCAAACCGCCTCTATGATAGACCATGGATTTGAACCACTTTCACCCATGGTTTATAGGTGTTTTTACTGCTAATTATTATATTATAGAGTCTATTTATTATATTTAGAAGACCAGAAGTGATTTGGAGATAAGTGAAGATTTTGGAGCATTTTGGAGATATTTAGAGCAAGCACCCGAGATGACCATCGAGCTCGACCATCAATCGATATTGAGGAACGAATATCGATCGATCTTCACATCGGAACATCGATCGACAGCGAAGCGCGCATAAAGCCCGTTTGGTCACAACCGACTTAATGCCCAAGTCTTCACCAATTTACAAGATTACCCCTGACGAGTTTTAACCTAATTATATAAGCTTTGCCACCATGTTAGAGGCAAAATATGTTTTCTTGTGTTTCTTCTTTTACTATTATCAGCAAAAGGTTTTTAGAATTTTGATAGATTGGAGAGAAGATCCAAAGTTATATTTGTGATTGGAACTCCATTGATATCTATTTACTATTCTAATGAAGTTTTCTTACCTAATTGTTGTCATGAATTTTGGCCATGTCTGAGTAGTTCTATTGTTAGATTTTAGGGTTTAAATAGGTTATGAGGGATTAGCCCCAACTATAGATTGCTGAGTTGTGATAGTAATCATTAGGATTGTCATTACTACCACTAATCGCAACGTGGGAACTGAGAACTACGAGATGGCTTGATCCCCGAAAAAAGGGTACGTAGGCAGCTCGCCAAGCGAGTTCAGCTATCCCCCCATCTTAAAAAAGGGGGGGGGGAAGTGGGTACGTATACTCATATAATCCAATGACTTTCAAAGAACTCGACCTATTTCAAAAAATTTTGCGGAAAAATGCGACCTTACTGTTGCCAATCCCGCTATTCACCAAACGACCAAAGTGGCAATCTAAGACTCGCTCAAAGCGCCTAAGCAAAATCGATTAGTTATCACACTAAATCCGACAAACCCCCGAACGCTCGTAAAAGAGGCATCCTTCGGAAAAAGCCCGCAAACAAATGCGGCACAAAAGAAAAGGTCAACTTTCGGCTCTGCGAGACGTCGCTACACGCTTAAAGTTACGATTTTTTTGACATCTACCGAAACGACGTTCTCGTTTCCAAAACAAACTTAGTACACCTCTAACGGTAAAATGCCTTTAAACTGGCATCATTTCTTGTTGCTGATCACAACAAACGAACCCTGACGTCCTAAACAGACATCAGCCGCCCTCAAAAGGATAGCCTCTCTTACATTAGACAAGGATACCATAGCGCGCTATACATGAAATTCGAATTTTGGTCAGCATCTCCAAACGGCCATTGGAGGTAGCTCCATTCATATCAAGATAAGTCGTATAAGCCGATAACAATTCACAGACTTTATATCGGTACGAATCAGGTTAAAATCGTAAACAGGCAAAACGAAAGCCGACTTGTCATCGCATAGCCTCAGTCCGAGAGTAAACCTAGGTCTTGCCCTAAACCCATTCTTGCTGGATCTTGACATCTCAAAGGCATAATATCAACACCCTGATATGAGATCCCAAAACTTGTCTCTTCACTTAAATCAGTACATTTTCACGAGCCTTCGCATAAAGCGGAAAACCACGTAAACTCGCGTACTCTAAAAACGATGGATACGGTGATCATCCGGGGGGATGAGACGACAACTCACACCCTCGCCCTCTAACTTCAAAAAAATAGAAGTTCTCCCAATTTATAACAACCGAAAAGTTTTATAGATTGAGCCAAGCATCTTACAAAAAGCCCTAACAAGGGCAGGGATTCGAAGCCACCGACGGCCAGTCCCGGAACATACAAATTATGGCCTCATGAACAGGCCAAAACAAAACAAAGAAAATCCCCGAAAGGATCGTTACCCTAGGCACTCCTCGGAGCACCGCCTTCATCCACAACCTCATCGGAACTCGGGACCGCATCGCCATACCTCCCTCAGCCACTTCACCGTCACCTCTCTCGACTGCATCGCCCTCGCCTTCTTTGGCCGCACGGCCTTGCCCTTCGGTCTCTTCCAAGCACGGCGTGAGGGTGCACTCAGATTTCAGGAGAGAGAGGATCGAATCGAAGTCACCGTCGGAGGCCATCAGTTCCTCCTTATGAGACAGTAGCATGGCCTCTTCAGAGTCCAGAGTTGGAACCGCTTCGCCTTTGAGTAGCTGGATCTCACTTAGACCTCCCTCGATGCCTGCCAGGGCCAAATCCTTCTTACAGACTGCCACGAGGGAATCAAACAGAACAGCCATCCTCGTTAGGCGGGCATGTACCGCTGGCTCACGAGTCCTCGGCTCCTCTTGACCCTGTATTTGGCGCTGAAGACGACGGACTTCGGAAGCCATGGTTTTTTTTCTCTTTCTTCATCCTAAACAATGCACTCGCCGACTTTCCGAGATCCCGCTCGAGACCGCTGACCTGAACCTCCAGCTGGGAAGTCTCAGCGGCGTGAGCGTCCTCAGTAGATTTCAGCGTGGCCTCAATTCGTTTCAACGCCTCCCGCGACTCTGCTAGGCCCTCTGTCAAACGCCCCCCCTCCGAACCGCAGTCGCTAATCATCCGGTCGATCAACGATATGAACTGCAAACGAAATAAGAGTCAGAATAATTGAAGAACAAAGTATCCTACAAGAAATTTTTTTTTAAAAAACAATCCTTGGCGCGATATTGCGGTAATGGCCCTGAAGGCTCTCCTTCCGCACCTTTGGAACATCTCTTCTTGGTGGTCTCGGTTGCGGCGCCATTCCTTTTGCGACCTTTGGGCAGAAGAACGGCAGTAGGCACAGGAAGCCCTAGGACGATCTCTTTCCTGTCTAAAGGCGGAGGCATCGACTCCATTGCTTGTCCTTTCTCAGGAATCAGGACTGGGGTAGTGGAATAGCCCGAAGGTTGGGCCAAGACCTCCGGCACTTGCACAGGTGTCGTATCCGTTCCTACAAGGGGCGCAGCATCGCTCAGAGACTTGTTTCCTTCGGCTGAGATCGGCAGCGCAGACGAGGAAGGGATAGCCGACGTTTCAGCAGAGGTCCGATTCGTTTCCTTTTTGACACTACGCCTGGATAGCCTCTCTTTGAAAGAAAGGAATCTGGCAACGAAAGTCAGAGTGGCTTCATGAATGGCCGGAATTGGTAAAACCGGGCTGGCCTCACCCATCTCGATGTCGGAGTTCTTCTTTTCGTTTTGGGAGGAAGACATTCTTGCTTGAGGGAAGGAAGAGAGAAAAGTTTGAAGGAATAAGATGTGTGAAGAATGGCAAATGATGAGTTGCTACGTATAAGGATATGAGGGTGACATGGATTTTCACAATAAAATAATCTCAAAAGACAATCTACGAGAAAACGTACTCTTAACCAAAAATTCTGATTAAAAAATCTTCACTCGCCCGCAAAATCGTCTCCGAATCTTGCAGGCTGGGGGGCTAACTGTTGGGGTCGAAAATGGTTATCTCAAAATCAACGGCTAAGATTATCATTTTAGCAAATTCTTCACGAAAGACTTCTCGAAAGAAAGATCTGAAGAATACAAATACTTATGGACGAGGGTCTCCGGAAAGATCGGTACGAAAAGAGACAGGTCAAGACCTGAGAACCAGACCGTTCTCACTTGTCCGCCTCGCCCATGGGCGAGGAAAATCAGCACCACGGTCACCTCGCCCATGGGCGAGGACGACCAGCACCACGGTCACCTC
>NC_027748.1:21305192-21311152 GCF_000695525.1 Brassica oleracea var. oleracea
CGGGCGGGGACAATCCGCGCCCGGTTCACCTCGCCCTAGGGCGACGACAATCCAATCCCGGTCAGTCCGCCTCGTTTCGACTCTTGTGTCCTCCGTATAGTTGTGATATCCGACTTTTGGATCATATACTTCTTGTTTCGTCTCGATCGGAGTTACTCTCGAAGTTTTACGACTAAAATCGTAGAAAAGCCCAAAGGCCTAAAAACGGCCCGAGAGGATATAAACGTGTCTAGAGGCCAATCTACGATGTAGAAGGGACCCGAGCCCAATGGGAGTTATGACAGTTTATCCTAACTCGCGGAAGTAGGATAAACGTTAAGTTTCCGAAGATAAATATCAAGATTCGAGGATAACTACAAAGATCGACGAAAAATGGAATATTCCCAAAAGAGATAAACTTGGTCCCAAAGGCAAAGGAGTAAATGGGACACCGACCTAAAACAACTATATAAGGAGAGCTGGAGCAGAAGAAAAGGGATCCAGGAATTTAGACTTAGAGAACTCCTGCTAGCTTAGGGAACTTAGAACTAGGTGGTTAGACAAGCAAGGCAAGGCTTAGGACGTTTTGCCGCCTTTCTGTTCTGCGTTTGTCAAGTTAGCATATCTCTACTCCTCTCGGAAAAGTCATGTATTCATACTATTTCATTAATAAAACGCCTCCGAGCGACTATTTATCTTTATCTTGCTATCTATGTTCTGAAAGTGATTACGCAGAGAATTCGGACCTTCAGGGAAAATCGGGTTTTCTTGGTTTTCCTCCATACTTATTCATTAAAATCGACAGTGTGAATTTCGGTTCCCACAAGCACCAAAACCTCAACCAATCAATCGAGCAATTACTTGCTCAACAAAACTGTAAATTTACATTTTAATCATTAAACCATCCTACTTAACGAATCCCATTAGATTTATTAGGTTCTCTAGCTCCTTGTGGATTCGATCCCTAAGTACTGCAATTGAATCTCGTATTTGGGAGAGTAAATTCACTCTTTAGGGTAATTTGAGTGATATCAAATTTGGCGCCGTTGTCGAGGAGCTTTGATCGCCTATTAGATTTAATTTTGTTAAGTTTCTGACATAACATTTTTTCTTGGATTTTCAGGTACATGCCCAAGAGTACCAAAAGCAACAAGGAAACTCAAGCTTGGAGCGTTCAATCCGCAAAGAAGCGCGCTCCTCATCGATCGACAACAACGCTTTTTCGTCGCTCGATTTTCATCAACCACCTTCGACCCATGCACTAGTCCCGTCGACCGATACTCGCTCACCACCATCGACCGAAGACACTAATCTCCCATCGACCGACATCTTCCATCCGACATTGATCGATACTTCAGTCCGAACATCGATCGATACTGAGCTGCGAGACATGGTTGTGACTTTGATTCTTGTACGTGATGATAGAGGAGACCTGTATGACCAGGAGGGTCATCTGCGTAATGCAACAGGTCAGAGGATAGATGCTCAGGGGGCTGCAATCCCTGAGTCTGATACTGAAGCTACAAGCGCTACTATACTTGTAGATGAGGCCGCTCGACCCAGAACATTGGCTGACTACAACCGTCCAGATCATTTCTACACCAACAGATCAGCCATTCGACCTCCAACTATTCAGAGGGATTTCGAGTTCAAGCTGCAGTATTACACACTCATGGGACAGACACCCTACTATTTTTTTTCTCACGAGCATCCTATGGACCATCTGGAGAGGTTCGAGGATCTCATATCTGCTATTAAAGTCGAGGGAGTCTCTGAAGACTACCTCCTATGCAAGCTCTTCAAGTACTCACTTGCAGGAGATGCCTCGCATTGGCTTAAACAGCTACCACCAGGATCTCTCACATCCTGGAGCAACATCAAGAATGCATTCTTATGCAACTTCTTTGATGAAGCACGTGCTGAAGACTTGAGGAGCAAGATTGCTACATTCACTCCGGAGCCTGCAGAATCATTCAGAAACTCCTGGATCAGATTCAAGTCTTACCAGAGAGATTGTCCACACCATGGATTCAATGAAGTACAACTGCTCAGTACTTTCTACAGAGGCATCGCAGCGCAGTACCAGATGGCTCTTGATGCTTCCAGCAATGGGAACTTCAACATCAGGAATCCAGAGGCGGCAGTGAAAGTCATTAAAAACCTAGCATCTAGCAGCAATACCAAGAACACTGACTTTTAGAGGAAGAGATCTGCCACCATCCTTGGGAATGATCAGATGGATGAAATGAAGGCAAAGCTGGACAGTGTTCACAAGCTTCTCAGGAAGCAGGTCTTCTTAGTTGAAGATGCAGAGGCTGTAGACACAGAGGGTAGAGCAGAGGAAGCAGATGTGAACTTCATTAGAGGAACTGGATTCCAAGGTTCTGGAAACCAAGGTGGAAACAGAAACTCCGATGGAAATAGGGGCAATTTTAACCAGAGTCCGCAGCACAAGAAACCCTACAGCAACAACTACAGCAACAATAGGGGTTATGGAAACTCCTACTACCAGAAGCCACCACTGCCAACTCGAGAGAGCAATATTGAGGAGATGCTTGATAGAGTTCTTGAGGGACAACAGCGCATGACAGTGGACTTCAATGGGAAGATTGATTATGTCTACACCAACCTGAACACAAAGTTTGAGACTTTGAGCACTCATGTGAAGAAGCTGGAGATGCAGGTTGTTTAGACAGGAGAATCTGTTAAGAGGCAGGGAGCCTTGACAAGAGTGGTAGAAGATGATGTGATGAAGCACCACGTGAATGCCATCATTTTGGATGAGATCTGGCAAGTGGTGAAAGAAGAGAAGCTGCAGGAAGGAGATTTCGAAGTAGAAAGTCTGATGAGTTTCGGCGGATCGTATTGGTGTCGATCGACGCCAAGCCACGAACATCGGTCGACAGAAGTCATCCAAAACCGATCGACATCCTTTCCTAGACATCTATCAACAACACCTACTGAGTCAACCGCATCTTGCAATGTCGTGAGGATCATGACTCACGAGGAGTTTGCAGCAAAACACCACATCCGCCCATTCCTGTCTACGTGAAAATCGATCGACATTCTGACCCCGTCATCGATCTACATCAGGGGACCACCATCGATCGACAACCTCCAGCACCCATCGATCGACGAGCACCTCTTACTTACCGAGTACAGATGCCGAAGATAGATGGGGCACGTCATAATGCACTCACACCCAAACCCAAACTTTCAGAAAACCCACCAAAGGCCGTCAGGACACCTTCAGAAGATGAAAAAGATTCTATGGAGGTTGATAGGGTTCCTACGGGAGGAACCCAAAGGAAAAGAAAGGAAAAAGTGGAGAAACATCTGAAGAGGAGGGCTAATGAAAAGGAAAAGGAAAGTTTCCGAAAAAGAGTCTTCAGGATTCCTCTATATAAGCCATTCGAGGAGGTTTATTTTACCCACAAATTGTGGATGTTCTTCAGAGAAAATAGAGAGACAGAAGAAGACATTAGGAGAATGTTCTGTGAAGCAAGAGAAAAGATGAGGAAGAGGGTAACATTGAAGAAGAAGAGTGATCCTGGACAATTTGCAATACATACATGGTGAAGGGTATTAAATTCCCACATGTCTTGCGAGACACAGGAGCATCAGTCAGCATCCTACCTAGGGTTATGGCAGATCATCTAGGTCTGCAGGTGGAGCCTTCCAAGGAATCATTCACTTTTGTGCATTGTTCTCAGAGGAACTCATGAGGGATTGTGAGAGATTTAGAGGTGCAGATTGGTAATACCCTAGTTCCAGTTGATTTCCATGTCTTGGACATCAAGCTGAATTGGAACTCTTCTCTATTACTTGGGATAGCTTTCTTGTCAACAGTGGGAGCAGTGTGTAATTTGCAAACCAACCAGTTGTGCCTAACTGATAGACTATGGATTTGACCCATTTTCATCCATAGTTTATAGGTGTTTTTACTAATAATTATTATATTATAAAGTCTATTTATTATATTTATAAGATCAGGAGTGTTTTGGAGATAAATGATGATTTTGGAGCATTTTGGAGATAATTGGAGCAAGCACCCGAGATGACCATCGAGCTCGGCAATCGGCAGATATTGGAGAGCTAGAATCGATCGATACGCATGACATGGTATCGATTAATAAAAGCGAGAGCTTTATTCTTATCCTGAAAACATTCTAATAGAACTATGTTTCTTGCTATAAGCAAGGCGAGAACTGATCTAGTGAGCTTAGTAAGCCTTCATTCAACCTGCGCATAAAGCTTAACTAGAGCGCGTCGATCGATATCACACTTTAATAATCGATCGACGGTGCAAAATGTGTATCGATCGATACGCCCATTGGAATATCGATCGACACTTTCTATTGATCAATATAACGAGAGTTGAGATCATAGATCTAGTTAATAGAGAAGTCAATACACGCGAGAGCTGATTGACTTGTTGATCAAGTAGTTGAGCTTTACATTATCATGCATGCAACTCATTAGGCATATGTAGGATTATAATTCCAACTTTCTTGAATAAAAACCCTAAGTCTAACTATTTCCTTTTTAAGCATCAAAACCCCAAACCTGCTATTGAACAAACACTTATTCAATACAAACTGCAATTTACATTTAAAACTCTAAAAAATGTCTTTGCTTAACAAATCATATTAGAATCCTTAGGTTCCCTCGATCCCTGTGAATTCGATCCCTAAGTATCACAACTAAACCTCATATTTGAGAGAGTATAAATCACTCCTTAGGGTAATTTGAGTGGTATCAAGTTTGGCACCGTTGTCGGGGAGTTTTGATCGCCTATTTTTCAAATTTTTGTTAAGT
This sequence comes from Brassica oleracea var. oleracea, assembly GCF_000695525.1. Lineage (NCBI taxonomy): Eukaryota > Viridiplantae > Streptophyta > Magnoliopsida > Brassicales > Brassicaceae > Brassica > Brassica oleracea. The sequence continues at coordinate 21,309,990 of NC_027748.1, forward strand.
TTTCTGACATAAATTTTTTTCTTGGATTTTCAGGTACATGCCCAGTAGTACCATAAGCAACAAGGAAACTCAACTGATATTCTCACCAGATCCTGCAAGTTTGGAACACACGTTCCGCAAGGAAGCGCACTCACTATCGACCGACAAAAACACTTCAGTGTCGCTCGATTCTGCTCAACCACCGTCGACCCAGACACCAGTCCCGTCAACCGATTCTCGCTCACCCCTGTCGACCGATTCTCGCTCACCCCTGTCGACCGACATCCTTCATCCGACCGACATCCTTCATCCGACATCGATCGACATTCCATCTCGGACATCGATCGATACTGAGCCGCGAGACATGGTTGCGCCTTTGATACTTTTTCGAGACAACAATGGAGACCTGCATGACCAGGAGGTTCATCTGCGTAATACAGCAGGTCAGAGAATAGATGCTCAGGAGGCTTCAATCCCTGAGCCTGATGCTACTACTACAGGTACTACCTTACCTGTAGATGAGGCTGCGCTACCCAAGACGTTGGCTGACTACAACCGTCCAGATCGCTACTACACAAACAGATCAGCCATCCTTCCTCCCACCATTGGGAGGGATTTTCAGTTCAAAGCGCAGTACTACACACTTGTGGGACAGCTACCCTACCATGGACTGTCCCACGAGCATCCTATGGACCATCTGGAGAGGTTCGAGGATTTGATATCTGCTATCAGAGTCGAGGGAGTCTCTGAGGACTACCTATTATGCAAGCTTTTCAGATATTCACTTGCTGGAGAAGCTCTGCATTGGCTCAAGCAGTTACAACCAGGATCTCTTAAATCCTGGAGCGACATCAAGAATGCATTCTTATGCAATTTCTTTGATGAGGCGCGTGCTGAAGATTTGAGGAGCAAGAGTGCTACAATCACTCAGGAGCCTGCAGAATCATTCAGAGGCTCTTAGATCAGATTCAAGTCTTACCAGAGACACTGTCCACAGCATGGATTCAATGAAGTAAAAATGCTCAGTACTTTCTACAGAGGCATCGCGGTGTAGTACTAGATGGCTCTTGATGCTTCCAGCAATAGGAACTTCAACACCAGGAATCCAGAGGAGGCAGTCAAGGTGATTGAAAACCTAGCATCCAGCAACAACACCAAGAACACTGATTTTGAGAGGAAGAGAT
>NC_027748.1:21311222-21331247 GCF_000695525.1 Brassica oleracea var. oleracea
AGGAGTAGGGGATGATGTGATGAAGCACCCCGTGAATGCCATCATTGAGGATGACTTTTGGCAAGTGGTAAAGGAAGAAAAGCTGCAAGAAGGTGATTTCGAGGTAGAGAGTTTGATGAGTTTCGGCGAATCACATTGGTGTCGATCGACGCCAGGCACCAAACATCGATCGATATACACAAACACAAATCGATCGACAGGAACTCCAAAGCATCAATCGACAACGCCTACGGAGTCAACCGCGTCTTGCAGTGCCGTGAAGATTCTAACTCACGAGGAGTTCACCGCAAAACACCCACATCCGCCCAGCCCTTATAAAGTCCGAATCGATCGACATGCCAACAGCAATATCGATCGACACTCTGAAGCCTACATCGATCGACAACCATCACCTCCCATCGATCGACGAGCCCCAATTACCTACCAAGTGCAGATGCCGAAGATAGATGTGGCACGACTTAACGCACTCAGGCCCAGACCTAAACCTTCAGAACAACCACCAGAGCCTTTCAGGACAACTTCAGATGATGGAGATGATCCTATGGAAGAGGATAGGGTTTCTACTGGAAGAACTTTAAGGAGTAGAAAGGAAAAAGTGGTGAAACATCTGAAGAGGGGGGCTAATGAAAAGGAAAAGGAAAATTTCCAAAAGAGAGTCTTCAGGATTCCTCTACATAAGCCATTCGAAGAAGCTTATTACACCCACAGATTGTGGATGTTCTTCAGAGAAACCAGAGAGAAAGAAGAAGACATCAGGAGAATGTTCTGTGATGCTAGAGAAAAGATGAGGATGAGGATTACATTGAAGAAGAAGAGTGATACTGGGAAATTTACAATACCATGCATGGTGAATGGTATTGAATTCCCACATGCCTTGTGCGACACAGGAGCATCAGTCAGCATCCCACCTAGGGTTATGGCAGACCATCTGGGTCTGCAGGTGGAGCCTTCGCAGGAATTGTTCACTTTTGTGGATTGTTCCCAGAAGAACTCAGGAGGAATTGTGAGAGACCTAGAGGTTCAGATTGGTAATGCCCTAGTTCCAGTTGATTTCCATGTCTTGGACATCAATTTAAACTGGAACTCTTCTCTACTACTTGGGAGAACTTTCTTGTCAACAGTGGGAGCAGTGTGCAACTTGAAAACCAACCAGTTGTGTCTAACACTCATCGATCCTAATGCCCACTATGACCATATCCCAGTCAACAAGCCACAGACGATCCCCAGAAGGATCAATGATCCAGGAATCATTGCAGCTTGCCACTGTGGAGCCGAGTACGAATCTGACTACTCGGAATCGATCAACACTCATCCAGTTACATCGATCGACACAAGCTATCCGAAATTGACCGAAGCTGACAAAGAAAAATCGGTCAACACGTATCCAGATGAGTGGGAGAACGACTACTACAACCCCACTATTGACGCTTACACCAGACGAAATATGCATACAGACAAGTATGATGAAGACTATGAGGAGGAACGAGCCACTGAGTACAGAGCCATCCTTGATGAAGAAGATAAACCCTTACATCATCCTCTTGGGAAAGGAATGCACTATCGATTGACATGACAAGCTGGCCATCGATCGACACTAAACCTCAACAACGATGCCGAAAGCGTGCATCGACCGACACTGCCTACTACAAATCGGTCGACAATGACTTCAACTGTGTGCGAGATGGAGACTACTCGATTGGTAGTTGGGCAGATGACCACCACCATGAGAGCTTTGCAGTAGAAACATCAACCTACACACCAGGAGCAGATAAACTACAAGATAGTTTCACAGACGAGGAGCTGCTCAACATGCAAAAACGCGACGATACAGATCAGATTCAAGCAGAAGCTGCTTGGGAAAGAACTCATTTCAGCCAATCGATCGACACTCGTCACCAACAATCGATAGACACTCTTCCTCACCAATCGATCGACACCAACAATACCACGTCGATTGACAACCGTCCAATACCGAAAACCAATGTAAGCGAACAAGATAAATTAGATAACCAATATCTAACTCCATACGAATTTGGTATTTTCAGGGACCCTGACAGTTACGAAAAAGCCATAGACGGACGCACACTACACGTATCTCGAGAAGATATCGCAGATATCCTTCAGACAGCCAATGGAGCAGACAATTCTTTCATGCATCAACGCAGCAACCCAGAACAGAAGACTACAAAGGAGTTCTATGACACAGCTGGTGGCATAGAAAACAGCTTCAAACAACGATCTCGCCATACAACTCATCCATCGGTCAACGTTGACGTTACAACATCGGTCGACAGACAGCCAGAATTTGGCAGGAGAGCCTTTGATTTCAATGGCACTCGAAGATTTTACTGGGAAGAGAAGGATCAGTATGGAGTCTACAGAGATGATCAGGGATACGTCAGAGATCTATATGGAAGTACCATATCTGTTCACATCAATGATATAAAAAGACTTCTGGAAAGAGCTTCAAGAGATGAGCCAGCTTACATATATGCCTTCCTGAACATGCTAGCTCATTCACACAGACAAAGTTGGTACCAGAGATATACACCAAGGACAAGATCAATGAGATGTTCTATGGAGTCTGTGGTGAACAAGAGAGGAACAAAGAAGCTTTCCAGATGAAGATTGATGGTGTCTACTATCCATTAAATGATAGTATCAGTTGGCTAACCACTTGCTTGGAGGAGATGAAGCAAGACATAGCCAGAATTCAGAACGCGACCGACGTTGCTCAACCTCCATCGATCGACAAACGACGACCACAATCGATCGATAGCAGACAATCACCATCGATTGACAACCGCTTGACAGCATCGATCAACACCAATCCGCCACGCCCACACACGATGAAGTCTCAACCAGATTTCCACACCAGAGAAGAGATAGACCAACTGGTAGAAGGGATCTATAGATCTCTGGAAACTCTAGAGGAGAGGCTCGATGGGAGATGTGATGACATTAGTGCTTTAACCTCCAAGGTTGAAGCTATACAAGGGGAGTTGGTGGAGATTTAGAGTTACATTGCGCATCGACCAGAAGCAGCGCTATCGATCGACAGACGCAACAACAAATCGATCGACATTCACATTCAAACATCGATCGACAGTGATACAAACCGAGGCGGGCTAGTACGAAAGACGATATCCGACATGTCCAACACACCTTACCATGGAGAGGAGATCTCAGCTGACAATTACGCCGCATTTACCAGACATCAGTTTAACCTTGAGAGACTTGGTGAAAGATTGCAGAGGATTGAAAACACAACTGCAACAATGAAGGACAAATGGCGCAGAGGGGATGAAGCAATGAGAGACTTCACTGGTACATGGTTCAACAAGCGCAAAGAAGAGATGGATACTTGTTTTCCAACAAGTCACAGTTCTCAACACTACTAGCCAAAACACCTCCAAAGTCAAGCTAAATAACTATAACAAAGCGCTGAGTGGGAGGCAACCCACTGTTAGGTAATATTTATTAAGTTTTTATTAATTTACTATTTATATTGGTTTTTAATTATTGCAGGGCATAAAAATAAAAAAATACAAAAAAAGATCCGAGTAGACGATTGCTATCATTATCGACTGACGCGAACTAGTCGACATCCATCGACATTGCCATACCTGTGTCGACCGATATCAACATCCTTAAATCGGTCGACATTCATTCCGGTCTGGTATATCGTTCTTACTTGTTACATTGAGTCCTTATGATTTATTTTTAACCATAACTCCGACTGAATTTACACTGGGGAAGTCTGGGGGGAGGTTTACAGATATTTATTTACTTATTAGTCTTATTAAAATATTTTCAAATTAATTTATTATTGAGTCAAGATGGGGATTATGAACTTATAGATTTTTCTAGATACCTAACCACTATTTAGCATCATTCTAGACTTACTGATTGCAGATAGTACTAAAGATACTAAAGTGGATCAACTTGTCAACTATCCACTCTTGCTAAGATTGTTTTGAAGGAATCCAAGCTGACCTCCAACATTAAACCTGACACAACTGCTTGTTTTGGGGCTTGGTATGCATGGGATCATATTCTTCAAACAAGTCTGGAAGGTAAAGCCTTGTGTATATAGATTTATCACCCTTTCTCTCTCTATTTTCGAAATATAGATTATAAAAAAAAAATATTTATATTTATTATTATATTAGAGATTTATTAGGAAGGAATTCAAACAGGACTTGGTGGCTACAAATATTAAGGCTTGCTTCATAAGAATTTCATAGGCAAAGGATTAGAACAGGACTTGGTGGCTACAACTATTAAGGCTTGCTTCACAAATAATCCTAGGATATAGGTCAAAAAAAAGTGAACAGGACTTGGTGACAACCACCATTAAGGCTTGATTCATGGAAGTCTGTCTAATATTGGTTAATGATTTTGCATATAAGCAGACTTTGACCAAGAGAGAAAATTAGTAGAGAGAGAGGATAGGAACTAATGTTTACCTGTAGGTCCAGATACTTGTTTGAGAATCCTAGAATCCTGTGATCGATACTCCTAAGGTAAAGCCTTCACTTTTATTGTATGCTAAGAAATGAGGTTGGTAGAGGGGAATGAAAGACAAAATTTGCTAAGTTGTTGGCTAGATGAATTTGGTTGCTAAGCTAAGATATGGTATAATGTGCTTTTGTGATTAGGACTTTGTAGATGTGGATTGCAATATTGTAGAGGTGATGACTCTAAGTTTTAAATCATGTGAGTCCCTGCTGTTTTAAAACCTCTTTCAGAGAGACTGCCTGTTTGTTTTGCTTGAGGACAAGCAAAATGATAAGTCTGGGGGAGTTGATAGACTATGGATTTGACCCATTTTCATCCATAGTTTATAGGTGTTTTTACTAATAATTATTATATTATAAAGTCTATTTATTATATTTATAAGATCAGGAGTGTTTTGGAGATAAGTGATGATTTTGGAGTATTTTGGAGATATTTGGAGCAAGCACCCGAGATGACCATCGACCTCGACAATCGGTCGATATTGGAGAGCTAGAATCGATCGATACACATGACATGGTATCGATTGACAGCGAAGCCCGCAGAAAGCCCATTTGGTCACAGCCGACTTGAAACCCAAGATTTCACCATTTTACAATATTGCCCCTGATGAGTTTTACCTTAATTATATAAGCTTTGCCGCCATGTTAGAGGTAAAATGTGATTTTCTTGTGTTTCATTGTTTTATTATTTTCAGCAAAGGTTTTTAGGATTTTGATAGATAGGAGAGAAGATCCAAAGTTCTAATTTGTGATTGGAACTCAACTGATATCTATTCACTATTCCAATGAAAATTTTTATACTTAACTGCTGTTATGAATTGCTTAGCCATGTCTGAGTAGTTTCATTGTTAGATTTTAGGGTTTAAATAGGTTAGGAGGGATTAGCCCCAACTATTGATTGATGAGTTGTGATAATCATCTTTAGGATTGTTCATTAATCATCGATACGCCCATTGGAATATCGATCGACACTTTCTAATGATCAATATAACGAGAGTTGAGGTCATAGATCTAGTTAATAGACAAGTCAATATACGCGAGAGCTGATTGACTTGTTGATCAAGTAGTTGAGCTTTACATTATGATGCATGCAACTCATTAGACATCTGTAGGATAATAATTACAAATTTCCTGAATAAAAACCCTAAGTCTAACTATTTCTTTTTTAACCACCAAAACCCCAAACCTGCTATTGAACAAACACTTGTTCAATATAAACTGCAATTTACATTTAAAACTCTAAAAAACATCTTTGCTTAACAAATAATATTAGAATCCTTAGATTCCCTAGCTCCCTGTGAATTTGATCCCTAAGTACTACAACTAGACCTCTTATTTGAGAGAGTATAAATCACTCCTTAGGGTAATTTGGGTGGTATCACCAACGCTCATAGATCCACATGTCCACTACAACCCTATTCCAGTCAAGAAGCCACAGACGACCTCCAGAAGAATCAAAGATCCAGGAATCATTGCAGCATGCCACTGTGAAGCCGAATACGAGACAGAATACTCGGTGTCAATCGAAACTCATACTGCAACATCGATCGACAGTGCCCAGCAAAAATCGACCGACGCAGTAGGAGAAGAATTGGTCGACAGTAGTCACTGAGAATGGGAAAACGATTACTACAATCCCACTATGGCAGCACACACGGAGGAGTATGATGAAGATTATGAGGAAGAACGAGCTATAGAGCAAATAGCGATTCTTGACGAGGAAGATAGACTTCTCCATCATTCCTCCTGGAAAAAGATGTCGTCATCGATAGACAGGAACGGTTCAACATCTATCGAAACTCAACTTCATCAACCAAACCGCCTTCGAGCATCGACCGACATCGCCTACTACCCATCGATCGACACTAACGTCGACGCTACCCGAGACAGAGATTACTCAATTGGAATTTGGGCAAACGATCGACATCATGAGAGCTACGCATTAAAGATAGCATACCGTGATCAAAGAGCTGATTAACTTCATGTGGGTTTCACATTTGAGGAATTTCTCAACATGCAAAAACGCGATGAAACAGATCAGAAACGAGCAGAAGCTGTTTGGGAAAGAACACATTTCAGCCATCCGATCGACAGAGAGATTCCTCCATCGATCAACATCGATCGACATCAACCATACAACATCGATCGACATCTGTCCAAAACCAAAAACCCCTGTAAGCGAAAAATATAAATTTGATAACCAATATCTAACTTCAGAGGAATTTGGTATTTGCAGGGACCCAAATGGCAACGCAAGAGCAATCAATGGACGTACTCTGCATGTATCTCGAGAGGATATTGCAGACATCCTTCAGACGGCTAATCGAGCAGACAACCTCTTCGTGCAACAACACAACTTTCCAGAACACCAGCAGAAGGTTAAAAAGGAGTTGTATGACACAGCTGGTGGCATAGATAAACGCTTCAAACAGAGGTCTCAACATCCTACTGGACCATCGATTGACGTTGACGTCTCAACATCGGTTGACAGACGTCCTGAATTTGGCATAAGAGCCTTTGATCTTTTTAGTACTAGGAAATTCTACTGGGAAGAGAAGGATGAGTATGGAATCTACAGAGATGATCAGTGATACGCCAGAGACGTAGATGGACGCACCATTCGCGTTCACAACAAAGATATCAGAAGACTTCTAGAAAGAGCTTCGAGAGATGACCCAAACTACATATGTCTTCCAGAATATGCTAGCTCATTCACTCAAACCAAGCTAGTACCAGAGATCTACACCAAGGACGAGATCAATGTGATGTTCTATGGAATGTGCGGAGAACAAGAGAACAACAAAGAAGACTTCCAGATGAAGCTTGATGGAGTTTACTATCCATTGAATGATAGTATCAGTTGGCTAACTACTTGCATGGAAGAGATGAGGCAAGACATAGCCAGAATTTAGCGTGCGACCGACATTTCTCGTCCTACATCGATCGACAGTCACTTACCAGCATCGAGCGACAACCGCTTACCAGCATCGGTCGACGACAATCCACCACACTCACATACGATGAAGTCTCAACCAGATTTTTACACAAGGGAAGAGATAGATCAGTTGGTAGAAGGGATCTAGAGAGCTCTGGAAACTACAGAAGAGAGGCTTGATAGGAGATGTGATGACATCTAATTCCCGATGGACCTCACCATTAGTGCTTTGACTTCCAAGATAGAAGCTATTCAAGGGGAAATAATGGAGATTCAGAGTTACATTACCCGACGACCAGAAGCATCAGCATCGATCGACAGATGCAACAATAATTCAACCAACATTCGCAGACAGAGATCGGTCGACAAAGCTTCAAACCGAGGGAGGCTAGTATAAAAGGTGACATCAGATATGTCTAATACATACAACCGTGAAGATGAGATCTCAGCTGACATATACGCCACAGTTATGAGACATCAGTTCAATCTTGAGATTCTTGGAGATAGATTGCAGAAGAAAGAAGATGCAACTAAAATAAAGAAGGAAAAATGGCGCAGAGGAGATGAAGCAATGCGAGACTTCACTGGTACATGGTTCAACGAGCGCAAAGAAGAGATGGAGACTTGTTTCCCAACAAGTGCCAGCTTTCAACATCACTAGCCCAAATCACCTCCGAAGTCAAGCTAAATAACTATAACAAAGCGCTGAGGGAGAGGCAACCCACTATTAGGTGATATGTATTTGATTTTTATTAATCTACTATTTATGTTGGTTTTTAATTATTGCAGGTCATTATATATATATATATAAGAAATCCGAGTAGACGATTGCTGTGAGTATCGACCGACGAGACACTGTCGACATCGATCGACAGAGCATCACCTGCCGAGACCGATATCAACATCCTTACATCGGTCGACAATCATTCCGGTCCGGTATATCGTTCTAACTTGTTACATTACGTACTTATGATTTAATTAACACCATAACTCCTACTGAGTTTACACTGGTGACAGTGTAGTTTAAGTCTGGGGGAGGTTTACTGATATTAGTTTATTCATGAATTTTAAAAGTATTTTCAAACATAAAGTTTTTATTGAGTCAAGAAGGGGATAATGAACTTATTAGATTTTTGTTTGTTATCTAACCACTCTTAAGCACCATTCTAGACTTTCTGATTGCAGATAGTACTAAAGATACTAAAGTGGATCAACCTGTCAACTATGTTACACTTGCTGAGATTGTTTGAAGGAACCAAAGCTGACCTCCAACACTAAACTTGACACAACTGCTTGTCTTGGGGCATGGTATACATGGGATCGGATTCCCTCGGGCGGGTTTATCGCTTCGCATAAATATTCCATTTTCCTTCGATCTTCGTGTTTATCTTTGGAAACTTCACATTTATCCTCTGAACTTGATATTTATCTTCTCCAGCAGAATAAAAGATAAACCGTCATAATGATTGGGTTTGATTTCGATTACATCGTGAGTGGGCTTTTAGCCGCGTTCTGGACCCTTTGGGGCCGTTTTCTGACATAAGCGTTTTTATAATTTATCGAAAGAGCACTTCCGAAACGACGTCGATTCCGAAGAAAGTTCAAATTTCTCGTATAGTGGAGGCAGTTCAAGGTGTTTAGTTAATTGTTGCCATTTTATACGATCAATTCGGATTTCATACGAGATAACGAGTTCTCACGGTTTTTAAATCTTAAAGTTCCAATGGTGACTACGATCGAGATGAAACAAGAGAGAGTTTGATCCGGTCTCGAAGGAGGGAGCTACGAGGACGGGATGAAGATAGATTAGTTGATCCAACTCGCCAAACGGGCAAGTTGGACAGCTTGTTCGGTCCAACTCACCCGTTCGGCGGGTTGGATGACTTGTTCGGTCCAACTCATTGAACGGACGAGTTGGACGGTGCATTCTGTCCAACTCGCCGAACGGGCGAGTTGGACGACGGAGCCTTACAGTTGTATCGTTGTTTGGGATTCGTTCGTCCGAGGCCTAGAGTAACCTTTGTTGAGGACTTATCGTATGAATCCTTTTCGGAATTGATACGAAACTCGATTTAGGTTTTTCCGCTCTTCTTCTTTTTTTAAAGTTTATCTCTCTTTTTCAAAGAGGACATTGGCGCATGGAATTTCTGATGTTGATTCCGTCGTAACCGATTTTGACCCCAACAAATGCCATGAGGACAACTCAATCTTTCAGAGATTACAAGAAGTGTCGATCGAAACAGGAGTCTGTGTCAATCGAAGCGGAGGTCGGATCACCAGTACCAGTTTCGTCCACTGCTCGGCTATCCAGATACATGCTGTCCATCTCCCTTTGCCATAATGGGATTGACAATCTGTCCTTGGTTCTGTTCGACCCTTTGTATAGCCTCATCTCTCTGTTGAACTGGCTTCTTGAAACATTCCTTCATATCTCGGGCCCAGAATACAGTTGCATGCTCATTAGCTTGCACGATCATTTCATAGAAATATTATTATGTTGATTGTATTATTTCGGTATGGCATTTAAAATAATTTCTTCTTTGAATAATACAGTATAACAGTTTTATGTAAAAAAAAAAACTACTCTTTACAAATATGTCAATCTTATTATATATGTCGACATATTTGACATCTCGAGTAACCCCAAACTAGATCTTGAGTACAACCTAATCTTAATGATGATTAGGATCGCTGTCAGCAATTCATCATGCTTATCGCTTTTAAATTTTTATAACTATATCAAGGTTACAGGGTTACACGTCAAACATTTATTGTCTCATCTCCTTGCAACGTTGTAAATACAAAGTATGTACCCAAATTAAATCTTTGTTAAATTCAGCAGTCATATATTATCTTATCATACAGCATATTACATGTCCGTATTATTTTGACAAGATATAATTGACGTGGTAATTGCTATGTTACATGGAATCAGAAGCGGATACGTGAAAACAGAAGCGTTTGGAAGTGTTAAAGTAATTTTTTCAAAAAAATAGGAAACGGGTACGTGTTGGAAGCGTATATATATTTTTATTTATATATATATATATATACATATATATATGTATATATATATATGTATATATATATATATACATATATATATGTATATATATATATGTATATATATATATATACATGTATATATATATTGTAAATCATCAAATAAAATAAACTTCAGAAAAAGCAAGAGTGTCTAAAGGAAACCACCCACAAATCATAGTACAAAGTCTTGATAATAAGTAATTCAACAAATATTTACAAGAGACGTTAACTTCAGTTTCATAATCCAAATTTAATTTACACCAACTGTTCAATCATTGAACCATATAAAAAAGAAAGGTTCATGTTTTGAAAAAGACAAAAATAGAACAAAGAAATAAAATTTAAAGAGAATTACTTTGTTAGATCTTATCGTCCTATTAGAAAGAAGAAGAAAGATAGCAACTGTAGATCCTAAAATCTACACTTAGAATTTGATAGTGATCGAGAGTTTAATCAGGAGAAGATAAATGATGTAGGCAACAATATCTTTAGAACACAACGATATAATCAATTTCCGGTAGACAAAAATGGACTTTATTGATGGATAAGATCGAATACAATGAGTAAAACAAGATCGAATGTTACAACGAGATCGCTTTAAGAGAAAATATCTAAAGATGTATGAAAACAAGGTCGAAGTGTGGGTGTAGCTCTCTCTAGGGTTTTCAACGTGTCCCTTCCTTATGCGTCGACTTCCTCTTATAGCATGCTGCTCTCATGATGTTCGTAACTGCTCCGCGATCTCAGCAGTCGTTCCTCGATCTCCGGATCTTCAAAGTCTCCGTTTGGAGCTCGAGTGCTTGCTGTGGGCTTCAACTCTTCTCGGTCCATTTGATCGATTGTGGCCCATTAACAACATGACCAAAATTGGGTCCAACATTTTTCCCCCAGCCTTTTTGGTTAATTTGGGAAACCGTAAGGGTGAAAACTGACGTAGCCCGGCGGCGTCGCGATTCTCAGAAAGTGGGACGTCACGCGCATCAGCTTGATTTGACTTGTCGGCCATTTTCAAATCGTGTGGTTGTAATTGACAGTCCGTGGCCGATTAATTTTAAGTGCTTTGGGAACCGTTTTTTATGTATATATATTATATTTTACCGAACAGATCGTCTTCTTCAGCACTACGATTCTACTTTCTCTTTCATCGTCCTCCTCTTGGTCCTTTTTCATGTTTCGAATCTATGACATCTGAGAAATTTGGTCCTCATCTCCCGACGATCATCGAGGCGAAACATATCGAGAACCTCTACGAACTCTAGGGAATCGATTATGCCGTCAAAATCGAAGCACCCGAAGATGACAAAACTCCGGAGACTGTGAGGCCGGGGTATTGTGGGGCCTACACGTTGCATTTCAAAGACGGAGGCTTGTCATTTCCTCTTCCTCGCTTCCTTCCTGAGGCGCTTGCGGAGCTTGGGATGGCTTTTGCCCAAATGGCACCTAATTTCTGGCGCTACTTCTTGGCCTCATGGATCCGAGCTAGGGAGGAGGGTCTCAAGTTTGACCTCGAGGAATTAAACCAACTGTTTTCTATTTAGAAGAACAGTGGCTTTCCTGGCACCATGATTTTCGCTCCTCGACCCGGCCGTTCTATTATAGACGGTATTCCAGACAGGGATGAACAGTGGAGGGAGAAATTTTTTCGTTTTCAAGATTAATCCGGGGTCGGTTGGCGACTTCGATTTTGGGAGGATCCCTAGGGAGTGGTCCGACGAGATTGGTAAGTTTTTAAAGTTTCTTCTTTTTTATTTTCTTTTTTTTTTGGAGAATTCTACTCTCCGATCTCTTTTGGCGTTCTTTAACCTTTCTTCACTTATTTGTAGAGCTCTTTGGTCATGCACCTATGACTACCGAGCTTCGCGGACTGATTACCACTCTGCGGCGAGGTAGCCCTCGATGTCTCGCATTTACCGTAGATCGAATTCGAGCTGTTTACGCTCTTCCACCGGGTGAAAACCTTGCAACTCCTATTGGTTCGGCGGTCCCTATTCGACCGGGAAAAGGTCGTCGTAACAAGAGTAAGCTGATCTTTCTTCTTCTCTCTTTTTCAGAAAGATTCGAATGTCTGTGTGTCGTTCAATTCCCCAAATATGTTTCGTTCAGGGGCGAGGGAGAAGGATGCGCTATCCGATCGTCCTGACGAGTCCTCCGAAGTCGGATCGTTGGAGCGAGCTCAGAAAGCCCGACGTGGACCGACCCTTAGGTCGAGATCGCTGGCTCAATCTCCCGGTCTTTTGGCTAGGTCGGTGTCGATCGCCATTTCCGTGGGTGGGGTTCGAAGGGTGCCGAACGCTTCAATCGGTTTTGTCGGTGATCGAGCTCTTGACGATGACTTTGATTCATCGACTCACCGACGCCGACGTCGAGCTCTAGAAGAGATCAATTCTGTGAGTTTGAATTTCCCAAGCTCGGGTCTTCCTCCGCCGTTACGAGCTTCTGGTTAAGGTACTTCTCAAGTCGACCCGAGCGCTTTTCTTCCGGACGTGTAAGAGACCTCTTCGTGGAGATTTTCGTACAACAACGAGGTACTAATCCATGAGAACCCCGAGAGTCTTGCTCTGGTTTGGTGCAAGATCAGAGAGAAGGGATGCGAGCTTCCTTCTCTGGATGACATGCGTGAACGTGATGCTTACGTGCGGATGGCGGTCGCGAATGCTAAGGTAATCTATCTCGCGATTGCTTCTGATGTTCTGTCGGGTTAACTAATAATTGCCCGAACTATGTTGTTGCTTTTTCTTAGGCTATGGAGGCGAGCAATGAAAACTCTGCTTTGATGGAGAAGCGTTTGGCTGACTTTCCGAGCAAAGAGGAGGTCGGAGGTCATCTTCTCACGATTCAACAGCTCTGAGGTGAGTTGGAGACCGTTTGAGTGACGGAGAAGCAACATGAGGTCGAGGTCGAGGGATTGAAGGGGAAGTTGGCTGCTACCGAGGCGTAGAAGGTTGCTATCCAGAATGACCTCGACTTGATGAAGGAGAAGCATATACGGGAGATCGAAGGTCGCGAGGCGACAGCTCTCAAGGAACGCAGTCTTGCTCGTCGTTCTCTTTCCCGGGAGTATGACGCGGTTATGGCCGTGGTGAAGGATAAGCTTCGGAAGAAGAAGGAGGAGACGGCTGCGGAGATTCGTTTGCAGGAGGTGCGAGCTCGTATTGAGTCTTTGACTGAGTACAGCGAAGGTGGTTTCGAGCTCGAAGAGGAGTTGTGGCGTCTTAGGGACCGGGAGATCTCGCTCGATCTTGATTATGGTGTTGCTTCGGTGTCGGATCCTTCACTTAGTCGCGTCGAGCTTCCTGAGGTTTCTGGTGATTTGGTTGATCAAGAATGATGCGAAAGTTTACCCGCTTGCTTTGGAGTTTGTAGTTTGTAGTTTTTGTTGTGTTTTTATTTTGTCTTTTTGGTTTGTTGAAGAAACATATATATGTCTTCAAAATGGATTATCGGGTTAATACATTTCTTAATCGAATGTTTTGTTCAACTTTAGCTTCATTGAGCTTGTTTGTTTTAACATTTAGAAGGTGTGGAAACATAGACTGATCAGGAATCTGTTTGGTGGGCCTTTATAAGGTCTGATGACATGATCAATTGGGTGGGTTATGCTAGTAGTTCAAGACTTCTGAGTGATAGAACAAAAGTTTGTTTGGTTGTTTGGGTTGCGCTAAGTGTCGAGCTGCCTACATACCCTCTTCAAGGGATCAAGCCTATTCGTAGTTCTGTTGCAATTTACTGAGCTGTTGGTGCCTGTAGCCTCCCAGCTCGAAGCTCGATGGACTTGGTCGAGGTTCGGGTTTGTGCTATTTGTAGTATTTCTTTAAGTGGTAAGCATTCCAAGGTCTCATCTCGGGGAGACCGGTTTTGCATTTTTCTAGTTTGCAGACTCCGGTTCGGATTTCTTTGGCTACTTTGTATGGACCTTCCCATCTTGTCCCCAATTTTTCCTGCTCCCGGTTCCTTTGTTCCGTCGAATACCTTCCGAATGACTAGGTTCGCGTACGGAGAAGACGCGGTTTCTTACGTTGGAGTTGTAATAACGTGCCGCAGCAAGTTGGTAATTTTGTACATGTACTGCCACTTTTTCTCGTCGTTCCTCGATCATGTCTAACTGGTGGATCAATAGCTTTTCGTTGAGTTTGACGCCTTCTGGACATATTCCTCGTCGCTGACTCGGGACCTCGATTTCGGTTGGGATTACGGCTTCGATTCCGTAAGATAGCGAAAATGGTGTTTCTTGGGTTGCTGTTTGGGGGGTTGTTCGGTAGGCCCACATGACGCCGTGCAGTTCTTCGTCCCACCTCTCTTTCTTGAGGCCGAGTCTTTTCTTGAGATTGTTCATTATAGTTTTATTTGCAGCTTCGGCGTGGCCGTTGCACTTTGGATATCGGGGGTTCGCGGCCTTAATCTTGATTTTCCACTTTACGCAAAAATCGTTGAATATCTTTGAGATGAATTGTGGTCCATTGTCGATTACTATCTCGTACGGTAAACCATGTCGACAAATAATGTTTTTCCAAATGAAGATGGTTACCATCGTAGAGGTGACGTTGGAGAATGCTTCGGCTTCGATCCACTTGGTAAAATAGTCGGTTAATACCAGAAGGAATCGCAATTGGGCCAGCCCAGAAGGTACTAGCGGGCCTACTATATCCATGGACCATTTCATAAAAGGGTATGGTGAAGATATCGTAGACAATTTTTGAGTCGGTTGATGTATCATTGGTGCGTGCCTTTGGCATTTGTCGCATTTTAGTGTGAATTGCTCGCTGTCATCGGCGATCGTTGGCCAAAAGTATCCTAGATTCTTTATCCTGATTGCTAGGGATCGCCCGCAACAGTGGCTTCCGCGCATTATACCCCATGAGTTTGCTTTAGGATTGTGAATGCGTCTTTGGGTGACACCCCTAACAAATAGAGTTCGTCCAGGCTTCTTTTGTACACTTTTTTCTTCCATAATACAATAACGCGAGCTCCGAGCTTTTATTTTTCGAGCTTCCCATCTTTCCGCGGGGAGCTCGCAGTCTTTTATGTATTTAACTATTGGGATTCTCCAGTCTGGTCTAGCTTCAAGCTCTTTTCTGAAGGTGTCGTGTGCTTTGATGTTAGTTTCGTGAATGGCCTCTTTGGGGATAGTTGCGGTGGTCGCTGCTCATCTAGTCCTGACGCGTGACGTGCTTGGGGTTGGTTGATCGTTGAGCTCACCGCTGGTTTCGTCGTCGAGATCCTGGCTTTCTATCTGTGCTCTGCTTCGTGTAGTGATTACACCGATGCGAGGCAGGTTATCTCCTTGAAGGTCGATTCCTTTGCATGGGAGATCTATGGTAGGATTTTCTATTCCTTCTACCGGTTTTATTCTTTTTTATCTCTGGATTGGAAGTCGAAGCTAGCGCAGCTAGAGCGCCGGCCGACGTGTTATCTCTTCTCGGGATTTTTGTGAGTTCGAATTTGTCGAATTGTTGAGCGATCTCTTGCAGGACTGCAAGATATGCTTCCATTCGCTCGTTTTTTGCTTCATATTCTCCGTGGAATTGGCTTGTGACTAACTGTGAGTCGCTGAAGGCGTTAATTTCCCGGGCGCCAACGCTTCGTACGAGTCGTAAGCCGGCGATCAGGGATTCGTATTCGGCTTCGTTGTTTGCTGTGCTGAATCCCAGGCAAAATGATTGCTCGATCATTTCTCTCGTCGGGGATTTGAGTTATATCCCGATCCCGGACCCCTGTCTCAACGAGGCCCCATCGACATGTAATTTCCATGTCTGGGTATTCGATCTCATGTTATCCTCTTTCGGGATGAGTTTGATTACGAAATCAGCTAGCACATGCGCTTTCGAGCTCGTTCGTCGTTTGTATTCTTTGTCGTATTCTCTGAGCTCGATCGCCCATTTTGCCAATCTTCCTGATTGGCTTGGACTGTGGAGCACTGTCCGCAGGGGTTGTGATGTCATGACCGTGATCGAATGCGATTGAAAGTAAGGTCTTAATATTCGAGCCGCGGTTACTACTGCTAGCGCTAGCTTTTCCATCACGGGGTATCTGGTTTCGGCGTCTACCAACGATCTACTTACATAGTATATCAGTCTTTGTTCTCCGCTTACTTCGCGGATTAGCTCTCCGATCACTGCGTGTTCGGAGGTTGCGACGTATAAAAAGAGGGTCTCTCCTATGATTGGTTTTGACAGTACGGGCTGCTCGCTGATATATGCCTTAAGTTCTTTTAGGGCGGAGTCACATTCGGTGTTTCATTCGAACTTCTTGTTTCCTTTCTATAGCTTGTAGAAAGGAAGGCATCTGTCAGTTGACCTGGAGATTAAACAGTTCAATGCAGCTATTTTACCGGTAAGGAGTTGTACCTCTCGGATCGATCTCGGAGGTAGGGTATCGATGAGCGCCGCGATCTGTTTCGGGTTGGCTTTGATTCCCCTTTCGGTCATGAGGTATCTGAGGAACTCTCCGGAGGCTACTCCGAAAGTGCATTTTGTAGGGTTCAGTTTCATCCCGAACCTATTGAGAATGTTGAAACACTCGTGGAGTTGTAGAACGTAGTCATTGGCTTTTGATGATTTTACTAGCATGTCGTCTACGTAAACCTCCATCGTTCTTCTGAGTTGCGTGGAGAACATCTTATTTACTAGTCTTTGATAAGTAGCTTCGGCTTTCTTTAATCTGAACGGCATCACTTTGTCGCAATAGGTACCCTGCTCGGTGATGAAGTTTGTTTTTTCCTGGTCGTCGGGGTTCATGACTGTAATACCCAGTCTTAAAAATTAAAAAAAAAAAAAAAAAAAAAAACCCTAATTTTGGTTTTATGGAATTTCTCGGGGAAGCCGAAGTCTCGGGAAATTTTTATCCTCAAGGATAAGGTTAGTCTGGAGTCTATTAAAAATATTTAGCTCATCAGAACGGGAGCGGAAAAATATTTGGGATTGATCGCGGGACGAAAATTCACTAGAAGGGCCGAAATCGCGCAAATTGACCGAGAAGCTCGAGGTGGCTTGATCTAAAGGATCAGGACTTGGTGTCAACCATTTAACCTAATGATTGTCAACAGAAGAAGGAGGTGTAGACGTGCATGAAGCAGTTCCATGCAGCTTGACACATAGAAGCACGAGGTGTCGCAATACCTGCGATCTGCGCATGCGAACCGACATGCAGAGGCCCGTGTGTTGCGATGCATGAACACCAGACATGCTGAAGGGCAAGTGGACGTGGAGGTGTCTTCTGGCATTGCTAGAGAGCATGCAACAGGGCATGTGGACGACCATGTGTCGCCGCGCATGCGACCGGAAGCATGCATGACGACACACAGGCGATTGGGTGGCTCATTCTTATTGGCCGGCAACTTCTATATATACCTAGCTACCATTGTTCATTTTTACTCATTCAGACACACCAAGGACACTCCAAAACGTGGCTTAGAGAGAGAGAGTGAAAGAGAGAAAGAAGTGAGGTGATTTAGAAGTATAGATATTTTTCGAAGACCGATAAACTGCCGGGAAGTTCCGAAAGACTGTCCGATTGTATGATTATTATATGTTGTTATGGTATGTACCTCGTGTTGGTACTGTTGTGTGAGAACCCCGTGGTGGTCCTAGTAGTAGTTTGCAGGTCATTGCTTCCTCAAATGGTACCACTAAACCGGTTGTGGTCCGGAAAGTGGTGGGCTCGGTTTAACTTGGCTTGATCACCAAGACCGAGTGTCACACATGGATGTGACAACCCCCGGCGAGTCCGATAGAGGACCGGGGCACGTAGATTCCGATTGAGAACCGTGACTGGGCGATTCTCGAGCGCCTACGCCTGTGTGGTGTAATAGTGAAGGGATTGCCGGTGTCCCTTATGTGGAGGAAGAATGATTTTGTTTGGCTTGTGAACTTCATGTTTTATATATATAAAATAAATCATGTTTTATATTCGTGACGTGTTGAATCTGATATTAGGTTAGTCCAACCTAACACAACTCTATGATTCGGTACGGGTTGAAAAGCCTCAGCCGAAAATTAGAGGAAACGAGTTTTGAATGGATATTCTGGGTTACAGAATTATGTTTTGTGACTTGAAAAGTCTATTCTCAACCCGTTGTAACACTTCCGGGCTTGGTAGAGGAAGGTCGTTTGGGCATGTTCTTGTTTGATTGTTGCCTGAATGGTTGACCGATATCTAAAAACGGTTCTGGGGTGTTATAGAGGTGGTATCAGAGCATGGTTTAGATCATGCGGTCAATCACGTACTTTCCGTGTTTTATCGAGTCAAATGTGTCGCAAAAGATGTATTAGAAAACCAGCAGAGTTCCGCTCTAATTAGTATTCTAAATAGGAATTCCCTGTTTGTGGATTGCAGATGGCAAGAAGGGGAAGGAGTGATGGGGGACAAGATTGGATGCTGGGTATAGACAGAGTCTCAAGAAGAAGAGGATTGGGATATGAATCCGAGGGAAGGGTGCAAACACTGGCGCACACCAACCAAGGATCCAGTGAAGAAAACGTAAGAAGAAACAACAATCTGTTTGGACATGATCAAGGGATACTACCAAAAGAAAACTTTCCACCAAACCGTACTGTAAGGGGAAGACCAGAAATAGGTGATAGCAAGTCAAGTGTCCAAGGACCTAGACCAGTGAGGCGGAACAACCCGATTGAACCAGAAGTTCATGAACAATCACAACAAGGAGTAGGAATGGAGCACACTCTGAAGATGCTTCATGACGTGATAGTGAGGTCACTGCAACAACCTCAGGTGCAACCTCAGCCATTTATGCCACGACAACCTACAGTGGCTTCACCGATGTTACCGTTGATAACTGCCATGAAGAATATGAAGACACCACATTTTGAAGGCGGGACAGATCCATTTCAAGCCGACTAGTGGCTTCGAACTATGGAGAAAAACTTTGAGACCCTGACGTGTTCTGAAGAGTCTAAGAAGAAAATGACAGTATATTACTTAGAAAAAGACGCAGCAGAATGGTGGGAGAGTAGGGATCGCCGAGTGGGACATCTGGTCACCACTTGGGCGGCATTCAAACAAGAATTTGCTGAATCCAAGCGAAGGCTTCAACGCCAGTTTGCAAACTTGGTACAAGGAGATAAGACGGTTAGAGAATATGAATCTGAATTGATGCGACTGCGACAACACGTGCTGCAAGGACAAGATGATGAGGAGACCATGATATCAACCTTTCTGTTTGGTCTAAAACCAGAGTTGGAAAATAGACTGGCAGTCGGGAACTACGACAGTCTCACTGAGCTAGTGGAAAAGGCTGTGAATGTGGAGATCGGATTGGAAGCTGAGAAGGCGGCAAGTAAGAAATTCAAGCATCATCAAGAAGGAAAGTATGGTGGAAACCAAAGATCTTTTAAGGGTAAAGATAAAGAAAAAGAATTGGGGGAGCCAAGTCGACGATCTCTTTTCACAGGAAAGTGAAAATGCTTTAATTGTGGCAAGATATGCCATAAGTCAAGTGAATGCTTCGGGAAGAAACATGGATCCTTTCAGTCAAACTCATACAATCCTACATGCTACACGTGTGGAAAG
>NC_027748.1:21331356-21332029 GCF_000695525.1 Brassica oleracea var. oleracea
CCCCTGAGGTAGCTGCCGAGTTTGTGGGATCATTTGTGATTGACAGGATGGATGTGGCTGTGATGACTCCCGGAGACCAAACCCTCCAAGCAAGAGAATGCATTAGAAGAGTTCCGTTAGTCATTTCGAGAAGATGATCTTGGCAGACTTGTTGGTGGTGCCCTTAAAGGGATATGAGGTTATTCTGGGCATGGATTGGTTATCAGGCTATCGGGCTCAATTAGATTGTAGAAAAAGTTGTATGTTGTTCAAGGAGAACGGGCAACGGTAAATAGTGTTCTATGGGATCAGTCCAAGCAAGTATGTGTCTTTAGTAGCTGCCTTGAGAGTGGAAGATTTGCTCAAGGATGGAGAAGCGTATCTGGTAACAGTAACTGCTAATGAAGGACCCGCTAGCAATGGAGTTGAAATTACGGATATTACAGTCGTACAAGAGTTTGAGCATGTGTTTGCGGCGTTAAAAGAGTTACCTCCACCTCGGAGTAACCCTTTCACAATTAACTTGGAACCTGGAGATAAGCCGATAGCAAAGGCTCCTTACCGCATGTCACCCGCAGAGTTAGCAGAGTTGAAGAAACAACTTGAAGATTTAATGGAGAAAGGTTTCATAAGACCTAGCTCTTCACCATGGGGAGCTCCGGTCTTATTTGTCAAGAAGAAGGATGGTAGCATG
>NC_027748.1:21332157-21332337 GCF_000695525.1 Brassica oleracea var. oleracea
ATCGGGCTATCATCTGATTCCAATTTCAGAAGGTGATGTCATGAAGACTGCGTTTAGAACTCGTTATGGACAACACGAGTTTGTAGTAATGCCTTTTGGACTTACTAACGCACCGGCGGCCTTCATGAGTTTGATGAATGAAGTCTTCCACGATTATCTCGACAAGTTCATGATAATCTT
>NC_027748.1:21332435-21338258 GCF_000695525.1 Brassica oleracea var. oleracea
TGTATGCCAAGTTCAGCAAGTGTTCTTTCTGGAAAAGAAAAATCGGGTTCTTGGGCTACCGAGTGTCTGGGGAAGGAGTTTCCTTAGATTCGAAAAAGGTGAAAGCCATTGAGGAATGGCAAAAACCATCAACGGTAACCGAGGTAAGAAGTTTCCTCGGGTTAGCCGGGTATTATCGAAAGTTAGTCAAGAACTTTTCTTCGATCGCTAAGCCCATGACAAAGTTGATTGGAAAAGGAGTTTCGTTCATCTGGGGAAAAGAAACGGAGGAAGCATTTCACAGACTGAAGAAAGCTTTGACCACAACACTGGTATTGGCATTACCTGAACAAGGTAAACCTTACACTGTGTACGCAGATGCTTCTAGGGTTGGGTTGGGTTGTGTGTTGATGCAGGAAGGCAAAGTAATTGCTTATGCATCAAGGCAACTCAGGAAGCATGAAGAGAACTATCCAACACACGACTTAGAAATAGCGGCAGTGGTGTTTGCGTTAAGGATTTGGAGATCCTACTTATATGGAGAAGTCGTGGAAGTATTCACAGATCATAACAGTGTCAAGTATTTGTTCACGCAGCCTGATCTGAACCTCCGACAAAGGCGATGGATGGAGTTTGTGGCGGATTACGACCTGAAGATTCAATATCATCCAGGCAAAGCTAATGTAGTCGCAGATGCACTAAGTCGTAGAAAGTTGGTGTCCAACGTTGGAAAGGAAGTGGAAGCGTTATCGAATGAACTTAAGTTGATGACTTTATGGGTAATTGAAGGAGAGCCAAGTGAGCCATTAGGCATGCATGCAGTAAACCAGGTTGGTTTACTCGCACTGATCAGACAGGAGCAACAACGTGATGAAAAGTTAAAGAGAATTATTGCAGAAGTTAAAAGTCAAGAAGCTCCAAACGCAAGTGGCTAACATGTGGCGGCTGGGAGAATTTCAGTACCACAAGGAGAAGGGCTACGAGATGAGATTTTTAAGTCGGCGCATCATTCGTTACTCAGTATCCACCCCGGGAGTACGAAAATGTATCGATATATCCGAAGGTATTATCATTGGCCAGGAATGAAGAAATCAGTGGCGCGATGGGTGGCTCAATGTCAAACTTGTCAACAAGTCAAAGTGGAGCATCAGATTCCAGGAGGGTTATTACAAAGCTTACTAGTACCTCAGTGGAAATGGTATTCCATATCCATGGATTTCATCACTGGGTTACCCCTCGGCTCGAGGTAGATCAAATAACGTAATATGGGTGATTGTTGACAGACTGACGAAGGTGTCGCACTTGTTACCTATGAAGGAAACCAATAAGGTAGAAGTATTGACAGAGATGTATGTGGACCAAATTGTGAGGTTGCATGGTGTGCCAACAGATATAGTCTCCGATCGAGATCCTAGATTCACCTCAAATTTTGGGAAGGCGTTACAAGAAGCAGTGGGATCTAAGTTATTCATAAGCACCGCGTATCATCCCGAGACGGACGGCCAAACCGAAAGAACCATTCGCACCATAGAGGATATGATGCAGATGTGTATATTGGATTGGGCGGGAAGCTGGGAAAAGCATTTACCATTAGTCGAATTCTCCTACAACAACAGCTTTCATTCTAGCATAGGTATGCCACCATATGAGGCGCTTTATGGGATGCCATGCAAAACACCTTTATGCTGGACCGAAGTTGGAGAAATAAGAGAGTTTGGACCCAGAATTATGGAAGAGACGATGAAAAAGTTAGAGATCATTCAAACCAATATGAAGAAAGCACAGGATAGACAAAAGATGTACGCCGATCAATCAAGGCGAGAAGTGGTGTTCAGTATTGGTGATTGGGTTTATCTGAAAGTGTCAGCTCAAAAAGGAAAGGAAAGATTCGGGAAGGTCGGGAAACTAGCTGTTAGATTCATTGGTCCTTATCAGATTGAAGAACAAATCGGAGAGGTAGCTTATCGTCTAAACCTACCAGGAGAGATGCAAATACATCTGGTATTTCACGTATCAATGCTGCGGAAACATGTTCATGATCCCAACGCTATTGAGACAGAGCAAATTGAAAACCTGCAAACAAACCTCACTTATCCAGAGGGGCCAATTCGAATACGTGAACGTCAGATACGAAGATTGAAGAATCGAGAAATTCCTCAAGTCCAAATTTTCAGGGGTAAGCGGAACCGTGTAGTTGTGACCTAGAATGATGAATCAAGATTCAAAGCGTTGCATCCAGAGTTCTTCCACGAAGATGTAGTAATGGAAGAAGGGGGATCAATGGATCCTTAGAGAATTCGGGGATGAATTCTAATAAGGGGAGGAGGATGTAATACCCAGTCTTAACAAAAACAAAAAAAAAACAAAAAACCTTAATCTTGGTTTTATGAAATTTCTCGGGGAAGCTGAAGGCTCGGAAAATTTTTATCCTCAAGGTTAAGGTTAGTCTGGAGTCTATTAAAAATATTCAGCTCATCAGATGGGGAACGGAAAAATATTCAGGATTGATCGCGGAACGAAAATTCACCAGAAGGGCCGAAATCGCGCAAATCGACCGAGAAGCTCGAGGTGGCTTGATCTAAAGGATCAGGACGTGGTGTCAACCATTTAACCTGCTGAGTGTCAACACAAGAAGGAGTTGTAGACGTGCATGAAGCAGTTCCATGCAGCTTGACACATAGAAGCACGAGGTGTCGCAATACCTGCGATCTGCGCATGCGAACCGACATGCAGAGGCCCGTGTATCGCGATGCATGAACACCAGACATGCTGAAGGGCAAGTGGACGTGGAGGTGTCTTCTGGCATGGCTATAGAGCATGCAACAGGGAATGTGGACGCCCATGTGTCGGCACGCATGCGACCGGAAGCATGCAGGACGACACACAGGCGATCGGGTGGCTCATTCTTATTGGCCGGCAACTTCTATATATACCCAGCTACCCTGGTTCATTTTTACTCATTCAGACACACCAAGGACACTCCAAAACGTGGCTTAGAGAGAGAGAGAGAGTGAAAGAAGTGAGGTGCTTTAGAAGTATAGATATTTTTCGAAGACCGATAAACTGCCGGAAAGTTCCGAAAGACTGTCCAGAAGAGAAAGAAGGTTTTTTTTTTTCATTTTTCTTAGACTTTAAAGTTTAAACACATTGAAATTTTCTCCGAATAACAACTACGGTGTTAAATATGAATTAGTAACACACTATAAAATGATCGAATTGATCTTTAACTACTGATTTGAATTAAATCTATGATCTCTTAATCTATATACTGAAAATGTGTTTTAGTTTAGATTTTATAAAATTATCAAAACTTATTAGTCATTAGTTTTTTTTCATTTTATATAAATAATAGTTCTTGCTCATTAGAAAGCGGTTCTATAAAAAGCATGAGAAACACAATATTGTCAACTCTTATGTTAATCAAAATCTTATGTTAATATGTTAATTAGGGTAAAACAGTTATACATATGTAGTAAGACCTCCAGTTAAATCTTGTAGAATGAATTTGACAAACCATTGAATTACATAATGAACAAAGTTTAGTCAATGCAAAACCAGAAAACACTTATTCGGTCTTTTGTAAACCAAAATGTGTAGTTAGTTTAATGATTTTTAGTGCACACTATAATTAATAATCTGCTGGTCAACGACCAACATATTACACAAATGACTGTGGTTTTGACTGGTTCAAACACAGCGTTTGCGTTTGTAGTTGCCGGAGTTTGCGGATGCGGGTGGTTGCGGTTTCTAGCGGTTTTAAGAGATTTGTACGACTGGTTCTTACATTAGAAATTGGTGCGTTTGTAGATACTTATGACTGGTTAACTACCAAATGCAGCAGCGGTTAAATAATAAATTAACAATATTTACATTTTATATAATTATAAAAATATCAAAAATCATAATATTATAATAAATATAAAAATTATTTTTAGAAATTTATAGTTTTAAATTTTTAAAAATTATAGAAAGTATTTTTATTTTGAAATTTTATAATATTAATAAAATATAATAGATATATTTTAGTATTTTTATAATTCCAATTTAAAATTTTTATTGAATATTTTATTTGTATTTATATTGTTTAAAAAAAAAAGAAAAAAAAATTATCTTCCCGCAACCGCAAACGCTAATTGAAACCAGCTTAAAAATTTATGAGGTTTAGAGCTGTTTGAAGCGATTTAGAGCGGGTTGAGTGATTGTTGCAAAACACCAACAACTGATCCCAACCGCAAAAGCTGCATTTGCGGATGGTAACGGGAAAACTAGTCATACCCTATGTTTTAGGAACTTGCTAGTCTGTAGGATATTCTGTTGGATTTTTCATAAGTTTATTATTTTGCATATATTTCATATAAACGTGTTAATTGATGTACTAATGAATTGGTACAAAATAACTTTTAACAGTAGGTAAAAAAAAAAGACTCTATGTACATTTTTCAAATATATATATATATATATATATTTTAGCAGCAAAAAGCTATTCTATTACTCAAACTTGAGGTGGTCTGGGTAACCAGACCGGAATAGAACAACCAACATAACATAAAAGTCTATGAAAAGAACGTGCATTCCTAGCTAATGAATCAGCAATCGCATTTTGTGTCCTTGGAAGGTAACTGATCTTCAAGTCTGAAAAACACAACCGGAGAGTTTGATTAACTTCCAGCTCAGTTGAGAAGTTAGGTCAAGCTTGTGGCTTTTGTATCATTGCAATCTGGTCCTTGAAATCTGTCTCAAATCTCTGACAGGTCGAGTGTTGTATCTGAAAAATATATAGATATTTATATTTTGAAATTTTCTTATAAATTAAAAAAAAAAAATCATATATATATCTTTAGATATTAATTCTTCTTTAGCTATCGTTACAAGTTTTCTCCAAGAGTAACAAATGAAAAATTTATACATTACATTTTTTGTTTTTTTTGGTGTAACATTTTGGTATTTGCTGCCGTTCCCCTGTCGGTCAAGAAGTCAAAGACATGATGTATTCCGGCGAAATGCTATTGATTTTAGGAGGATTATAATGAGGAGGACGACTGATTTTACTCATTTTTTCTTCTACCATAAAGAAAAAAATATCAATCTTTGTGACGAAAGTGTATATGAATATATATATAAAAAAAATATAGAAAGCACACCAACACATCACCACCATAGGATTAGGTTTTGGCTCATTATGATTGGCTTACAAGTATGTAAGAAAAACGTTCAAAAGAGATAAGTAAGAACAAAACAAAAACAACTGATAAAAAATTTCAAAGGCAACGCTTTTTTGCAAAACGTCGCAATTACGCGGTCGCGAAGTAAACGACTCATTTGCTTTGCTCTAACTTGGCCTTCCTCTTCCCGTTGACGAAGAAGACGAGCAGAGCTAGGACGGAGAAGACGCTGAAGCAGACGGAGGCAATATCGAGGCTCTTGTGGCGACCACTGATAGCCTGAACGCTGAAAAGATTAGTTGTCTTGGCCTCGTTCGTGCTTTGTCCAAAGGCAACTTCATAGTCTTTGGCATCAACTGCGTAGGTATCACTACAAGAAAACAGCAAGGATTCTGAGGGAAAAAATCGTTGGAATTTCGTCGGAATATCGTTATTCCGACGACATATCGACGAAACAAGTCGTCGAAAATAATTCCTCGGAATTTCTTCTTTCCTCGGACATCCCTCGGAATTTTCCGACGGAATTCCGAGGAAACAAACTTCCGAAGAAATTCCGAGGATCACTAGTTTGTCAGAAATGTCCTCGGAATATACCGAGGGAGAACTTCGTCGGGATATTTCCTCGGACGTTCATCGATCGATGCATTTTTGGACATATATACATCGATCGATAGGAATATAC
>NC_027748.1:21340993-21341761 GCF_000695525.1 Brassica oleracea var. oleracea
CAAATTCGTGTGTAAATAGAGTAAGAGGGAGGATGAAGATATGGAGTGAATGAAGAGGAAGAGGAGTGCTTGTATTTATAGTTTAAATCCTGCCGACAGACCGAGGAAATTCCGACGGAATTCCGACGGAAAAGGCTAGTTCGTCGGAATTTCCTCGGAATTTTGTAAAATCCCCCAACGGCTCTCCAACGGCTATAATATTTCCTCGGAATTCATCGGTTTTTTCCGAGGAAACCATTTTTCCTCGGAATATTCCGACGGATTGATATTTCCTCGGAATTCCGTCGGTATATTCCGAGGAACTTCCGAGGAAACCCAATTTTGTGTTTCCTCGGAAATTCCTCGGGATATTCCGAGGATTTCATTTTCCTTCGAAATGTCCGTCAGAATACCGCTGTTTTCTTGTAGTGTATGAACGAAGTAGGTCCCGGTCAGGATGTCGCGGTCGAGGGTATATTTAAATGATTGAGATGATTTATTATAGGCCCTGGTGATGATCTTGTGTGGGCAGGTCTTGTCTTTGAAAAGTTCATTTTCGGTCCTGCGCCATGGTCTGTCAACTTGGCTGACCGGAGCGTAGCATAGATTTACATTGATGGTCGTAAAATTAGCCTGCTTTTTAGCTGTGGAGCTTAGCTTCCATGTAATGCTCAACTTGTCAATTCCGGCATCCAAAACTAAAATACAATAATTTAAATATTGATCAGCCTTGATGTTAGTATGTAATGACCCCAACCCCAAACTATCCCCAAAGGCCACATTTGGTTT
>NC_027748.1:21341861-21342174 GCF_000695525.1 Brassica oleracea var. oleracea
CAGGAGAAATGTATGGGTGAGGAGCAGAAGTTCTCCAAAGCAGTTCAACCTAAGGCAGGAGGGGCTTCAGGGTCGCAGAAGAGGCCTTGGGAGCAGACTGTAGCACCCCGTTGTGGGCGTTGTCGTCGCCAGCATTTTGGAGAGTGTCT
The DNA here is from genome assembly GCF_000695525.1 of Brassica oleracea var. oleracea. Classification (NCBI taxonomy): domain Eukaryota; kingdom Viridiplantae; phylum Streptophyta; class Magnoliopsida; order Brassicales; family Brassicaceae; genus Brassica; species Brassica oleracea. The sequence continues at coordinate 21,342,011 of NC_027748.1, forward strand.
CCAGTGCTTTAACTGTGGTCTGGTTGGGCATATCTCGAAGAATTGTAGGAAGCCGCCACGTACTCAGGTTGCAGCGCCAGCAGCAGCAGTAGCACCAGCAGTGGCAGCGAGGAACTGTTACGGCTGCAACCAGCCGGGTCACATCTACAGAGATTGTCCGAGGA
>NC_027748.1:21346961-21356382 GCF_000695525.1 Brassica oleracea var. oleracea
TTATTTTATTTTGAAAGTGGCGGGTGTCACATTTTGGTATCAGAGCTATTTACTTATCGTAACATTTTATTATGTAAATCGGGGTGTCACATAGTAATTACTCAATTCTTCTAATTGATATTTGATAAGAAACGTTGTATCTTTTTTAAGACTCCAAAAACTAAATTAAACTTTAAAAACTAGAGAGAGAGAGAGCGAGCGAGCTTACCTTCGACCTCGGTTGTTCCTCTGATGACCACCGCCCTCACCGGCGTTTCCTCACCTGAACCGCCAGACCCACCAGATCCACCAGATCTAACTTCAGCATTTACTATCCCTTCCACCTTTGTCAGTTTCACCATTTCAAATCTAGATCTAAAAATTCAAATTTTTAGAAAGAAAGATTTGAACAGCCAGATCTTTAAAGAGACTTTTCTCCCTAAATATTTTGGTTTGACGTGTCTTATTGTCGTGTTCATACGACCCTTTACTGAAGCTCACCCGTCTCTCACTTTCACCATGTCAGTCACCACGGATCTCGTTCACAGCCATCTCTGCAGGTTATAGATTTGAAACTTTATGTCTCTATCTTGCTTGCTTCGATGATATCCTTTGAGTGTTCTCTGGTGCCTTGTTCCGGCAAGCTCGCCTCTGTGCGACTCTCTGCAGTATGCAGTTTATGTTCTAGTATCACTCCTGCAAATGATAGTTTAAAGTTGCTTTCTCTGCAGTACGCAATTGTTTCTATCTTTTCAGTGTTTCTGGATTGTTTATCCTTTGTGAAGTATGATTGCCTCCCATATCTTCCATTCGGTTTGAGTGGTCGTGTTGCAGGGAGTAGTGCGCCCAAGATTATGTATGCTTCCATGTTTGTTCTGTTAAAAGGCTCATCCATTTGGTGCTTTGTCGCCTCTGCTTGTGATGCCGAACTTCTGATTGTTAAATCTGCTTCTGTTGCGGTTTCAATCACGGGTGTTAGACCAGTACTTGTTCTCTCTAATTCCCAAAGCCTCAGTACACTTCTTAGCACGATTGGCATAGAGTTTCGAGGACTGCTCGGCGACATTAGGTGCTGTTTATCTGTTATTGTTGCTCCTATCCTATGGTGTTATATCATATTGCTCTGTTTTGCTATGGTAGCCGCAGATATTTTAGCCGGTTTGGCTTTATTATTGTATGATGTAAACAATTTCTCCAGCTATGGAGACTAATGATTTATAAAGTTGTTGTTTGATCAAAAAAAAAAAGTTGTATCTTTTTTTTCCAAGTAGTTATTGGGATGGCCGAACCGGCGGCTCCTTCGAACCCTGATCGCCCAAAATTTTCAAAAACGTTGAAATGTAGAAGTAGAATCATAAATTTGAACACCTAAATGAATGAAGAAATGAAGTAGCGAATGATGGATGTTCTTAAAGATATATACATACCGCCTTGTCGGCTGGGTTTAGCGGTAACGTCAAGTGCACCTTTCTCCAGGTCAGAGAAGAGCCTTTGTTTGGTAGCACCATGACTAAACTGGATCATTAAGCAGACTATAAACGAAGCTAAGATGATCTTGTGGATAGCAGATCCTGGAATTTGAATATCTAGAAATAAGCCGTATGAGAAGAACAGGAATATGCCATTATTTTGCTGAGTTTTATGTTAGATAAGAAAGTTGAGGTGCACATTTTTGTCTATATATAGTGATTTATGGTAATCATTGGATCAAATATCTTGTGCCTAGCATAAACAATTAATGACAAAGTCAACGGTTTGGTCTGAGACTACCGTTTGAAGACTCGGGAAGATTGTGTTCACTCTCCGGCACGAGAGTGTCTGTGTTGTAATGTGCCCATAAACATGCCAATGATGAGATATAAGTTTCTATTTCACTATATATCATCTGAATAATTCATTTTTAGACTCCAAGCAATTTTATATTTAACCAATCACTTCATCATTTTTTTGTCATCAACATACACAAACTCATACTGACTCTGCAAACCACATTGATAACTCTGCATCCAAGTGAACGACAAAAGACGGTTGGTTCCTAACACTGCGTGCTAGACTATCCGCCTTTGTATTCTGCATTCTTGTTACATGAATGATCTCTGAGTTGAAAAAAAGCTGGTCATTCTTCTGGTTATAAAACCATCTTCACCAATTGAGAATAATCAGTTGTAAATGTGACCTGATATTGAAGCAGATTCTTTATACATTGCATTGCCCATATTAGTGCTTCCAGCTCCGAATGAAGAGGTGAGAGGCTAGTCTTGACATTTCTTGCCCCCATCAAACAGTCGAAACCTTCTAGTGTACTATATCAACTTTGTCCTGAAAATCTCTTTATCCTTAAGATCCATCTGTAAAACACCATCTTCATGGGATTGATGGTAAGTTTGTGCCCTTGACATGTTGGGCAGCTCTCTGTGTTTTTCAAACATGTGCTTCAACCTAAGTGTAGATTTTGTTTCCGCTAAAATTAGCGTTTCCCTGGGATCAATATCCAAATTACTGAAAACTTTGTTGTTCCTTCCTTACCAAATGTACAAAAGTATCCATGCAAATTGATAATCATCCATTAGCGGGAGCACTCTCCAGAACTCATGATCCATATTTGTGAAGAGAGAACTAGTAAGAAAAATATATGTATTTAATGGTATCTTTGATAACGCGCAAACCTCACGTGCTGGTGGACATTTAAAAAAACATGGTTTATTAATTCCTCCATAGCTCCACATCTGGAACAACATAAATCCTTTTGTATCCCTCTCGCTTGCAAATTTTTCTTGACCTATATACACCCTGACACCAATTGTCATAAAAATGTTTTATCTTTGGTGGACACCAAACTTTCCAGCAGAAAGCTTTCAGTAGATCGACTGTGGGTCCAAACACTATTGGTGGTTTTTTCTTATCCAGATATACCCGTTCAACTTGGTATCCTGATTTGACAGTGAATTTTTCATTATTTGTGAAATGACATTCATCCCTATCCTCCATCTGAGTCCTATTCACTGGTATGCTTTCTATAGTTTCCGCATCTTGGGGATCCACCAAATATAATTTTGTTGTTGTTGAACAAAGATACTCTTTTAGTGTTTCAAAAAAAAGAACAATATACTCTTTAAATTCTAATATATATTTTTCTATGAATTTTCTAGAAAATACGCTTTTGTTATACTATTTGATCTCGTCTTAACTTAACAAATTGCTCATAATGTATGATATTTTTTGTTTGATTTTTGAATCTCATGACTCAACGGTATGTAAAACTTTTTCATTACATACAAAACAGAATGTAGGAACCTATAGATAGAAACGCTGTGCTCTTATGGCACTTAGTTTTTGCTGGAAATTTCCGTTCGTGTTTAGATATATGATTAATGAAGAGGTAAGATGTTTATTTATATGTAATGTATGGCTCAATCTGCAAGGATATGCATAATAAAATATATATATATATATATATATATATATATATATATATATATATATTCACGAAAGCCATTCCCTTTGAAAATTTTAAAAGATGATCTTGTGTTAAATCTTTGGTAAATTGGTGTGCAAGGTTGTCAGTTAACATAATGTAATCCACCATAATGTAATCCACTCTAATCTTTTTATGTCGTCCTCTGATATGGAGAAACTTTATATTATATAATTTTTTCAGTGCACAAGGTATAGATGATTAACAGTCACATTGTATGCGTACTGGCATGACTGATTTGTCCAAAATTGGAATATCTTCCAAGAAACTTCAAAGTCATTAATGCTTCTTATTCTTCTGCTTTTATAAAATAATTAAATCATATTTCATAGTTGATCAGCCAATAATAATTGTTAGGAACATTTTCAAGATATTACTGCACTTGTAAGAGAAGGCATATCCACTTTTTGTAGTGATTTGACAATGATATCCAGTTTTCATCGTTGTTCCTTCCAATATACTACATGTTCTTTACTGTAGTTTAACCACATAAGATTTTAATGTATCACAAATCATTTAATATCTTCGTTATAATTTTCTAGTGTGTAGGTCCTGTATAATTTGTTAAGTATATCAAATTTTCTATTACCCATGCATACTCCACTTATGGCACTGCTTCACCTACATTTTTAGACAAGTGATGGTGTATGTCTACATGAGTTTTTGCAGTTTTATTTAATTAGTTCTTAAACAGTTAAAAAACATTTCAGCTTAATGATTTTGAGATAAAATTATCCTGTCAAACTCTTTATGATATTAATTTCAAGGATAAAATCGGCTAGACCAATGTCTTTCATGTGGATTGTACACTTGGTCGACAAGAAAACTAAAGGCAAGAGAAATTGAATACTTTGGCTACTATTTAAAATAATCTTTTCTGGTTAATTGTATGAATTCAATTTCTTAATTTAAGGCATATTTTTACAGATTATTTTCCAACATGTTTTTCTTTTCATTTAAGTTGCAATCTGCTTCAAGACCACTAGAAGAACATATATGATGAATTTTATATAAAGTCTCACTGCAATATTGTATTATTTACCCTATATCAATAGACTAGCAACTTTTCTAGTTTCAAAAAGAAAAAAAGTGTTGACATGGCTTTGGAAAAATATGACATGGCAATAAGTAATTGTGACATGTACAGTTTTATTTATAAAATTCTATATATATATATATATATATATATTTGGTAAGTTTTTTTTAATATGATAATACCTATTAACTTCTATATCACCATTAAAGCAATTTTTTTTTATATTTATTTTGGCAAGACTATTAAAATATATTATAATAATAACTCATATATCACAATTAAATTTATATTTATATATATATAATATAGATATATATATTTCTATATTACATTAACAAAAAATAAACTAAATGGTAAATATAGTTATAAATATGTTTTTTTAGACTAACTTATATATCGTATTTTGTATAAACATATAAATATCTCTCGATTCCATATGTGATACATCAGGCCACCACGCAAGAAAAAAAAGAAGCAAGGAAAAAAAGTGTAGTTGATTAATTAAATATACATCATTAGTAGTGCTACAATTTTTAACAATTGTTTTTTGTTCACTTCGTCTACGTGTGATATTGTAAATGCTAAGAACATTGAGTGCCTTAAACCTTCATTGCGTCTATCAACAGAAAATCTCGATCTTTACATGAGGTAGTTTTGAATTTATTTCAGACGTTTATAGAGTTCTTACAAAGTGTTGTCCATTAAGTTAATATGATTTATGTTATCTTTTTACTTTGGCTAGATACTTGGTGAGGAAAGGATTTTCATCCCGAATTAAATGTCAGATATTTGGCAGTCATTTTAACACTAAGATCATTAAGACTTTTGAGCTCGAGGTGATCATTTTTTCTGATTATATCTAAAATGAATAAGTTACTCAATTTTTAGTTATATGTCAATTTGGTTATTATTTTCATTTCTATTTACATTTCCATTTCCATTTCAAGAAGGATATGAATGAAAAGTTTATCAAGTTGAGGAGGCGGTGGAAGGACACTAATCAATTTTGTAAGTCGTATCTTTTTATTCCAATATGTAAAGAGTAAGTTTTTTTTTTTTGCTTTACCATTTTCCCTTGTCTTTCTCAGCTCAATAATCTTTTGAAAGTTTCTATTTTTCAGTGACATTTGGAGCTTAATAGTTGTGTGTATTCGAGATGAAAATTGTGAAGGGAGAGTGACTATACTTCACTTGGATTCAGTTGAAGGAGAACATACAAAAGAATCATTTGTTGACAATGTCAAGAGGTAGGACAACATGAATTTAGCTTTTTACATATCTGTTTGAAAATGCATACCATCTTCAGTGGATTTTATGTCAACTTGTTTCAGGTTGTTAATAAAAGAACGGGATCAGCAGAAGAAACAACACACTTCTTCTGTTGGTGATCTACCACTCTTGCAAATGATTAATGCCCCATATGTAAAGGTATATCTTTTACTTTACCCTCATAGTACTCTGATTCAACTTTAAGTTCTTTTAAACGATTTCTTATGGATTTAAATAATTAAACGCTAGAACCCCATGAAGAGTCAAATTATCTTATGTAAATCTTTTGTTCAACAAGTGTCCACAAAAACAAAAATGCGGTCGAGTACGGTTTGTTTGTTTTCTTATTCACTAAATGGTTCATGAAAAATGCACCTCCAGAGATGAGAGAAAACGAGTATGAAAGGGTAAGTTTCTCAAACTCTCTTCTTTATAACAAATCACATATCATCTTACTCATATATAAACTTTTATACATATCAAAAACATGCGGGTTCAGGCAAAGAGCGTCTCTGATTTGAGAACCCAAATAAGAAAACTTGCAGAAGATGAAGTTGATGGTGAAGAAGAGACACTCTGAATCGATTGAAGAACAAGAAGTGTGATTTGTTGTTTTGATTTGGTGTTTGCATTTTATTTCCTTTTAGAATTGACAGCTTTAATTTGGTGTTTGGTTTTATTTAATTTCGAATTCAGAAAAATAAAGCTTTGGTTATGAATTTATGAGTTATAAGTTCACAAACAAAGAATCCCAAGAAAAAAAGACTATAGCTGATTTGATAAATTGTATCAAAAGGAATAACGCTCTGCCCCAACAACCTAAGGTCCAAGCTAGTAAAAGAAAAAATCCAAGAGGAAAAGGTTGCTATCAAAATATCTCTTGACTCCATATGTGATACAGCAGGACACAACGCATGAAAAAAAGAAGCAAGAAAAAAAAGTGTAATTGGTTAATTAAATATACATCATCAAAAGTGCTACAAATTTTAACAATTGTTTTGTTCACTTCGTCCAGGTGTGATATTGTAAACGCTAATAACACTAAGTGCCTTAAACCTTCACTGCGTCTATCAACAGAAAATTTCAATCTTTTTTTTGAGAAAATTTCAATCTTTACATGAGGTAGTTTTGAATTCATTTCAGACGTTTATCGAGTTCCTACAAAGTGTTGTTCATTGAGTTAATATGATTTATGTTATCTGTTTAATTTGGCTAGATACTTGGTGAGGTGAGGATTTTCATCGCGTATTAACTGTCAGTTATTTGGCAGTCATTTTTACATTAACATCATTAAGACTTTTGAGCTCGAGGTATCATTTTTCCTGATTATATCAAAAATGAATCAGTTACTCAGTTTTTAGTTATATGTCAATTTGGTTATTATTTTCATTTTCATTTCCATTTCAAGAAAGATATGAATGAAAGTTTATCAAGTTGAAGAGGAGGTGAAAGGACACTGATCTATTTTGCAATCGTATCTTTTTATCCCAATATTTAAAGAGTACGATTTTTTTTGTTTTTCAATTTTCCCTTGTCTGTCTTAGCTCATTAATCTTTTGAATGTTTCCATTTTTCAGTGACCACTGGAGCTTGTGTGTATACGAGATGAAGATTGTGAAGGGAGAGTGTCTTTACTTCACCTGGATTCAGTTAAAGGAGAACATCCGAAAGAATCATTTGTTGACAATGTCAAGAGGTAAGACAACATGAGTATCGCTTTTTACATAACTGTTTGAAAATGCATACCATCTTCAGTGGATTTTATGTCAACTTATTGCAGGTTGTTAATAAAAGAATGGGATCATTAGAAGAAACAACACACTTCCTCTTTTGGGGATCTACCACTCTCAGAAAAGATTGATACCCCATATGTAAAAGGTATGCCTTTTATTCATAGTATCATGATTCAACTTTAGGTTCTTTTAAACGGTTTCTTATGGATTTAAATGATTAAGCGATAGAACCACATGAGAAGTCAAATTATCTTATGTGATTTTTTTTGTGCAACCAGTGTTCACAACAAAAAAATGCGGTCGACTGCGGTTTGTTTGTTCTCTTATTCACCAAATGGTTCATGAAAAACGCACCTCCACGGATGAGAGAAAACGAGTATGAAAGGGTAAGCTTCTCACACCCTCTTCTTTATAACAAATCACATATCATCTTACTCATATATAAACTTTTATACAAATCAAAAACAAGCGGGTTCATGCAAAGAGCGTCTCTGCTCTGAGAACCCAAAAAGAAAACTTGTAGAAGATGAAGTTGATGGTGATGAAGAAACACTCACAATCATTGAATCGATTATTGGTGATGAAGTTGAAGAACAAGAAGTGTGATTTGTTGTTTTGCTTTGGTGTTTGCTTTTTATTTACTTTTGGAATTGACAACTTTGATTTGGTGTTTGGTTTTATTTAATTTTGGATTCAGAAAACTAAAGCCATGGTTAGGAACTTATAAGTTATATAATTTACACATAAGCCTTGTTTATATAAGTTCATAAACAAAGAATCCAAAGAAACCAAAGACTATGGCTGATTTGATGAAATGTATCGAAAGGAGTGATGCTCCGCCCCAACAACCTAAGGTCCAAACCAGTAAAAGAAAGAAATCCAAGAGGAAAAGGTTGCTATCTAAATATATATATATATATATCTTGACTCCATATGTGATACAGCAAGACACAACGCATGAAAAAAAGAAGCAAGGAAAAAAAGTGTAGTTGGTTAATTAAATATACATCATCAGTAGTGTTATAACATTTAACAATTGTTTTTTCTTCACTTCGTTCAGGTGTGATATTAAAAATGCTAAGAACACTAAGTGTCTTCAACCTTCACTGCGTCTATCAACAGAAAATTTCGATCTTGAGGTAGTTTTGAATTCATTTCAGTTAATATGATTTATGTTATCTGTTTACTTTGGCTAGATACTTGGTGAGGAAATGATTTTTGTAACGGCCCGGTTCCTGGCCCGTAAAATTTCTCAAAGAATATGGGTTTCTCTACGGCCCATTTGGCAAAAACCTAGGGTTTCCCTTCCCCTTTCCTATAAAAAGAGATGCAGCCTCCCTTTTTGCCTCATCACAAATCTGAAGCGAAGCTCTGCAGAGAATTCCCGGAGGCCGAAAACCCTAGCCGTCGAGCTCTCTCCCCTTCTATCCTGCGCCGCCTCTCTCTCTTCTCTCTCTCTCCCGCGCGTCGCTCTCTCTCTCTCTCCTCGCCGACACCCACTCTCTCTCCTCGCCGCCGCACGCTCTCTCTCTCTCTCCCTCTCGCCGGCGCCGTGAAGTGGTGGTGGTGACCAGATCTCAACCTTCTTAAATCCGTGTTTACAGATCCAGATCCAGATCTAGACTAAGGTGGAGTGTCTCGAACCCAACCTTCTTTCATGATTCTGTATACTCCTATATGTTGGAGTTAGGTTTGATTAGACCCTGATTGGGAGTTAGGTTGATAGGACATGGTATTGCTAGGATGATAGATGAATGGATCATGATGCATAAGAACCCTCATACTGATAAATGGGACTCGATGAACTGAATTGAATTGTTGTGGTGATGATTGATTGGTAGTTGATTCTAGTATGTTTGGATGTGTTGTCCCATGTGTTGTTGTGATTGAAGTTAGGATGCTAGAGAGAAATAAATGCTAGGACGATAG
>NC_027748.1:21359491-21361778 GCF_000695525.1 Brassica oleracea var. oleracea
GAAGGGATAAGTGAAAATGATAAGGAAGTGAAAGGATAAGTAAAAGTATGAGAGAATGATGTTAAGGTTAAGCATGGGTGGGAAAGCATATAGAGGGTCTAAGGAAAGTATGTGGGGTAGTAGTCCACGCTAGGTATCCATAGGAGATGTGGCCAATCCACAAGAATATGGAAGCACCCATAGGAGATGTGGCCAATCTACAAGAATGTGGGGTAGAAGCCTAGTTGGGGCTACCCACTGTTGAAAAGGACGAAAAGATGAAAAGGATGTGCATTGTAGGGTTTTTAGCTCATGGTCGGGTAACAGGGAGTTAAAGGTGTCATAGGATCGAGTCGGACTGGTATGATGAGTCGGTTAAGCCTAGGGTTTGACGTGTGTGGCAATGAGTGAGATCATTGTATTGATTGATCACTAGGTTGTTAGAAATGAATGGAAGTGAATGTGGAAAAATCAATAGATGACGTTAGGAAATGATAAAATGCATTAACTGATTGTAGTGGCTAGTCAGTCCTAGTTCCCGCATAGAGTAGTATAGAGTGTCATGCGGGCAGGCTGGGCTAGAACCACTTCACTGAGTAACTTGTTACTCACCCCTCCATTTCCATTTTTTTCTGTGCGCAGGACTGTAAGTAGAAGTATATGGATGTGGGTGTGACGGTATTTCAAAGAAGGTTATGCGCTCGTCTCTCGGGACCAGTAACGGGACACGTAGGGTTTGCTAAATGAGTAGACACGTGTCCATAACGCCCCTTCGATAACCCCGGTCGGACGCCGGGGGATCGTGCTGTTACAATTTTCATCGCGTATTAACTGTTAGATATTTGCCAGTCATTTTTACGCTAAGGTCATTAAGACTTTTGAGCTCGAGGTGATCATTTTTCCTGATTATATCAAAAATGAATCAGTTACTCAATTCTCAGTTATATGCCAATTTGTTTATTATTTTCATTTCTATCTCCATTTATATCAAAAAACTTCATATCGTAGCTAGGGACAATCTATTTATTTGCTAAGGACGTTCAGTCATGATTGTTTTTGTTTTTAATGGATCCTACTAATAGTAATGTGGAAAATTGTGATAGAAATCTGAAGAGCTTTAGCATGGAAGCAACAAGCTGAGCTAGAGATTTTTTTATATTAGAAAATACACTAGTAAACAATGCAAATAGCAACGGTCAGTATTCGTGGCCATGGGTAATTTTTCGTAGCTATATGGAGGTCTTGCTACAAAAAGCCACGATTTTCAAATTGTAGCTATACAATCTAGCACTTTTTGGTTCATAGCAAAACTGTTTCAAAATGCTACGATTTTGCTACGAAAGATTACATGGCAAGTTGTTACAGTTTTGACACGATGGTTTCTGCTACGAAGTAGCGACGATTGCTTTTGCGTCTGTCTCAGGTCCAAGCTCGTGTTATATTAATACTCAAGGGGCACAGTTGTTTTTATAAATCTATATTTTTATACAAAGAAAAATATAATAAATAAAATTGAAGCGGCCTAAAATATTTTATATGTATATAGTTTTACTGTCATCACAAAATATATAAAATACTATTGATTAAATTTTAAAAGTATTTTAAACATTAAATAAATATAAATTTTAAAAAGTTAATTTTTTTTTGCTCTAGGACCCTTAACAGTGTTAAGCCGACCCTGCGAGTTACCACAAATTTGATATGATTACATCGTCGCTTGTTGCCACAAAACAGAGACGATTTATTTTGGGGAAAATTGGCAATATAGAACAACTAAACTAAGGTATTGTCCCCTTAGAACAAAATCAACTTTTGTCATTTTTGGACATTCACTACCCTTTTTGTATATAAAAATTCATATCAATTTTTTTAGAATGCAAAAAAATCTGCAAAATTTGTATATTTGATGTAGATAATTAACTGCATATAAGAAAAATAAATTTAGATTCAAAAAATGTTTGAATAGTAATTTCAAAGATGGGGTAAATGTGTTAGAAAATCTGATCTACCATCTACGGAGATTTAGAATATATAATCTAACAAAGACATAGTGATCTACCAGTCGTAGTATGCGCAATACACCGAAAACATTAACAACTACTAGGGAAGAATATAAAATCCTCATTCCCTCTATGCTCTACGTAACTGGTAGATTTGATGCGCTACAAAAACTAATTAATCTACTAAAGTAGGAAATGCATTATTCGAATTGTCTTTTTGTCTACACCGGTGGTATACAATATTCTACCAGGCCTTCTAATTTCTAAACAGATAGAATGCAAATTCTACCTAATAAAATTACAAAATC
>NC_027748.1:21366941-21400754 GCF_000695525.1 Brassica oleracea var. oleracea
CCGACAGACTTAGACGGCCAGCTCAAGACGGTGGCGACAGCGAACGAAATCGCATCTTCTTCAATTGAGAAGGAGTCAGAGACGAGGAAGGAAGGACGATACAATTGTGTTTTCTTATAAAACTTTTACTCCTTTTATAAAATTAATTTTTTTTATGGTAACTACATGTTAAAGAAAAGGACAAAATAGGGTATTCACTATTGTATATTCTATAGGGACAAAGATTTATGATTTAATATTAAAGGGACAAATCTATAGTTGTTTTGTTCTATATTGCCAATTTTCCCTTTATTTTGTGTCTTTTGTTTTGTTTGGCTACGATTTAAACTAGCTTTTTCATGCATAGATATTTGAACGATTTTAAAAAAAGAAGCTAATTAGAATTATTTTTTTGTAACTGAAACCGAATTTGTATTACATTGATCTTCTTAAAGCTCAAAAGGTTCAAAAGATTCAAACAAAAAAATAATAATAAATTATGTTAAACAAAAAAAAAAGAAAAAAAAATTATGTTTTTGAATTATATTTTTTCAAATTTGAACTTTCTTATAATTTTTTTAAAATTTTTTCCAAGTTTTATTTTTAAAATTTCTTTTTGAAAATCGAAAATTATTTTTGAAACTATTTTTAAGAAAAAAAATTATCTTTTAAAGTATTTATTTATATATTTATTAGAATCCTAAATTTTACATTCCAAAAACCCTATCCAACCCTTCAACTCTAAACCTAAGTCTAGATTAGTTAACCCTAGAGTTATAAGTGTTTTTTATTTTTCATTAAAAGTGAATGTAAAATTGGTTTATATAAACATGAAAAATGGTACTATTAATATTGTATTTTTGGGAATTTCCCTTAATAAAAAGACTTTTTTTAAAAAAAATGACAAAATAATAACTATACAAATTTAAATATTACAATAACACTAATAATATCGTAATTTGCTTCGGAACCTCGAAAATTTCCAAAATATTGTCCAAATTTTGTTTATGTAATAGAAGATAGAGCATTACGAAAATTATTTTATGAGGTATTTTTTGGAGTTTAATAGTTAATTATATATTTTAATTTATAATTTTATATTTAAATGTAATATTTTATTAATTAATATTGTTGTAATCCCCTATATATTAATTGAGAAACATTACATTTTTTTTGTAGCCATGTGTCATAACTAGGATGATTCTTAGTATCATTAGAAAAATAGGTTTGTCCATCTAATTATATAATAAGCTTTTTATTAAACTAACCCTAAATTCATTATTAATGGTCTTTATTATTTTCTTAAATAAAAATTACGAAATTGCCTAATGTGGCTAAAGTATATATGGCAATTAGTGATTTTGAATAATAAATATTTGATAAAAATTAATACATCTTCTATTATATTTGTTTAATATTAAACTATTAAAATAAATTAAACAACCACATTAACCATATAATAAAAAATTAGATTTTTCTGTATATGTTATATTTTGAATTTTTAAAAATTACCATAAATTACTAAAACTCTTAAAAGTCTCACATTCAAATTTTGTGATCCATGATTTACTTTTTTTATGAAAAAATACAAATGATTACAAAATCATATAAGTAAAAAGTCTAATTTAATTAATTATTTAGATTAAAAATATATATATATATATAATATATCGTTTTAAATTAAACTATATACCACATAAAATACACAAATATTTTAATTTTGAATTTTTTTTTGAACAATTTTTTTTGATAAAAGCTCTGAACAAACATTGACAACTTATTTTTTAAAAAATTATAAATTACTGAAAAAATTAATCCCACAATAGAAATTTTGTTATCACTAAATTAAAGGTTTTGTTATGAAAGAAATAGATGATCAAAAAACAATATGAGTAGAAAACATATTTTAATAGACATTAATATTAAAAATATACTATATATGTTAATATCATTTAAAGTTAATTATATATCCTATCAAATAGAAAAAAAAATTGTTTGGATTAATAAAATTGATTTATATGTTCGCACCATTTAATTATATATGTAATAGTTACTTATTTTTAATTGTTTAATATATATTTATTATTTCATAATATGTAAAAAAAATATAATACATACAATAATTTATATATATAAAGTTTATTCCGCGCAAGAAGCGGATCTTAATCTAGTATCTACTCCCTCTGTTCCTTATAGATCCATTTTTTAGAAAAAAAAATTGTTTTAAAAAGATACATTTTTTACATTTTCAAGACATTAATTAATGAAAAATTGTACTTTTCAAAAAATACAATTGTGTTTAATAAAATTTCATTGGTTAAAAGTTATTGAAAATAGCTAATTAAGGAAAACAATGTATTGGAAAATACAATTTTAAATGTTTTCTTAATAAGTGTGAAAAAACTATAACATGGATCTTTTAGGAACGGATGGAGTATTATCCATCTATCTATATATATAAAGTTTTCTTCACTCCTAGGCCATTCACATGGGATTCTATGTTACTAAGCCAGGCTCTGTGAAGCTGACATGTGTCACGGGCGTTAAACTCAGCTTTTCATTAATTCTGGTGTAGACTTCAGTTTTCATTTGTTGTAATCGTGGGCCGAATGTCGTTGTGCGGCCGTGAAGATAGAGTTCTTCCTTAACCCTAATACCGAAGAGACGATGAATTGACATCTTTCTGATATCTATCTCCGGCTGGCTAGCAGCCATTGTTTTCCGGAAGTTCGAGCAATGGGTTCCTCTGTGATTACTTCATTGTCGCTGAGCTTCAAACAAGTTCCTCCAACAGCTGTTCCTGCTTTTCTCGACTATGTTCTAAGCTCCACAGGCGTGTCTCCCTCCACCCTTTTCGAATCCCTCATCAAAGAGTTGTCTTTTCGTGCGGAGGTAATGATCTTTCTTCAATGTAGTTTCCTGTCCATGATTGGTTTTATTGAAAAGACTTCCATGTATTTTTTTGTAATAAAACACCATTAATGGCGACAAGAAATTCCCTTCTGATGATTGCAACCACATTGCTTCGTTGGTGGCTGGTATTTGTCATCTACTAAAGAGTTTTGGTTAGTTTGAAATTTTGAATTTTTGTTAGAGATTTCAAGAATTAACTAATTGAGGTTTTTGTGGTTGAGACAGGTTTTGGTACTGAAGATAATCATAATGCCTTGCAGTTGTTTGTGTGGAGAGTGTTTGTTCCACTGATGAAGATGGTTCGTGCTTATGACTTGGATATGCTTAATAAGGTGAATCTTCCTCCCCCTGCTGTCTATTGATTAAAGCCCACAAAGTCACATATCCTTGGGCTTATTTGATCATCTTCCTCCTCCTGCTGTCTATTTAATCGTTCTTTGATGTTGTGACGAAGACAAGTGCATTGGTTGTATTGGAAGTGAGTTTGGTGCCTTTTTTTACTGAGATCAGTTGGGGTATCGATAAGAATGCTTCAACACGAAGAATCAGATTTCATTAAATGAGTAGAGCTGTTGCTTCGTGACTCTTTGAGTACAAATAATATGTATGAAAACTACATTGCATCTTTTTCTGAGTCATTTCCGATTCCACTGTCGTGCCATCTCCTGAATCTGTTACTGAGCGCTGCTTTTCAAAGTCACCAAGCAGCTCGAAAGGTTGAGAATTTCGCAGCTGGTATGCTTTGCGATTTGTGTAATACCACTGAGAGGCTTTTGTCACAAAGTGTGGAGCATCGTTCATGTGCTGTTAGTTTCCTTCCCCCTGCTATTTTCAAGGCATTCTCTTCTCAGTCTTCTCTGAAGATCTCACTTCAAGGGAATGTGTACGTACTTTCAAGGTAAGGTCAATGAAACCAAAAAGTTACGCATTTAGGTTGGTTAGTTTTCTTTTAGCTTGTTTTGATTTTTAAAGCTATAAATTCCAGGAATGGCTTCAAAAAATGAATATGGGAATGCTCCAAGAAGCTGTCCTCGGTTGGATCAATAGAGGCCTTTCTTCTGGCTCTTGGACGGACGGAACAGAAAGTTATGTCTCAGAAAAAGACCCTGTCGAATTTGACTTTAGGTCCGAACACGAGTTTTGGGAAGAAATCAAGAAAGGCTTGATATGGCAAAAGTACCTGTTATTCTTACAGATTCTCTCACTTTCTACAATATGATCATCCATGAGTGTAAAGAACCTATCCTTTCAGGTTTTTGATGAGAGCTTAGTAAGGAAGCAGTCATTGCACATACTGAAATCAGTTTTATCCATAAGTGAAGTGAGTAAGACGATTTTTGAGAAGAATTGTATGGCTCTGTTGAATCTGCTTTGTTAGGATATTGTTTTGTCTCCCACTGATTCTATTGTTAGATTCTTTTTCTGAATATAAATAATATACAAAAAGTAGGGCTGATGAAATTAATTTCTCTGAAGCACTTCCTTACTAACTTCACAATGAACTAGACAAGTAAATTAAAAAATCACGAAGGATCAGTTTTTTTTTTCATTAAACAGTTGTTCTATTACTCAAGTTTGAGGTGGTCTGGGAAACCAGAACAGAATAACCAATGTAATATAATTCCCTATGGAAGGATCTCGCTATCTTAGCTAATGAATCAGACGATACATTTTCTGAAAGAGGAACAAAAACAATTGAGAACTCCGTGTATCTGTTTTTCAACTTCATAAACTCCTCCAGCTCAGTACATAAGTTCGGCCATGCTCCGGGGTCTTTGATCATCGAGATTAAGTCCTTGCAGTCGGTCCCAAAGGATTGACATGTCGATACCTCGAGCATACATTCCATTGCCCAGGATAAAGCCTCCAGTTCTGAATGCAATGGTGAGATTCTTCGGCGTTAATTCCTTGCGCCCAATAGTTGCATCACTCCTCTAGAGTTTATCCATGTCCATCCATAGCCACTAAAAATTGTGTCATGTGTCCATGATCCATCTATCATGCATATCTCTGATATTGGAGCTCTTTCTGGATTTTGTGCTTCCACCACTTCCTCTTGTCTTTGATTTGCTTCAAACCAAGCATGGCATTCTGATTCAGCGTGTCTAACAGTTTCCAAAGGGTCCATGTCTATCCCTCTAAAGAGTTTATTGTTCCTTGCTTTCCAGATATACCATATGATCCAAGGATATGGGTCTTTGTCCAATTTTGGATCTTCAATATCATTCTTTCGCCAGAAGAGGTAATATATATATGTGAAATGGCTTCCACTTGGAAATAGTGTTGGCCGTGTTGGGGTTCCCGCATGTGCCCAAGTCTGTATAGCTGGAGGGCATTCAAAGATGGCATGATTTATAGTTTCATAATCTGCACCATAACAAGGACAATGGTTGGCGCATCTCATATGACGATGATTCAGATTACTTGTTACTGCTAACTGGCCAGATAATATCTGCCGAATGAGATGTCTGATTTTCGGAGAAGCTTTTATTTTCCAAGCAAAGGCTTGGAGCTTTGTAATACAAGGTTCATGCGCCTCCAATGTTTCCTCCTTAAGCAAGTTAGTTGCCACCCACTAACTTGACTTGACAGTGTACATCCCATTCTTCGTATAGCTCCAACAATATCCATCCTGATGATAATCTTGGCTTATGGCCAGTGATTGAATCAATGGGATGTCATCCTGATGGACATAGTTTTACAGCATCTCAGTATTCCATCTCTCTGGGTTTCCAATCATCAGATCACTTACTGGCATCATAGGATGAAGTACCAGTGCAACTGGTCTAGCTGGTCTTGCTGGTATCGTTGGGACCCAAAGATCTTCCCAAATCCTAATCTTATTGCCAGAGTGTACCTTTTGTCTAATTCCCATTGTTATTAATGGTTTTGCATTCAATATACTCCTCCACCCATAGGAGGGGTTGTTCACCTCGTTTAGTCGCAACGGCGAGCTACATCGGAAATATCGTCCGCTCAGAACTCTTGCCAATAATGAATTTGGAAATTGTACTAACTGCCATAACTGATTCCCAAGTATTGCAAGGTTAAATTCATGAATCATCATGAATCCTATTCCTCCTTTATCTCCTGATTTGTAGAGTTTCTCCCACTTTACCCCGTGAATTCCTCTTTTAGGAGGATTTGAGCTCCACCAGAACTGTGCAATGACACTAGCTAAATTCTCACAAGTCTCTAAAGGTAGAAGGAGGGTTGACATTACATACGTGGGTAGATCCATCAGTATAGACTTTATGAGTACTTCCTCTCCTCCCCTTGATAAACATCTTCCGATCCAGTCATTAACACAGCTTTGTAGTCGCTTTTTCAGAAAGGCAAAGAGCTTTATCTTTGAACCGCTAATATCTTCAGGGATACCAAGATAGGAACCAATCCCTCCCTGATTTGCAATTCCAATTGAAGTTTTTAAAGTATCCTTGACATGTCCAGGTATTCTCTTACCAAAGAGTAAGGATGATTTTTCAAAATTAATGCATTTTCCAGAAGCTTTTCCATAGGTCCCAAGTGCTTTCATAATTTCATCGCATTCACGTGGCTCCGCTTTACAGAAGAACAAGCTATCATCAGCAAAGAGAAGGTGGGATACCGGAGGGCTAGCGCGTGATACGTGCATCCCCGTTATCTTTCCTTGATTCTCAGCATGGTTTAGAAGGCTAATAAGTGATTCCGTGCATAAGATGAATATGAAAGGAGACAAAGGATCTCCCTGTCGCAGACCCCGTTTGGGGGTTATATTTCCTCTTGGCTGGCCATTGAATAAGACATGTGATGTGATTCTGGATAACACAAAGGAATGGAATCATGAACCTGGAGAGCTTGTAGCTGAGGATGCAACAAGAAGAATTCATTGTTCGAGATGGAAGCACTATCATCTTTATACCTCAACCACCATCCAAGACATTCTAAGTTCAAGCTGATCAACAACTAAGCAAGTAGATTGAGTGTGCTCTTTTCCTAACCTTTGGTTTTGTTCCATTGGGTTTTCCAAAAGAAGGTTTTTAACAAGGCCACAAGTTACTTCAAATCACTTGGTTGTTGATCTTGGTCCAAGAATATCGTTATCTATCTTATGTTATTTTTATTTCTAAGTTTATGTTATGTTTTTCTTCATTTTCGAAAACTCTAGTCTTTGGTCTTTGTTGTATTTTTGAGAGGACCCTGTCTTTACTCCTCTTGCATTTTCGAAAGCTTGTCCATGTACAAGTCTCTCCCTTTATAAACCTGGTCGAAATCTAATAAGAGGACTCCAATTTTTTTATCAAAACCTTTGTTTTCTCTTTTCTTCTTGCTTGTCGAGTTGATTGAGTATTGGTGTGTAATATCCAACTTCTGGTGTGTAATATCCAGAGACTAAGGGCTCTAGTTTGGTGTGTCATATCCGATATATTGCCTAGGAGTATCAAGGAGCCTTTCCGCAGCCTCTTTTGTCACCATTCGATCCACATGCCTTGAGAAACTTGAGTCTTTTGATTCGTTTCTGCAAGGATTATCCCATCTGTTCTAGAGCATCATCCTAGGATCTCATTAAGTGGTATCAGAGTAACTCTGGAAGGGAAGTGTTTGATTTCTATCTGTTTTGGATTTGATCTCTTCATATTCTATTGTGATTTTGATCGATCTGTGTTTCTTGTGTAGAAATCTATCGAAATAGGTTTCATTGATCTTGATTCTAAAACTAGACTGTTCGGAGTCTTTGTGAGAAAGTTACTGATTTCTTTTAATCTGAACCTGTTTAGTGTTTGTAGAAGACGATCTGTGTGTTTGACGTTGAGACCTGATAGTACTAAATACTTTGATCACGTTTTGGGTTTCAGACTGTTCACATCCTTGATCAGAAAGCCATTGATTTGTTTGCTTGATCTGTTTCTGATTTTGTTAAATTGAATCGATTTGTTTCTGTTGTTGTGAATCTGTTCTATTCAGATTTTTTTTTTTTAAATCCAAGATTGAAACTGAACCTGATTTCGTGATCTCTCTCTGTTCTGTTTTGAAATCAAACTGATCTGTTTCTGCTTTGTTAAGATTGATCGATTGGTGTTTTTTTTGTTTCTGATTATCAGCCTGTTCCTGATTATCAATCTGTTTTGTTTCTGGTTTAAGTTTGATTTTCGTTTTGAATCTGTTTTATTTGTTGTTCACTTGCTTCTGGATTCGAAAATCAATTATCATACTATCTTGTTCAATTGTTTGTGTTCTGTTTTGTTGTCTACTTGTTGCTGAATTCGAAAATCAACCAAACTGTTGTTTATTGCAATTCTGAGTATTATGTTTATGTTTGCAAGTTGATTAATTGTTTTTCTGTAAGAAACTTTTACTGGTTGTGTTCTTCTTGTGTCTCAGGAGCCATGGAAAGAGATCAAGAAGGAAGAATCAACACTGCTAGGACTGCTTCTTTGCAGAAGATAATGAAATTCAGAATGGAAAGTCAGCAGAAACATGAACTTATGCAGAAAAGGATGAGGCAGAGATCATCAATGAAAAATCAAAATCTTGAGCCTAAACCACCAGATTATTTTCAATACAGATCAAGCAAGCATAAGAGGATTAAAAAAGAAGAGGCAGATCATGGAGAGCAACATATCAAGCCATCAGCCAACACATGGAGCAGACCACATCAATCTTCTCTCATTCCTAAATCAAATTTTCTTTATTCTGATTATACACCAGTTACTGATGTTCAACTCTATGCTTTTTCAGGAAAAAGCGACTATCTAGAGTAGGAAAGAACCATGGACAAGTGGCTCTGTTACAACAGAATCCTAAAGAAGGAAAGATTAGCTTTTGCAATTCCTCGACTCACAAGAAGAGCTTATAAGTGGTGGTTGCAAGAAGAAGATGATCGCAAATTCTACAAAGAACCAGCTATCATCACTTTGGAAAATCTGAAGTTGCTACTAAGGAGTAAGTATGCATCCAAAGGCCACACTTCTCTGAAATCTCCAATGAAGGCCACATCTAGTGAGACAGTAACCTGTTACGGAAAAGAGAAAACAGTCTCTAAGCCATCTATGGATGATCAACGATTCTGTTTCAGTAAAGAAGAAAAGGAGGAGTTGTTACAAGTAATTAAAAATGTGAAGAAACAACTCAGGAAGACCAGTGCAACAAATCCTTCCTTAGAAACACAGAACCAAGAGCCATTCAAAGCTGTATATGTGCTAGTTATTTATAATCATTTTATGGATTTACATTGATTATGACAAATATAATAACTATACTGTAAAATAAAAATAATTTTAAAATTAAATTTGAAATTTTGCTTTTGAAAAAGGTATTCAAAAAGGTATTTTTGTGATGGTCTAACAAAATACTAACTTTTACCTGAATAAAGTGAATCCAATCAATTATATTTATAAACTAGATGATGGCCGGCACATTTGTGCGGACTAATATACATCAAACTAATTCAAATTTTAACATAATTTTTAATTTCAATCTAAATTAGTCAATTAGTTTTAAATATTAAATTAAACATAAGATATAATTTATCTTTTTTTATTACATCGCATCACATATAATAGTTTGTTACTTGAAAAATCTTTTATTTATTATATCACTAAACCACACACGTAAAAGTATATTATCATAATAACCTAATAAAATTTTATAAATATTTTAAAATAACTTCAAAGATAAATCTACAAAAGAAACCACAATTACCAATTATCACAGAAAGCTATGAAATCAAACCTCTCTTCGTCAAAGTCTTAATTGTATTTATGAATTGTATTTATGAATTTCCTTTTTCGGAGTTTATAGTTACACTTATTATCCATAATAATTAAAAAAATATTTTTATTTAACTAAAATTTTATAAACTAAAAGTGATATATTATATATGTCTAGTAAAAATTGAATTTTTTAGTTATAATGGCGAGATATTGTATTCTTTAGACTCAGATTTTTTATTGGTAAAATGATTCGGTGACATAAAAGAGAAAAATCTTTCTTTTAAATATGATAGATAAAAAGTTAAACTACTTAATATTACTGAAGTAAACATAAGATGAACAAAACTATAAAACTATTGCAATAATTTGATAATACTTGTTAATAATAATTATCTCTGAATATAATGAAAAAATTTATTAAATAATCATTAAAAATGTTTAAAAACTAACAATTCAAAACTTTTTTTATTAAAAATAATGACTCATGTGAAAATAAGCTTCTAAAAATAATAAAATATGAAAATAAGTAAAACAACCTAAAATCATAGAGAACATGACAAGTAAGCAAAATTAAAATTACCACCTAAAATTATTTAAAAGTATAAAAAATAAATAAAATTATCAATTAAAATGATGAAGAACATGAAAAATAAATAAATAACCTATATTATGGAGAATATGACAAATAAGCAAAACTAAAATCACTAAAACATAAAAATAAACAAATTATCTAAAATTATGAAAAATATAAAAATAAACAATAAGCAATGGCAAATTAAAAAAAGGGCAAATCTCCAAAATAACACTTTTCTAAGTTTATGTCACAAAAATAGCCATCAAAAACTAAAATGACCAAAATAGCATTTTCTGTTTTAAAAAATTTAATTTTTTTTTATTTTGCAAATTTGAAATCTTATCCCAAAACCCCACTCCCCAACTCTAAACCCTAAAACCTAAACTCTAAACCATAAACCCTAAACTCTAAACCCTAAACTCCACCCCTTAACTCTAAACCCTAAACTCCACCCATAAACTCTAAACTCTAAGCCCTAAATCATAAACCCCACCCCTTAACTCTAAACCTTAATGTCTAAATTAATTTACCGTTGGGGTATAAGTGTATATTTATCTCTTTTAATAAAACATTAAGTGCTATTTTAGTCATTTTTATTTTTAAAAGCTATATTTGTGACAAAAACTTGTTTAGTGGTATCCTGGTCATTTTCTCCAAACAAAATCACATAATATTGTGGAGAAGAAAACAAGTAATCAAAATCACTTTCAAAAATAATAGTATAGAAGCAAAGATATGATGACGTGTAAGTAAAGAATAACACGCAGCGTAATAGAGAAGGACAAAAGTGGGAAAGTAAAAGGCACATGTCGAGCTCAGGTGTCTGGTTAACACGTATTACTTCTTCTGTGCTCTCCACGCGCCTCCTTCTTTTCCCACACGCCCTCCTCCTCCTCCTCCTCCTCCTCTCTATCTTATTTCATTTTCGCTTCGCTTCCTCCTAAATTCCTCAAACCCTCTCTTTAAATTCTCTTCTAGCTTTTGTTTTCTGACTCATATCGAATCCTGATCGCCTAACGAGTTATTGAAGGAAAATTTTTATGGTAATACTTCACTGTTATTTACTTATTTTGATTTGACATGAATATGATGAGACATAGAGAATCTAAAAGCACCTTCTTGAGTTTCATACAGTTTTTGTTTTTCGTCTCCACAAGCTTAAAGGTTGACTTTGACTCTCAGAATCTCCTTCTTTCCTAAAATCAAGAAGACGGGATCGAAAACTCCTTCCACATCCGATGATGATCCACATGCTTCTGTTGATCAAAGGTGTCAACTTTAGGATGACTGATTATAATCTGTTGATTGATTTTTATCTTTCTTTTATAAAAAAAATGTTCCATATTCGGCTATAGCAGGTCTAGAAAAGGCAAAGTACCCAAAAGGATAAACAAGGCTGTTAGGGAGAGGCTTAAACGCGAGCACTTGAATGAGCTTTTCATTGAGTTAGCCGATACACTTGGTAAAAATTTCACATTTTTCTCTATAGATTTGAATGAAAAATTGCTTGAGTTGAGAGGCTGTTATCTTGCATATACAAGTGTTAGTATGGTGATGTTACCCATTGTGATATCTTCTTCTTTTTTTTACCCATTGTGATATCTAATCTGAAACGTTTTCTCTTTTCTCAGAAATGAATCAGCAGAACAGTGGGAAAGCCTCCATACTGTGTGAAGCTACTAAGTTTTTGAAGGACGTGTTTGGTCAAATTGAGTCCCTTAGAAAGGAGCAAACTGCTCTCCTCTCTGAATCTAACTACGTACGCCACTTTCCTTTAAAACACCATGTTCTCCTCTTCCTTGAAACAATGTTTGTCTCAATGGTTTAATAATTGTTTTGTGATGGAAACTGTGGGCGTATGTAGTTAACCACAGAGAAGAATGAACTCAAGGAAGAAACATCAGTACTTGAGACCGAGATCTCAAGACTACATTCCGAGATAGAAGCAAGAGTGAACCAGTCAAAACCTGACTTGAACACGTCCCCTGCGCCTGACTGCCTGAGTACCATCATCAACAGTATCCCCAACTTGCATCTCAGTGTTCAGGACTCCCTATTTTCCAAGGAGCCGGCTTTCAACAATCTTCTGCAACTCCTCCTGGTGCCACGGTTATTGTCCTTCCAATGCATCCTGATCTCCAGACACAAGATACTTCAGACTTGACAGGGCACCTGCAGACACAAGCGCCAACGGTGATGTATAATAGCTCAAGTGTGAGTAAGCCATGTCCAAGGTATGCTAGCGCGGCTGACTCATGGCCTTCTCGGCTACTTGGAGAGCGACTGAGAGTTAGCGAATGAGTCTTAGGCGGGAAACAGAGACAAAGGCAACTTGTGAAGAGCCCTTGGGTTTTGGTATGTAGCACATCCTCTAGTGTCCTTGTGGGTTTGGCTTTAGCCATAACTTGTTTTGTGGTGGTTTGTTTATAGGATCAAAAAAATTGTGGTCCTTTGAGAAAAATAACGAAAATAATTGGCTCTAACCCATGTCAGTTTCTTGTCCCAAGATACAAAAAGACTGTGTTACAAAAAAAAAAAAACAAAAGACCACTATGATAAATAACTTTACCGTATTCCCAGTGTTTATATCTATAATTTTATTTGTAAAGTCAATTTTCTATGTGATGTGCTCAGGACGACGGATAATTATATAGACACCTTAATGAAATAAAGAGTATGTTACCAATTAAAGACACATTTCTGTCTTTTTGACAATATAAGACACTTCTCACTGGAGTAGCATATTCCCGATTCCCAAAGTAATTTTCGGACTAAAATGCCCTCTGCTTGACAAAAGAGACATGTTTTTTTTTTTTTTTGATTCGGTTGAACTAGTGGGATCATAGCCTTTTCCTATAACTTTAGTTTTTTTTGTACGAGTTATGAAGGTACGTGAGAATTAATTATGACTACAAGTTTAAAATTAAAAAAAAGATCCAATGGCTGAAAAAGCACGATTGTCATAAAAAAAATGAAAGCACGTACAAAAATAAAAGAGAGTGTGTGTAGACATTGACTCTTTTTATATTTAGCAAAAGAGTATTTTATACTAAAACTAACTTTTTAAAATTCCCAACATATTATACGTGTCATTATTTTATATCCTACTATATAAATAAATATATAAACACTTAAAATAAATTATTAAATTATTAAATTTTTTCTTTTTATTTTGATATCCATATGTATATATTTATTTTAATATTTATAAAAATCAAATTTAAATTTCATACTGTGTATTTTGATATTTGTGGACACAATTTTGTGGATATATTTTTGATGGACACATTTGAGATAGTCGTGGACTTGTGCTTTGTGGATAGCGTTTTGGTATTTTGTAGATACATTTTCGATGGACAAATTCAAAATATCCACTAATATGGAAGAGAGCTAGAGACATTTAGTGTACAAAATTTTATGGACAAGATTTTATGGACAAAAATCTCAATCTTTCAAATTTTATGTACAAAATTTTGTGGACAAAGTTTGTAGACAAATCATACAAAGGTTCAAAGCACTGGTCCAATTCGACGCCTTTAAAAGAGACCTTAACAAATTGATAGAAACTTGTAAGACTTAATGACTACTTCAAGCTGAACCTAAAGGATGTTCCAGCATCTAAAGTCCAAACATATTTCACCCTTGACTTGAAAGTTTTGTTCTTTAGAAAAAACAGTGACTGGATCCATTCACTTGATACATAACCAGCCGTGATATAGTAACAGCTTGACTTCATTCACCCTCGTTGTCACTTGCCACTCTCTTTTTATCCTTCATGTGCTTTGACATAAAGGAAAGCCAACTCCACCTTACTGCAAAAACACATTCCCTTAA
Source organism: Brassica oleracea var. oleracea (assembly GCF_000695525.1). Lineage (NCBI taxonomy): Eukaryota > Viridiplantae > Streptophyta > Magnoliopsida > Brassicales > Brassicaceae > Brassica > Brassica oleracea. The sequence goes on from NC_027748.1 coordinate 21,380,934, forward strand.
ATCATTAAAAAATGAATTTTTTTGAACTAAATTCTGCTACTCTTTCCAAATGTTCTTCAATGTTACAAACTTTCAACAAATTGAGAGACACATTGTCAAGTATAAGCAAACAAATGACAAGGGGAATGATTAAAAACTCACTCTTTGTCGCTTAATTACATTACTCTGGAAAGTATAAGCTCAAGGTTCTTCCATGGACCCACTTTGGAAACAATGTCCGTAGTTGTTTCCTTCTTCTTTATGCTTAAAATCTGTTTCCTTTTAATCACAAGGTTTGGTATTCACGACACCAATCAGAGCATGGACACGCTGGGTAAGTGGGTTTGACGATAAATCTTGTGGTGGAGGATTGCGATGGCTTGGACACAGCGAGCTTTCGTGTATACACTACTATTATAGATCTATAGACTAGATCTACAACTCTTGACAAAGGTGTATGGTATGAAAACCAGAAAATAGATTTGCATAAATGCTACTATTATAGATCTATATATCTACAACTATTGAAAGGAGAAAAAAAGTTAGGGTAGACTAAATACAAACCTCCGATGACAAGCTTCTGTGAAGTTGGTTGACTAAGAAGCTTTCCCTTCTTCTTCGACTTCAATTTGGCCATGGTTCGCAATTTACAGAGAAAAAAAGAAAATCATAGAGGTTGGAGTATTAGCAGAAGAAGAGTAAAGTGAAAAATTGAAATCAAACAAGCTTCGGCAAAATCACTTTCTTCTTGTTCTTCTTCAACTTGAGGGAGATAGTGAAAGAGAATTGTGGCAATAAGGGTTCAAGAAACTAGAAAAGTGATTTTGAATTTTAACATCGAGATAGGAGAGATAAGAGTAAATAGTTGTGTATTTTGTTGTCTTTTTATTTATCTGTTTAATTGGACGAATTGGTTTAGTTAGAAAAAGGAAGAATGATGTGAGTGATAGTTGGGGGGTATAAGGGACAATGATCTCAAAGAAAGTGTGTCACCAGCAAGAAGTTTTGTATGTGTTAATAGAAAGTGAGAATGTGTCTTATAGTGTAAATGTTTCAAATAAAATATTACATAAGATTGCCATTAATATCATCTATTTCTTTTATTCTTAATAAAAAATTTAATTAAGTTTTTCTTTTTGTAAAAGCACATAAATAAGAAAAAAATATATTTACAAATATAAGCTTATAGATTAATTATATGTGAAAGAGTTTAAATTTTATTACCTTTTATATTTTCCCCAAAAAATATATAGAAATTTTAAAGGAGAAATTGCCAAAAAAATGACTTAAAACTTGACTTTGAATACAAAAGTGTACTCCAAATTCAATCAAATGCAAAAATAACCCAGAAAAACTAGTAGAAAACTTCGTTCAGTAAATTTTAAAATTTTAAAATAATTTAAATTTTTAATAAAAATATTTTGATGGAAAAAAATTGAAATCATGTAATAATAAACATTTCTAAATGATGTAAATTTAAGTTTACTAAAATTGAATTATTTTTAAAATAGATGAGTAAATGTAGATTAACTCATGATAGTCATTGGTTAAAGGTTTGGTAATATATGTTACAGTATTGTTGATATTTTTAGGGTTAGATATTGAAATCTTATCTTTATATATATATAAATTTGACCTATATGTGTTAAGTGATTATCTAATAATTTGATTTAAACACTTTTTAAGTATTTTAAAAGTTTAAGAAAATATTTTTTTTGCATAGTTATTTGATTATAGGGTCTGGAAGAATCACAAAAGTCTTCCCAAGAAATCTTCTGACATATTCCGCCTAAATTTTAGTAGAATTTAGAGTTTCCGCCTAAATTTTAGAAGAATTTAGGTTTCCCGCCTAAATCAAAGTCTTCCAGAAGTCTTCTAGGGGAAGTCTTCTCATCTATTTTATCTTAAAAGTAATTAATAAATTTTATAAAAAATATTTCGAAGGAGATAAAATCAAAATCTTGCATTAATAAACATTTCTAAGTAATGAAAAATTAGTTTTAATAAAATTTAATTATTTTTAACATAGATGAGTGAATGTAGATTGAGTCATGATAGCTTTTGGTTTAGTGTTTGGTAACATATGTTATAGTATGGTTGGTATTTATAGGCTTAGATTTTGAAATCTTATTTTTTTTATTTTTTCTAGTTCGACATATATGTGTTTAGTGACTATCTAATAACTTTATTTAAACATTTTCTAAGTTTTTTTTAAGTTTAAGAAAGTGTTTTTTACTTAGTTATTTGATTATATGGCCTGTAAGACTCCGAGAAGACTATCGTTTAGGGTTTAGTAACATATGTTATAGTATTGTTTATATTTAGGGTTAGATTTTGGAATCTTAACTTTAAAACAAAATTTTGAGCTACATGTGTTTAGTTTTGTGTATATTAAACACTTTATAAATTGATTTTAAGTTTAATAAATTGTTATTTGCTATTTAGTTAGTTATTTGATTAGGTTATGGTTCGTAAGACTTCCCAAAAAGATTTCCAGAAGATTTTCCAAGAGGACTTCTAAAAGACTTTTCAAGAAGTCTTCTGACATATATTTCCGCCTAAAATTTAGTAGAATATAAGTTTTCCGCCTAAAGCGAAGTCTTCCAGAAGTATTCTCATGTATTTGATTTTAGGGTCTAAAAGACTTCCCAATAAGGATCTAGAAGACTTCCTCTTAGAAGACTTCCCAAGAAATATTATATATCAAAAATATTTAATCTAATTGGAATTTTTGTCTCCATATATACAAAAAATTTACTTATTCTCTTTCTTCCTCTCAAATGGATGCAACAAAAATGTTATGTTTCTCACTTTTAAATTCTCCAACCTCTATCTAATCTCTTTGAACAACAAAACACCAAAATTTAAATCCATTTCTCTTTTTTGTTTCTTATGTCTTCTCACTAAATTATCTTCTTTTGCAGGTTTTTTATTACATGGTTCTCATCTTTCATTCCTTCAAAGGTAGTAGATCTATAAATTTTGGATATGTGTTATTGTGTGTTTTATATATTAGATTTTAAGAAGGTATATATTCAACCTAATGTTATTGTTTTGTTTATTATTTAAGCATAAAATTATATTTTTGAAGTTTTTCTCTGTTTTGAAGCCATTTGGATGTTTTTGAATTTGGAGATTTTTTCAGATTTGAGACCAACTTTGAAAAAATTCTCAGAAGACTCTCGGAAGACTCGGAAGACTTCTAGGCAAGTCTTCTAATACATTTTATGCTAAAAGACTTCTCACGAAGTCTTCAGGAGTCTTCCGTAGTCATCTGCCCAAAGTGGTACAAATTTTAGATATGTGTTTGTGTGTTTTATATATTAGATTCTAAAAAATTATAGATTCAACCTAATATGACTGTTTTGTTTATTATTAAGCATAAAAATTGAAGTTTTCTCTGTTTTGAGCTCATTTGAATGCTTTTGAATATGCAATTTTTTCCAGATATGAGTCAGACTTTGGAAGGCTTCTCCGGAGACTCTTGGAAGACTCTCGAAAGTTATTTGAATGTTTTTGAATTTGGAGATTTTTCAGATTTGAGACCGACTTTGAAAAATTTATGAGAAGGCTCTCGGAAGACTCCTCGGAAGACTTCTAAGCAAGTCTTCTAATACATTTTATGCTAAAAGACTTCCCACGAAGTGTTCAGGAAGTCTTTCGAAGTCATCTGCCAAAGTGGTACAAATTTTAGATATGTATTTTGTGTGTTTTACATATTAGATTTTTAAAAGTTATAGATTCAACCTAATGTGACTGTTTTGTTTATTATTAAGCTTAAAAAATTGAAGTTTTCTCTGTTTTGAACTCATTTGAATGCTTTTGAATATGCATTTTTTTCAGATCTGAGTCAGACTTTGGAAGACTTCTCCGAAGACTCTTGGAAGACTTCTCCGAAGACTCTTGGAAGACTCTAGAAAGACTTCTTGGGAAGTATTCTAATGCATTTTATGCTAGAAGACGTCACACAAAGTATTCAGGAAGTCTTCCGGTTTTCTGCTCAAAGTGGTACACATTTTGGATATGTATTTTGTGTGTTTTATATATTAGATTCTAAAAAGTTATAGATTCAACCTAATGTGATTGTTTTGTTTATTATTTAAGCATAAAAAAATTATTTTTGAAGCTTTCTTTGTTTTGAAGTCATTTGAATGCTTTTGAATATGCATATTTTTTTAGATTTGAGTAAGACTTTGGAAGACTTCTCAAAGACTTTTGGGAAGTCTTCTAGTGTATTTTATGCTAGAAAATTTCCCACAAAGTCTTCGAGAAGTCTTCCGAAGTCTTCTGCCCAAAGCGGTACAAAGGAATGATGTCAAATGGAGTCCAATCTTATCTATGTTGAGGAATGATATCTAGTCCCATGTGTAATAGTTTTGTTTATGGTTTGTTTTATGATTTGTATGTGTACTATTTTAGTTGTGAATTCTTTTGTAAGCTTGGAGAGATGTTAATCAACCGAATTTCGTAAATATGTTCATGTTTTACCAAAAGTACTTAACATTATTGAAGTTATTGATACAACATACCAAGAAATTTTTTTAACCATTCTACCCACTCATAACAAACACACAAAAACACAAAAACTTAGTCAAATTTACTAAAACTAAAAGAAAAGACTTCACAAGAAAAAATAGTCAAATTCACAAAAGATCAAACTTGAATTTTAATTGGAAGTTAAAATTTTAAATCTCATGTAAGTTAAAAATTATATATTATGATCTAAAAAGCACATTAAACCACATGACATGATATTCTTGAATTTACTTAACACTTTTGAAAGTTAAAAACATACCTTGAAGTTAATTAACACTCTTGAAAATCTAATGTAGAAGACTTTTTAGAAGTCTTATCGGATTAGTTATAAACATTAGTAAACATAAATATTTGAAATCTCATAATTACCACCAAATAATTTATGAATTTCATCAAGGAACGCCAATATTGACTAATACACATGAATTAGTAAGAAAATATTAACAAGTCATTTTAATTATAGAGAAAATAAACGTTTATTAAACATTAATGTAGAAGACTTCCTAAGAAGTCTTCTCAGAGAAGACTTTTACGAATGTCTTCTATTTATGTCATTTTTGCAATTGTAAATTTACGAAGGAACACTTCTTAACAAGTCTACTCTACAGAAGACATCTTGAGAAGTCTTCCTTCGTAAATATTGACATACTTTTGAATTTGAAAAATTCTCAAAAATTCCAAAGAAGATTTTTCGAGAAGTCTTCTCGGATAAACATGTTAGTTTTGCAATTGACTGAAGTTTGTCAAAAATTTGAATTTTTATAGAAGACTTTTTGGAAAGTCTTCTCGGGAAAAATTCCCGAGAAGTCTTCTATAAAAAGTCAAATTTCTCACAAACTTCAATCAATTGCAAAACTAACATGTTTATCCGAGAAGACTTCTCATGGATTTTTTGGGTTTTTTTCTTAATAAAGGAAAGTTAGAAAACTTCTAGGGAAGTTTTCTTGATGGAGAACACATCTAGCAAAGTCTTCTGAAAGTCTTCCCGAAGTCTTCTGAAAGTCTTCGTGAACAAATCTGAGAAAAAAACGATTTCATACCTTGAACCTGTGAGATGACTTGCTTAGCTTCTTGTGGGAACTAAAATTCACACCGTCGATTTTGTTAATCGGAGGAAAGCAAAGAAAACCCTACTTTCCATGAGGTCCGAATTCTCTATGAGAGCCAAAGACAAGTGAAAAAAATAAATGCGGAAAATATGGACATATAACAAAACGAATTTAGAAAACAATAGATCTTTATTTCGAATTTTTGTACGAGTGTTCAAGAGAAAAAAACCATACAACAAGTTGTCTATAAACGGGATTACAAAGGAAATCATATAACACAAGCAGTAAAAGGAGACTAAGTTTACTAGCGCTACCACCTATGTCAAGAAAACCTATGTGGCCGCAACTCGCTTAGCAATAGACGAAAAGACAAAAAAGGTTTAAAAGATTTCGGACTGGACCTTAAGAAAGGCTGCCTACGTACCCCTTTCGAGGATCAAGCCGAACATAGTTTGATTAAAAAGAAGTGAACAAGAGATCGAACTGCATGGGCGAGTTCGTCTAGTATGAGTGCAAGTCATAGACACCAAACTTGTCGAGAATAAAGCCTAAGGTTTCTAAGTGCAGAGAGTTATATAGTCTCAGGAATCATCCCTTGCGCCTCTCGCTTTGGAATCCCTTAAATACCCCTCCAAGGTCGGTTTTCTCTTTCCTTTTCTGCCTTCGGGTCGAGTTTATCGCTTCGTGGAAATATTCCATTTTTCTTCGATCTTCATGATTATCCATTAAAACTTGACATTTATCCTTGAAACTTGACATTTATCTTCTCCTGCAAGTAAAAGATAACCGTCATAGTAACTTTTGGCTCAATCTCGTCTAAAATCACAAGTGGGCTTTTAGCCGCGTTTTAGACCGCTTTGGGCCCTTTTTTTTACTCTAAGCGTTTTTACGATTTCCTTGAGAAATCACCATTGATACGACGCCGGTTTAGTAAAAGATTCCGAATCAATCGTATAGTCGAGGCAGCTGGTGTTTTAAGTTAAATGTTACCGTTTTATACGATCGATCCGAAGTTATACAAGGAAATAAGTCTTCGCATTTTTATCGTAATGTTTCAATGGTAACTCCAATCGAGACAAAATAAAAGACAGTGCGGTTATTGGTCGAATGATGGAGGTACGAGGATGAGAGGAAAGTGCATGATACTGATACCACGGACTGGCTGGGACGGACCGCGCTCGCCATATGGCGAATGGGTCGGGACGTACCACGCTTGCCATATGGAATCCACAACCATCCACAGGAAAAGATCAATCCGACTACTTACTTGAGTAATTTTCTCGGCTGCTACATGATTTTCCTTGTCTGCGTTTTACTCTTTAAAGAGGGTTATTACATGGCGAGCTGGCCGGGATGGACCGCGCTTGACATATGGCGAGCTGGCCGGGATGAACCGCGCTTGCCATATGGTGAGCTGGCCAAGGCGGACCACGCTCGCCATATGGCGAGCTGGCCAGGACGGGGGTCAAGTCCGAGCTCGACGTATGGCGAGCCAGTCGGGTTGGGTCAAACCTCGGCCTTCCTCGGGTGGTTCGGACGGTTTGGGAGTGTTGGTAAGCCTTTTTCCCGTTTCGTCATTTGTTTTCCGAGAGTTTTTTGTCAAAGAGATTGGATCTTCTAATTTGAGAACTTGTCGTATAACTTCTTTTTAAAATTATACGAGAATTTTTTGTTCCGGGAAATATTTTCCAAGGACTTTCAGGCATTGATTCCGTCGTGACTGATTTTGACTCCAACACTTCTCCAAGCACCCATAACTTTACTACAAAAGCTACCAAGTTTAAGGACCACGAATCATGAGCTTCAATGTCTCTATGAACTTTACAAAGCTTGGAGTCAAAATCTTTGTTTTTCTGAATGAATTTTAAGAGACAGTGAAAAAGATGTGACTTGTATGCATAAGTAATGAGATATGAAGAGTAAAAATCAAAACTTTGGTGCATTAAGAGCTTCAAATTGTTTGTTCATGGTGGTTAGTGTATTGATGGCAATGGAAATATTGTAAATACTTGGTGAAGATGAGGATGATAAGGTAAAAGACCCATTTTTGAAAAAGAAAAAAAGTAATGCATTTTCGTGAATAATTCAAACTTCTAGGGTAAATATAAATAAAGAAAGTTAAAAAAAAAAAACATAAGTTATTTTTGTGTTTGACTCAAAATTTTAGGTCATATTTGAAAAAAACCAAAATTTAAAATATATTTACCTATCTATATTATAATGATCGAGTTTTTGCTCTCTCCTCAGCGCGCCAAGTTAGCATTTTGTGGACCCCACTTTTAAAAAGAGGTGAAAAAGTGTCAAACCCATGGCTCAAACCCGGGTTATTGAGATATAAACACCAACATTTATACCACTAAACTAAAGGATACTTTGTACATTGATGGCCGCAACTAATATCTATTTATGAAGGTCGGAAACCCTTGCTTCTTCGGCTTTCTCTGTGGGTCGGGCCTACAAGTGTATTATGAGTTTCATTTTTAAATGAGATTGATCACGTTATATGAAAAAAGCAACAATTATAGTTTTCCCATATTGTAAACTGTCTTCGTTTAACATGAGTTAGGGTTCTTTTCATCATTGTCTCAAACAAGTCTGAGTTACAGAGTTGCGCCGTGTGTCTGTTTGTAATCTATTTTTTCACTGGTGAACTCTTCATCTCTCCATCTTAAATCGCTTGATCATAAATGTTCCTGATTTGTAGCCCTTATGTAAATCCTATATATATGATTCTCATCTTTGATGAACCGAATCTGCATCTCCACAAAACTCATTGATTCCTCTTAGCTTTAACCATCTTCTAGAAAATGTCTCTCTCTGTCGTTCCAGTTCCTCAAACCGACGTCCCCAGTGTCCGTCACTCAACCTTCGCGTCTCTCCGTCTTGGTCGTATTACTCAGAGCATAACCCCTAACTTCCTCGCTTCTTGGATTCCCTGAACTTCAAGAAAGACAGTGAGTTTATGGGAATCACGGTTCTCTTCCTTGATGAAAAGGTAAGTTAATCTTCGATTTATCACACTTATTTAATATACTTATTTTTAATTGATTTTCTGATTCTTTGTTGAATAATATTATTTGCAGATTCTGTGATTCATGGGTTTATTCCCGCCAGACGTGCTAATTATTACATGTCATCTTTGAAAGCCGGTTCCATTGTGAAAGTCGATCGTTTTGAGGTTGTTAGGTGCTCAAGCATGTACAAGATAACTGATCATCTATTTCTCATTCGTTTCATCCCACCAACTATTATTGATGAAGTTATCACGGATGCTCCTAAGATAAATCTTCAGTCATAATTAGACTGTTCGACAATTTCCAAGTGATTGCGAACCTAAACCTAGAACTTCAAGGTATATTATCATATTGCATGTGAGTTTATATTATGTTTCGATATCATAACAGATATTTAAAATCGCAGATGTGGTTGGGGAAATCCGTTCTGTCCAGGGCTCTGCACTTACCAAAGAAACAACTCGAGTCGTTATCCGTCTCCTCATTGATCCGTAAGAAACAATCAACACACAATTTCCTTTATATTATTATCTATATTGTGCTAACAATGAAAAATATTTCCCACCCAAAATCCGTGGTCGTCTATTTGTCTCCCTTACTTATCAAACTAATTTTACACAAACCTTTATTTTACAGCTTAAAAGAAACCACAACAACCCAAACAATCAAAACACCAAAAACTAGAATTCCAAAAAAGAAGAATCATTAATGATCACCTTTCTTTTTTTGTCTAATCATAGAAATAAAGTTCAAAACAAATATACCAAACCAATCACCTCAACCAAAACTCAACGACACTTACATCGAGTCAGCTAAACAAATACAAACTACACGGCCAACTATTTAACTATTTACAAACTTAAACGAAGAAGACGAAGACGGCAACCAAGATCAGTAAAATTACCTAAACAAAAACGCAGAGTAAGTTACGAACTCTGATAAATATAACTAACAATAATTTTTGTTTACATATTACCCATCAAATAAGAGATAAACAAACACAGTCACACCAGAAGATACAAGAGACAATCCCGACAGACACAAAGGCGGCAACAACATCTTCACCTGCTCACTCCTCTTGTCTTATAAAAATAGTTTACATGCCCAATGTCAACAGACCAATGCTATTGTCTTCTTATGAGAAATACATAAATTCGTTTAAAACCCATTAAGGCACAAATACTCAGAACTGTCACTCATTTTATAGTTATTTCTACAAGTCTTCGTGTATTTGTTTTAAAGGTCCGGTAAGAGCAACACGTTTAAAAATAAAAAAGAAACATATAACAAACATAATAAGGATAATAATTTTTTTTACTTAATATACACAACTTACAAAACTAAACCGGAGAAAAAATATGCAGAAACAAAAGTACTCTCAATAACTTTAATATAATTTATGTACTCTCTCTCAACAGTACAAAAAAAACAAATTAAAAAGACAAACAAACAATAAGTCTCAGTGACATAGCAAACGACACCACGAACTATATCAATCAGATTACTAACACAATTTAGTCCTTCATAAGTGGAGAACAATGCATACACAGTTCATCATTACAAATCTAACCCTATAACAATAAAAAACTTCAAAAACAACTTAAAACACAAAATTCACAACTACAATAACCCTAACAAATATTGAGATGAAACAAAAACTTTGTCCACAACCCCGCGCTTGCGCGGAGGCAATGCCCCTAGTATATATAAAATACCACTTCAAAAAAAAAACTTAAAATAGTAAAATAATTTAGACAATATTTTTATTTTGAATATTTTATCAAATTATTACATATATAAACTCATCATCTACTATCATATGTTTCAAAACAATTAATTAATTACATAGACAATCTTAATGAACTAAAATTTATACCTAAATACATAGACACCCTTAATGAAATAAAAATATTATATAACATTGCCATTAATATCATCTATTTCTAAATCCTTTATTCTTAATAAAAAATTTAATTAAATTTCCTTTTAGCAAAAGCACATAAATAAGAAAAGGGAATGTTTACAGAATAAAAACTTATAGATTATTTATATGTGAAAGAGTTTAAATTTTATTTCCTTTTATCGTTTTCCTTAAAATATAAATAAAAAAGTTATCTAGAAATTTTATAATATATTTACTTATATATACAAAACACCACGTCACAAAACAAATTGAATAAGTAAAATAATTTAGGCATGTTTTCTATAAGATAATCTTTTTATTGTGAATATTTTATCAAATTATTAATAAGAAAATGATTTTAAAAACATATATAAACTCATCATCCAATATCATATGTTTTAAAAAAATTAATTAATTGCATAGATAATCTTAATGATCTAAAATTTATACCTAAATACATAGACACCCTTAATGAAATAAAATATTATATATTATTCCCATTAATATCATCTATTTCTGGTTTCTTTATTCTTAAGAAAATTTTAGTTAAATTTTCCTTTTTGGAAAAGCACACAAATAAGAAAAAGAAATATTTACAGAATACAAGCTTATAGATTATTTATATGTGAAAGAGTTTATATTACCTTTTATATTTTCTCGAAAAATATAAATAATAAATAAAATATCTAAAAATTTAAAATATATTTACTTATATATAAAACACCAATTCACAAAACAAAATTTAAAATTTAAAATATATATATATTTTTTTTTGTCATCTTAAAATATATTAGACATGTTTTCTATAAGATAATATTTTTATTGTAAATATTTTATCAAATTATTAATAAGAAAATTATTTTAAAAGCATATATAAACTCATCATCGAATATGATATGTTTAAAAAAATTAATTAATTACATAGATAATATTAATGAACTAAAAGTTATACATGTTGGGAAAAAATATTCAGGTATTGAATTCCTCCAGAGTCAGACAGGACACCGGCCTTCGGGTCCCCGCTAGGAGATGCCCCGTATCCCCGTTGGGAAGCATTCCGGGTCAGGTCCTAGGGACCACCCCCTTCCTCCGGGAAATGGAAATATTCCGATAAGAGGATCTTTCCATATTTCCGAATATGGAAGATTTCAACCCTATTGGCTGACCAAGACCGACCTACAAACGACTATATAAGGGGAGCCCAAACCCTAGACCAAGGGATTGACACTTCAAGACTTAGAGATTAGAGTTAGACGGCTAGAACTAGGGTTCTTACTTAATATATTGTAGGTCCGGCTTGTTTACTCAATAAAACATCTCTTCAAGTCTTATTCTCTTCAAATCTATATGAAATCAAGGCTTGTCCATCGTTCCGTAGTACTTAGGCATGTCAGTTGGGTTGGACTGCACCCAAATGGGTGTGCCCAACTGGGCATTAATTTTACTGGGCTCAAAACACCCATACACATATTTAGCCAACACCCAATAACACTCAAACCCAACTTCAGCCAACACCCAGCTGGACAACCCAAACCCGCTCATTTATAAGCAAATCTGTATAAACTCAATCTAAGCTCAATTTTAATATCACTGAAAATTTCTGAATACAAATGTGATGTAAAATAAATTCAATATGCTTCAGTTTTCATAACTCTCTGTTTTATGTAAAAAAAAAATAATAACTCTCTGTTATCATGATTCACTTTGCTCCAGCTTCAAGCTTCTTTACTTGTCTTCAGCCTATAAGAAGGAAAAAAGATAGCAACGCACTGCAGTGAACAAAACAGTATGAGTGATGTACGGTCATATCACAACGACATACTCGAACACCTACGGTTCAAGCTGCTAAAGCAACACATGTTTAACACATCATTCTTATAAATCCACAGAAGAAGACACAAGAAAGCATACGACACTTGGAGTTATTCAATGATTCCCAAAGAAGAAGACGGCTCTGATATTAAAATACTAGACCCCTACAAGTCTTCAACTCAAGCCTCATAACTTGTATGTAAATAAAAGTTAAAAAAAGAAGCTCATGAAACCTGAATATCTCTAACGAGATTTATAAAGGCTTATCCAGAAACGAGCATATCACAAAGGCTTAAGACAGACCGAGCATATCACAAAGGCTTATCTAGAAACGAGATTCATTATCATACAAACTCAAACGAGTTACTTGCAACACTGAACTAAATGATGTATCTTCAGATCAATAGCTAAAACATTTCAATATCTTATCCAAAAGTACAAAATCACACAATAATTGAGCAGTAAACACATCACATAACAAGTACAAGATAATACCTCAGTCAAGTCTCTAAACTCTCCACTCTCTTCTTTTTTCTTCTTCTCTTTATCCTCTTCCTCTTTCTCCTCTTCTATCTTCTCAACAGACTCATCACCTACGAAAAAATATAATTTGATGAAGATTCTGAAGCAATTTATTATATGAACATATTATAAGCAACACTAACCCATTGCTGGAAACCCTTTTAACCAGTTTCTTGTACAGACCAAAGCTTGGACATTAGTAGGTAGAAGACAGCTCATGTACTTGTTAAGGACTCTACTACCTATGCTAAACGAAGATTCTGAAGCAACGGTTGTTATGGGTATACTCAGAACCTCTCGTGCCATTGTTGCCAACTCTTTGAACCGAGCTGAGTTGTCTCTCCAGTAATGTAGCACATTCAGTTTCTTGTAAGCGGCCATGTCAAGCAATGGCTCATCCAGATATATGTCGAGAGCAGACTTGCCACTGCCAACAGCTTTCTGAGAAAAGAAGGCGTAGAATCCCTGAAGAACAGGTTAAATAACACTTATCAGAAATAAATACAGAACATAACTTAGAACATAACTTACACCATAATATCAGAAAATCATAAGACTTATCAGAAATAACTACAGAACATAACTTACACCATAACCGGCTGGAACATCGTGTATTTCTCCTTGTGAAGTTGTTGCAGCACTACTGATTCTATGGTTTTTCTTGTAAGCTCCAAACAGCTTATAGATCTTTGAACGAACATTAGTCAACCTTTTCTTACAAGTAGACTGATCCAAAACCGAGAAACAATATTCTAAGAAGTCAAATTTCGGTCTTGGATCCAAACTGCATCAATTGGAAGGATATCGCTCTACTCTTCCCATTATTTCTCAAACTTGAGCTTCATACACTTCACCATTTCACAAATAACAGGATCAGAAGAATTTGCATGAGCTCTCAACCAACACTCAATCTTCCAAATTTTATTGAAATACAAATTTGATGTCGGGTAAAAGGAACCAGAAATCAAATTTGTGATCTCAGCAAATGACTTCAACAACTTGCATATCACTTCTGCTCTCCTCCACTCAGAATAAGAGGGATAGCTCACATAACTCACTTCTACATCCGCCAAGTTACCTAGTGCGTGTTTGAACTTTATAGCTCTAGAAAGCATAAGGAAAGTAGAATTCCAGCGTGTACTTACATCTAAGACCAGACCTCCTTCATCATCCTCAACTCCCACTGTTTCAACACAGTTTTGAAAGATGGTTTCTCTACTTTCTGATGCTTTAATGAATTTGACACTCTCCCTGGTCTTTTGCAAAGCTCCTCCAATCACTGTTAAGCCATCTTGCACAACCAGATTCAAAATGTGTGCTGAGCATCTAACATGGAAAAACTCTTCATTACAGACCAGATCTTTGTGAAACAGTCTTTTCATAATGCTCTGCATGGTGTCATTTGAAGAAGCGTTGTCCACTGTGAGACATAAGACCTTCTTTTCCAGTCCCCATTCCTTTAGCAGCTCAATCAGCTTCATAGCAATGGCTATTCCCGAATGAGGTGGAGGAAAAGCAATGAACGACAATATCTTCGCTTGCAAATTTCAATCATCATCGATGTAGTGTGCAGTCAAGCAGAGATACCCTTCAATCGTGATAGCCCTCCAGAGATTTGTTGTCAAACAAACTCTACCAGGAAAATCATTTAAGATTTTCCTAAGTTTCTGCTTCTCACTTTCATAAATCTTCAACACATCAGAAGCTGCTGTGTTTCCACTCCAATACTCAATACTGGAATTAACATAAGTAAAAGCCATTATAATCCCCTTGTACTCTACAAACTTGTAAGGAAGATCATGCTCTATAATGGCCATAGCTATCATCTAACGGAACACCATCATATCCACCTTCCTAGAACTCCTTCTAGGTGTTCCAACAGCTTTTGGACATACCTTCGTATGACGAGTCAGAGTTGAGGTTCCATTCCTACGAAGATTCAAGAAGTAAAACTTTTTACAAAGGTTGCATCTGATCTTAGTTGTACCATCAGACAACATTCCTCCAAGTATAGTAAACTTTCTCCAGCACCTAGAGACTCTACGGTGTGACTGAACTTGTTTCGGTTATGTGCCTCTGTTAACCTCTGAAATCTCTATAACTTCATGATCCTCTATATATTCATCCATCACATCATTCTGACCATCATCGTTCAAGTCTATAGCTTCCATTTTCTGAAACAAAAAAAAAATTAAATGAGAAAGGAGCAGTTATCATGGTAATATTAGCAAACTGTGAACACGGAAACATGAACACACAAAACCCACAACACATAACGAGACTGACTCAAGTTAAGAGAATAAAACTTAAGTAGAATCTCAGAAACATGAACACACAATAATCAGTTATCATAGGCTCATAGCATTGCTACTCAGTTAACACATAACGAGACTACCATGATAACTGCATCAGCAACTAAAACACCACCAAAGTACATACTCACACAATATCAGAAGCTGAACACATCAATTATGCAAACGAGATTCATCATCATGCAAAGGAATGGTTCGAAACTTACCTTGATACACAGAGAATTCAAGAATCTTGCAGAGATAACGGCTATGTCGAGGAGATAACTTGAGCTTCAATCTTCATACAAGTCCTCGTGTTTCTGAATCCAAAACAAAACGATATATATGAATTTTATAATCTAAACGATTCATCATCATCATCAGAGCAAGAGTTTATAAGCGAGATTCAATAATCAATAATCTTAAGCCATAGAAACGAGATTCATCATCATCATCAGAACTACAATAAACAATGGAAACAATGGAAATGAGATTCATCGTCATACAAAAAGAGATTCGTCACAAAACCCACAACAGAAATTCATCATCATACAAAACGAGATTCATCACAAAACCCACAACAGAGATTCATCATCATCATCATCACATAACCCGATATCAAAGCTAAAACTCAAAGCTATAGAAACATAAGATCAGAAGCTAAAACTCGAGAATCCTACCTGAAATTGCGAGAAGAAGAAGTCACACGCCGGAGAAGATGAATCCAGAAGGAGAGATCAGAAGGAGAGATTGCAAAATTTTATCGCAAAATCCCAAAAGATGGTACGACGGCGACGTTGAAAGGAGTTTCCTTTTTTCAGTCAAAAAAAAAAAATGTAGCCGGATTGACTATGAACCGGTCAAGTAGCCGGATTTGATCTAATAGTTGGTTTGACTATGAACCGGTCAAGTAGCCGGATTGGATCTCAAAGTTATTAAACTTTATAAAAATTATTAAAACTATCAAAAATATATAAACTAACAATATGAACAAAAATAGTTTATATGTATAATGTTTAATATTTGATATCTATTTATATTTTAATTATATATCATATTTACTAACTTTACTTTTAAATATCAATAGTTAAAAAATTTTAGACCAGATTATTAAATCAGGTTTGACCCGGTCGAATCATATCGAGTGACCCAATAATTATCTTGTTCAGAAGCGCTTCTGGTCCGGTTTAGAAAAAAAACACCGGATGTAATGGTATATTCTGAAGGTTGCTAAAAAAATGTATATTATGAATAAGGTATGAACCCTCAAAACAGCTCCACATTTATTGTTTGGATCATGGTCACGATATATAAATGGGATATTATTAGGTCAATATGAAAATACAATTTAATAAAAATTCTTAGGCATTGTTCAATTAAAAAAATTACACATAAAAATTTTGTATTTATATTTTAATAGATAAGATAATTTGAACATTTTTTTTGTAACAAATGTAAATTATATTAAGAATTTTAGCAAATTCTTCCTTTTACATTTGGAAAAGGGAAACCAAAACTGAAATAAATAAAGAAAATGGATTGTAAAGCAAAAGAAAATTGAGGAATGAAATTGGCAGTAAAATATGAAATTGGGTTTAAAGGAAACCGGTATAACAATTGATTCTGGCCTGGATCGGTTTAAGTGGGTAAAGAAACAGATATTTTTGCAAAGGACCAAAAAAAGGAGACATCTTATCTAATATCTCCCCTATCGAGTGGGTAAGAAAAAACTGAAACAGAAATGGCGAATTCACTATGCTTCTTCTCTTCTCCTCCTACCTTTTGCTTCCAGTCTCCCATCAAAACCCCTAAACCTACTCACTTCTTCCCACTAGGTGATAAGAAGTCGTCGTTGGCTCAGAAAGGAGAAGTGCTTCAGACTTCCAAATCCAAAAGCTTCGAAATTCAGGTTAGGTTTCTCTAAAACTATGTTCTTCTCTACTAACTTTGTTCTTATTCCATTCACCGTTTCATAACTAAAAAAAAAAAATCATCTTCTGGAATCAACAACAGGCCACAGACGGTACTCAGACCACTAAAATGAGCAGCATAGTTTGTCAAAAATGTGAAGGGAATGGTAAATGAATATCTTAGTTTCTACGACTGAATTCTTTGATAAACTTAACAAATATTTTGTGTAAAATGTGTTGTGTAAAAGGTGCTGTGGCATGTTCTCAATGCAAAGGGGGTGGTGTGAATTTGATTGATCATTTTAATGGGCAGTTTAAAGCTGGTGGCCTCTGTTGGCTTTGCAGGTTTTGCTCTTCTTCGTCTTCTTCCTTCTCCACAATAAAAAAACTCATATATTAATATCCTCTTTAATGTATTGTCAGAGGTAAAAAGGAGGTTTTGTGTGGAGAGTGCAATGGAGCTGGTTTCCTTGGTGGTTTCTTGAGCACCTTCGACGAGTAATAGAGAAAAGCTTCTTACAAAATGAATTTTGTGCTATAATCACTCATGAACACTCTTTATAAACCTTAGAAGAGGTTTCTCTCTATGAACGCTCTTCTTCTAAACCCATTATGTATTACTATTTGTTATTGAACACCATGTTTTATTGCACTTTTTTGTTTCTTTAGATGCCTCCCTCACATTTCATGTTCTGCCTCTCTCATTTTTTCTTAATAGATTGAAATACTGTTAGGTTTAACAACATATCTATATATCGGTTAGATTTTAGATGGACATTTTCAAATGGTTTGGAGGATAAATAATTTCAGTTTTGTATCTAACCCAATGATAAATGTATTATGTTATTTTACAGAACTAGAGTTTCCCATTTCTTATCTTTCTTTTTGTCGTCTAGAAGAATATAATGAACATGAACCAAGTCACAGAACTGATGAGATAAAGTTGGCGAGTTAAGCTGATCCCGAAGACTAAATCCAGTGGAAAGAACCCTGGAGACATAAACCAAATGAATAAAATGATTCTTTGGAAACAAACAAATATAGATCAAATGCCACCTAAGAGTATAGAGTATACACAAAACGCAGAACCATCATAATAAAACGAAACACCCTAGCAAGATAAACCACCAAGGATGGAAAAAAAGAGAGGGGGAAAGCGTCCAATGCCAAAACTATTGGAGATGAACCAAAAGCCACAACTCATTGCTCTCGAACACACTAAGAGCTACGATAAAATTATTATAATGGCCACATATCTATTAATATAAAGTAAAGAATTTTCATCTTAGAGACTGCCACGTCATTAATTCCTCTCTTCTAAACATGACACGTGTCCAGTTCACTAATTTTTTTTTACTTATCGTTCGGGATCCTATTTTGAACTTTAACATGGGTTTTAACCGTTTATTAAAGTGGGCTAATGAAATAATTATTCGAGCCCGATACTAACATTCGTCGTCTTAAAAAATTGCAAGCTTCTGTTTCTAGGGTTCATGGTGTTTTCAACTTCTGATTTCTTAGACCGACCATGAATTTTCGGGAAGGTGATAGGAGACAAATATTTACAACTAATCTCTGGTGAAATCCGCTGTTCATGCCGATTCTGTTGGAGTTCTTCTCACCAACAAAGGGAAACCGAAACATTACGGACTGTATTCAATCGTCTCTCTAACGTCCTTATTTACTCCTTCTCTCCACTCCTTCCACAATTTATCATTCAATGCACCTCTTCTTCTTCCAATCCGTGAATCTGCACTCTGCAGCTATAAATAGGTTAGTCTTGATCCCGTAAACTTCATCATTTCAATCCTCACAATCATAATAATCTTTAAAACTTTCTGTGAGTAGAATAGAATACGCCTCTCTCCTCCTTCAAAAATCCAAAGCCGGTCGCTGTACACGGCGAGGTGTAGCTGCTGAGGTTTTGAGAGATCTATATCTATTACTATAAAAAAGGGTTTTCTCTCCTCTCAGCCAGCCACTTCAGCATCCAGTTAGATAAATCGACGCAGGATACGGTGACACGTGTCAGGTAAATAATGCTCTGCGTTTCATTAAGTCTTGGCGTTGTGGGCTTCTGTCGTTTTACGTTACTGGGCTTAAGGACTTGGTCAGACTTCAGGCCCGACGCGAAGAGAAGTGCCTCTAACCCTACTACCAGACGAGAAACGAAGAAGATTGTCTCCCTTCTCCTGCTACGGCGACCATAAAACTTTTCCGATTCTTCCACCATCTGAAACGTTTTGCGTAAAAGCTTCGTGATTAATCACATTGATTCGCTCTCCCACTACGTCGTCTTCAATGCTACGTTTCGATATGATATGCGGCGATCTCCGTATAAATATGTGTGAGTAGTCTTCCCTTTGATCTCATCTTATCTTAGTAACACTAAAATCTCATACTCATCACTTTCAACATGGCTAATACTAGGGTTTTTTTCTCCGATCTGGGTCGGATGTGAATGTAAGTTAGTTTCCAGATTTTCATATTTGTGTTTCTGGATCTTCTCCATGTTTCTTGATACTGATATATCTCTAATCATGTTTCAGTCGACCATGATGCAAGCGACCATGATATATCTCTAATCATAAGTTTTTGCTATCTCCACATCTCTCTGCTACTCATCTCTCTGCTATCTCCACAACTTTCCTAAAGCTTTAGAGAGATCTAAAAATCTCGACAGCCATGGAACCACCAAATCCCTGAGGATTATGATCCAGCCAATCGTATATTTCCTTGGATATTTTCCTTCTTCATATGTGTTGTTATGACTACTTTCTCTGTTTTCTTTGATTGAATTTTGCT
>NC_027748.1:21401350-21416739 GCF_000695525.1 Brassica oleracea var. oleracea
AAACAGTACCAAACACACAAATAATTCAATATCCAGATTTCCAAATTCATATGGTGATCAACTAACTAAGAAAAACTAAAACGGTTGATAGCAACAACAAATTCCATAAACCACGGGTTCAGCATCATCCTAAAGACCTCAGTGAAACAAGTATGTCACAAAATGAGGACTCTTAACATCTACAAAGCAAATTCCACCAATTCACACAAGAAGACAAGATCGAAGTGATGAAAACATTATTACTCCTTCATGACTTTATTCCTCCTACCAGGTTTTTGTTTAGGAAGAGAAACATGAAAGGCTAAGTATATTAATATCAAAAACAATTATACGTAACCAAAAAAAAAACATGTCCATCGCTTCCATTAATATTCTATAGAAACAAAAAAATTCTGTCATCTCGAACAAAGACAGACAACTCACAACACCATCACAATCAAAACATTATCACCTACTTATCATATTCCAAATTGAATCAAAAGATAACTCAAGAAACAAATGTAGAAAAGATATAAAAAATAACACAAATACTGTTTATTAAACATATACTCCAACTGTTGAAATTATTTTAAAAATCACATCCCGCCCGCAGGGCGGGCCGACCCTAGTATATTAATATAAAGTAAAGAATTCTCTCCTTAGAGACTGCCACGTCATTAATTTCTCTCTTCTAAACATGACACGTGTCCAGTTCACTATTTTTTTTTACTTATCGTTTGGTTCCTATTTTGACCTTTAACATGGGTTTTAACCGTTCATTAAAGTGGGCTAATGAAATAATTATTCGAGACCGATAGTAACAGTCATCGTCTTAAAAAATTGCAAGCTTCTGTTTCTAGGGTTCATGGTGTTTTCAACTTCTGATTTCTTAGACCGACCATGAATTTTTGGGAAGGTGATAGAAGACAAATATTTACAACTAATCTCTGGTGAAATCCGCCGTTCATGCCGATTCTGTTGGAGTTCTTCTCACCAACAAAGGGAAACCGAAACATTATAGACTGTATTCAATCGTCTCTTTAACGTCCTTATTTACTCCTTCTCTCCACTCCTTCCACAATTTATCATTCAATGCAATTCTTCTTCTTCCAATCCGTGAATCTGCACTCTGCAGGTATAAATAGGTTAGTCTTGATCCCATAAACTTCATCATTTCAATCCTCACAATCATAATAGTCTTTAAAACTTTCTGTGAGTAGAATAGAATACGCCTCTCTCCTCCTTCAAAAATCCAAAGCCGGTCGCTGTACACGGCGAGGTGTAGCTGATGAGGTTTTGAGAGATCTATATCTATATATATAAAAGACTGTTCTTTCACACCTAAAGCCCTCCACGTATAATTCCAGGTCAGAAAGTCGTTGATCCTGGTGCCGACACGTGTCCTTCATTTATTCTGGTGTTCATTAGTTTGGGCTTTGTCTGCATTCATAGTCCTTATTTTACAAGCCCATCTATAGAGAGTGAGTCAATATATTCGAAACGCGTCGTTTTTTTGATTATATGGGTTAAACCCATTTTTTCATCTCCTTCTGAAATTGTCGTCTTCTCCAATCCCTAATTTTGCAGCTGTCTATGTGAGAATGTATCTGTAACTCTAATCGTCATTCAAACATGTCATAAAGAATCTCCTTTTAACTCTCTGCTACCGTCTCTCCCACTAAGTTGATTTTAATTACTCTTTCCCACCACTACTTTGCAAATACCTTAATTCGCACATCTATAAATAAGGGATGAAGAACTCTCCAAATCTCATACTTTCACCGTATTATTTATACTACCCCTTTCAGAAAAGAGCTTCCAAAGATGGTAACCGCTCCAATCCTGCTTTCCATCTGAAGAGTGGCCGTGCTTCTAAGACGGTTTTGACGCGGCTTTGGGAGGCAGAACGTCAAGAAATCTGGAGAACTCATGGGGTTTGGCTTGCTCTTAGTTAATGAAAAGGTACACATATATCTACTTTTTCTTTATGCTCATATAGATAATTTTATCTTTTTTTTTTTGTAAAAACACTGAGATAATCTTGACCAACTTCTTCAAGCTTCTTACTGACAGTCGACGCTGCTACAAGGTTCAATTCCATCTCTGTCGACTGTAATAATATGTTTGTGAGGATGCTTCCACCCGTGATGAGGAAGAAATAAAGAGAGAGCCCCTGTGGTGGCTCTGTTCTTTAGCAGATCATGACGTCGTTCCATGTTTCGTAAGGAGTTTCATGAATTAGTTCTGAATTGTACATATATGACTTGATTTCAGTCGCTCTATCATGGGATAATCGCGGTACCCCCACTCAGACTGAACCTAAAGTGTTTTTTTTTAATCAGGATCTTGGTTCTGCTAGCTTAGGAAAAAGGAAAATCGGGAACAGGGATTCTTAGATATGAGTTGAGTCCATGTTTAAGAAGATAATCGATCTGGGGAAGCCCCGATTAGTTTCAATCCTTACGGCGGGAATATGGAGAGATTATAAAGTCGCAACACCGTTCCCGTACCGAGATAAGCTTTTCAAGATTTAATACACTATAATAACTGGAAATAATTGTCAGCTGAAAAGATAGAGAAGTGTTTTTAGAAATAGATTAAAGTGCTTCACAGTTTCATGACCTGGTTTTGTACGTAAGAAGCCTTTAAATATGTATTTGATCACGAGCGAGTATTTTAGAAAGAGCTTCAATCGATTAGTAAAGGTCAAAACTTTCGTTGATCTTTAGGAACTTATTCACAAGTGAACAGAGTATCCTACCTGCCAAGTACGACATATGAGAGATTATTTATCATTTGATATAAAGATTGGTGTTAGTTAAATATTTTATTGCGTTGGTGAAGCAATATAGAATGTATTAGTTATTGATATCATATATTGTATGTTTTCTCTGTTTTACATCACAATACTCTACAATTTTAAATTGTTTCGAAAAGTATTTATAAAGAGGTTAATTAAGAATATAATGGGATTCTGGAAAATACAAACGTTAAAACACCACTAGCTATGTTTCTAATATATTAATCCAATCAAAATTAATCATTATCATATTCCGTTAGGGTATAGTATCGTGAGAAAATTTTGACTTTTATAAATGCATTCATTATTTGTTTCTAATATGTTTTGTTTCACCACTGTTACGTTTCTCAAAACAATGGAATTCAACATCAACAAAACTGTCACAGCATGGGAATAAATGTTTAAATGGAAGAATGAATTTGGAACAGATCGCATTATAAAGGTATGTAGGTAAGTAACTGACATTATATTTGGTCTTAGATGTTACAGAAAGGAGTACATAGTAGCATGCCCAAGTTAATAAAGTTTTTGGCTTTATTGCTAGAAACAAGATTTCAGTTCAAAGAATTGGTCAACATCATAATGCATTACTATCAAGGAAATCATGGACTTTATGAAGATGGAAGGCCTATCTATATCGAATCATGGAATTTATGAAGATGGAAGGCCTATCTATATCAAGTGCCTAGGACAAGTCATCCCAGTAAGTTATAGGTATTACAATGAGGGGTACTTGAAGTATCATGTACATGAATTCGAAAAGCCTCTGCAACAGAAGCTTAACCAACGTTTATATATGCTTCGTAAAGTTATTTAAGAACTTAACCAAAAAATATATTGGTTTAAATTCCATTAACGTAAAGATACATTATATTTTGTAACATCGAAATTTACTATAAGGGATTATTAATTTCACATTAATAGAATTTTAAAAAATCCTGCTTAAATGAACGAGTGTTACTGAATCCGAAAGTGTTGTACGACCTTGGCTTTTTCATATGGTTTATTTGATAAAAGTTTGGATGATATGGTTTATTTGATAAATGTTTTAATAAAATGTATGTATACTTAAATAATCAATTTTAGATTGTTATGTTATTTAACGAACTTTAGAAAACAAATTGTAAATTGATTCATTTTTCACATTATCTAAATCAATAGGTTTAAAAATGTATAAAAAAATACCAACACACTCAAAAACAAATATATAAGAATGAAAATAATTCATAATTTATGTATTGAATTTCAACCGTAGTGACAAGTATTTTTATTTACTTGCTTTTATAATAAAAATATAGCAAACACTAAAAATGTAAAATAATTACATTAATGCAAAGTTTTTTTTTTTAAAATTAATTTATCAAACCTTTGATTTCTAATAAGACCAACAGAAAAATAGTAAAAACTAAAATTGTCTAAATTTTAGAGTAAACTGCATATTTTTACATGTACATGAAATTACAATATATCTTTTAGTTGATTTTCATTTGCTTAACAAAGATTAATATATCATTTGTTTTTCTGATAATTTTTTTCAGCTACAAAAAAAAAATATAATTTTTTTAAGTGTATCATACATATCTCTTTCAAATACAAACCTAAAACACAAACCATAAAATTATACAAAAAATAATAATCTAAATGACCAGTAAAGTATATCCCGTCCATAAGACGGGCCGACCCTAGTATTAATATAAAGTAAAGAATTCTCTTCTTAGACACTGCCACATCATTAATTCCTCTCTTCTAAACATAACACGTGTCCAGTTCACTATTTTTTTTTTTACTTATCGTTTGGTTCCTATTTTTAACTTTAACATGGGTTTTAACCGTCCATTAAAGTGGGCTAATGAAATAATTATTCGAGCCCGATAGTAACAGTCGTCGTCTTAAAAAATTGCAAGCTTCTGTTTCTAGGGTTCATGGTGTTTTCAACTTCTGATTTCTTAGACCGACCATGAATTTTCGGGAAGGTGATAGAAGACAAATATTTACAACTAATTTCTGGTGAAATCTGCCGTTCATGCCGATTCTGTTGGAGTTCTTCTCACCAACAAAGGAAACCGAAACATTATGGACTGTATTCAATCGTCTCTTTAACGTCCTTATTTACTCCTTCTCTCCACTCCTTCCACAATTTATCATTCAATGCACCTCTTCTTCTTCCAATCCGTGAATCTGCACTCTGCAGCTATAAATAGGTTAGTCTTGATCCCGTAAACTTCATCATTTCAATCCTCACAATCATAATAATCTTTAAAACTTTCTGTGAGTAGAATAGAATACGCCTCTCTCCTCCTTCAAAAACCCAAAGCCGGTCTCTGTACACGGCGAGGTGTAGCTGCTGAGGTTTTGAGAGATCTATCTATCTATTAATATAAAGTAAAGAATTCTCTTCTTAGAGACTGCCATGTCATTAATTCCCCTCTTCTAAACATGACACGTGTCCAGTTCACTAATTTTGTTTTTTACTTATCGTTTGGTTCCTATTTTGAACTTTAACATGGTTTTTAACCGTTCATTAAAGTGGGCTAATGAAATAATTATTCGAGCCCGATAGTAACAGTCGTCGTCTTAAAAAATTGCAAGCTTCTGTTTCTAGGGTTCATGGTGTTTTCAACTTCTGATTTCTTAGACCGACCATGAATTTTCGGGAAGGTGATAGAAGACAAATATTTACAACTAATTTCTGGTGAAATCTGCCGTTCATGCCGATTCTGTTGGAGTTCTTCTCACCAACAAAGGGAAACCGAAACATTACGGACTGTATTCAATCGTCTCTCTAACTTCCTTATTTACTCCTGCTCTCCACTCCTTCCACAATTTATCATTCAATGCACCTCTTCTTCTTCCAATCCGTGAATCTGCACTCTGCAGCTATAAATAGGTTAGTCTTCATCTCGCAAACTTCATCATTTCAATCCTCACAATCATAAAAATCTTTAAAACTGTCTGTGAGTAGAATAGAATACGCCTCTCTCCTCCTTCAAAAATCCAAAGCCGGTGTAGCTGCTGAGGTTTTGGGAGATCAAGAATGTAAAAAGGGCGGCTAGGTTATGGGTTTTCATGGTGGAGAGTTTCAGCTTTCATCATCATCCTAGATTCTTATTAATGGCAATTAGTAAGTGAACTTTTCCTTTTCGTTCTTCATGTGCACATGGATTTCACATTTGCTCAATCTTTTTTTGGCATCTGTGTTTGACGATTGAAAATCAGAATCCGATTTCAAGTCATGGATCTGAAAATTAATGATGCACTGGCGATGTAAATTTTATCTCGATACCAACATAATTTGACAAGTCGAAGGCTTGGTAATGTTTGTGACCGCAGGTTAGCGTTTTACATTTAATCCTTCTAAACGTTTTATATTTTTCCTCACACGTTTTATTGTTCGTTGATTTTGATTGGGTTGGTGATTTACATGTGTGAAGTTGTGGCTGATGCTGAGAACCAGAAGAATTGGACTAAGTCTCCTTTTACTGGTTTCGTATAGGGTGTGGCGTCAGGCGTGTCTCTGGCTCTTGCAAGGTGATGTTAGATTAATGTCAGTGTTTGGTGAAACTCCAGATTATGTTATCTATAGAAGATATTATCCCACATTCTTTATGGGCGTGTGCCAAATACACAATTCTTTGGTTGTGTCAAATACACAATTCTTTGGTATAACAATAAGCTGAGGAAGAAGACTTGGATCAAAAGAAAACAGTCTATTTAAGAAGCAGTGGTATCAGCTTCTAAAACTCTTCTTCTCTTTTATTTATATAATAACTAGGTTAAGATCCGCGCCTTGCGCGGGATCAACATTATATATATAAATTATTTTATGTATTAAATATTTTTACATATTATGAAATAATAAATATATATTAAATAATTTAAAGTCAGTAACTATTAAATATATAATTAAATTGGTGCGAACATATAAATCAATTTTATTAATCCAATTTTTTTTTATTTGATAGGATATGTTATTAAATTTAAATGATACTAATATAGATAATATATTTTAGTATATTTTTAATATTAATGTCTCTATTAAATGATGATTTCTACTCATATAGTTTTTTTGATCATTTGTATCTTTTATAGAAAAATAAATAAATTACTGATAACAAAATTTTCATTGTAGGACTAATAGTTTTAGTAATTTATAATTTAAAAAAAAAATAAGTTGTCAATGATTGTTCAAAACTTTTATCAAAAAAATTGTTCAAAGTAAATTTTGAAACTAAAATATTGTATTTTATATGGTTTATAGGTTAATTTAAAACGATATATATATTAATCTTAATAATTAATTAAATTAGACTTTTTACTTATATAATTTTTGTAATCATTTGTATTTTGTCATAACAAAAATTGTAAACCATGGATCATAAAATTTGAATGTGAGACTTTTAACAGTTTTAGTAATTTATAGCCGTTTGTAAAAAATCAAAATATAACATATAAATAAAAATCTAAAATTTTATTATATGGTTATTGTGGTTGTTTAATTTATTTAATTTATTTAATAGTTTAAAATTAAACAAATATGATAGAAGATACACTAATTTTATCAAATCTTTATTATTCAAAATCATTAATTACCATATATACTTTAACCACATTAGGCAATTCCGTAAATTTTATTTAAGGAAATAATAAAGTACATTAATGATGAATTTATTGTTAGTTTAATAAAAAACTTATTATATAATTAGATGAACCAACATATTTCTCTAATGATTCTAAGAATCATTCTAGTGATGACATGTGGCTACAAAAAGAAGTTGTAATGCTTCTCAAATAATATATAGGGGATAGGGGATAATGGGATATAATTTGAACTTCTTATTGACACAAAAGTAAAACAAACAGAGTCGATAGGCAGAGGAAAGAAAGAATAACAGAATTGAGGATTTTTCAAAGATCCTCTTTTTCCTCTCTCATTCTTCTCCTGGTTTGTTCACAAATTTAAAATTTATTGGCTTTTCTTTTTTAAACAGGGTTGAGGTATATTCACGGCTCTGCTAAGAAATGATCAG
Source organism: Brassica oleracea var. oleracea (assembly GCF_000695525.1). Lineage (NCBI taxonomy): Eukaryota > Viridiplantae > Streptophyta > Magnoliopsida > Brassicales > Brassicaceae > Brassica > Brassica oleracea. The sequence goes on from NC_027748.1 coordinate 21,409,157, forward strand.
AGTTGATATTGTATTGTAGATTTTTTTGACTTTCATGTTTCAAATCTCAAATGATGTACATCTTATAAGGGTTTGATGTCATCTACTAAATTAAATTTTACAAAAAAAACATTTAAGAATCTATGACCAATTAAGTTTGTCCTCTTCTCTTTTACGAAGGTCTTGAACATATACATGGATCAACATCCCATTGTTATGAATGTTGATGCATTCTCTTAGGTATACATGAAGTTCTTACAGATAGATGACTTCTCTTTTTTTTTTTATAAAAAAGGGACAAAAGATCGAATCTCTTGCATTTGATCAGACAAGAACATATATATATTTGGTGTGGTTGTCTTATCATTATTCTTTCTTTATGTCTTGATTGTTGCAACAGATTCCTCGAAAAGCTTTTTGTTTTTTTTTTCAGCTATTAGCTGGTGTATGTAGTAGAAACTCTCCAAAAAAAAGAAAGACAGAGGTGGTTGCGTTTCTTCACAGAGAAAACTCAGCAACAAGATTCATCAGAAGAAGAATAAACATGGTGGTAGACCTGGAAAATGCCGGGCCAAAATCTCAGCTACGATGCCCGATAAATGATTATAATGAAGGAAATCTCGGTTCCGGATCAGTGTCTTCTGTGTGCTAAGGCAGAGGAGACAACACAACATTTGTTCTTTGATTGCACTTACAGTACTCAGCATTACAAGCTGCAATATATTTTTATCTGGAAAGAGAGGAATGCTATACTTCATAACAATACTTCTCAACGGCCAGTGCTCTAATTGAAAACATCTCTCGACAGCTTCGAGCAAAACTTGACATTCTCTCTCCACGGTAACTGGCGTGTTCTGCTCCTGTTTCCTTTCTTACCACTTGGATTTCTTTATTCTAGAGCTTCGGTTTATTCATGATTGAAGCTAGGAAGCTATTTTTGTCTGCAGATCCTTAGGGACTGAGAAATTGTGCTGTAATCATGTATGGATGTGGGTTGAAATGAATGAAGTACTTAAAAAACAACAACAAACTTCAACAAAAGAGTGAAGGATAAGCAAGATTTTTACCAAAAAAGGATAAGCAAGATTATGCATGTATTATTTAGCAAAAAAAAAAAAAAAAAAAAGATTATGCATGTATTCTTCAAAAATTCTATTCAACTATTCTGATAACATGGTCAACTCCGTTTTCATATATGATAAATGATAATGCATATAAAATTCTAAAAAAAAACATGTATTTGTATACCCTTTCTCAAAAAAGAAATATGTATAGTAACAACAGTTTCATATTATCTATTTATGTGTCTGAAAATATTTTTAGTTATAAATAATAAGTTATTTCTTTTACATGAAGTCATTAGTTTTTTTAAAATGTATAAAGAAAAGAAAAATTAATTTTAGTTTTACAGTTTTATAATAATCAGACAAGTATATAGTTTCTTTTTTTTTTCCTGCAACAGACAAGTATATACTTTCTAAAATGAATAGTTAAAATTTTTGTAAAAAAATCATGAACATCCGTACAATTTTAGTTAAAACTTAAAAGTAAATTAAACATTTAAAATAGTTTTATACTGTTTATTTTTTACTCGCCCGCCCGTAGGGCGGGTTTATCCTAGTAAATTATAAACTATTGTAAATTCAATATGATATAAATAAATTAAGTTGGCTAGAATTAAAATAAATTGAATAAATAAAATTTTATCTATATTTTCGTCTTCGTCGGGTCACACTCACACCTACATTGTTTTGTTTTGCCCTTTTTTTTTTCTTTCTCTGCACAAATCAGAGTGATTATCGAGAAGGCCAAGCTAGAAACAGACATCAACGAGTAAACTCAGGAAAGGAAAGGATAATAGCTGTAATATCAGTTCGTCTCTCGGAACACCTGTTTGCGTAGTTTTAATTTGTACCAGAAAAATAGGTTTCTGGAATTGTGGCGTGATGACCAAGGAACTGGTGCGTCTCTATCTGGATCTTTGATTATTCATTATTCTCATTGTATTACCGATTGATAAATGATTGATTCCCTTTTTGTTTTATCTCTTGCTTCCTATATTTTTTCTTCAGTTTCTTCAAGTGTGTCTCCATGCAGGCGATAGCGATTCTCAAGAAAGGAGCCTATCAGTTGAAATACGGCCGGCATGGGAAACCTTAATTCTACCCTTTTCGGCTTTCCAGCGTAATGCATATGTTCATGACTTTATATCTCTTTACGACTGCAAAAATCATTGTGATGTCTAAAATGCTATGCAGGATGACACATATTTGATTTGGTATTGTGGGAGAAAGGAGAAACGTCTCAAACTGAATTCTGTAACTAGGATCATACCCGGACAGGGACAGCGAACTGTAAGTTTTAACTGTATGATTCATTGCTCTGGATAACACTTTTGTTAAAGATTCTGGATGTTATTGTAACAATTTTTTCAGTCAGTTTTTCGACGATACCCTCAACCCGCCAAGGAATATCAATCTTTTTCTCTTATCTATGGCAACCGGTCTCTGGACTTGGTTAGTAACTTTGTGTGATCTTTTCTGTTATTTCCTGAAAAGTATTGTTCTATATACATTACCTGTCTTCTGAAGGCCATAACATTCAGGTTCTTCCTTTGTGGATAGGTATTCAAGGACAAGAATGAAGCTGAGTTCTGGATCACTACCCTCCGCACTCTTCTCTCACGAAACAGCTCTTCTGCATTAGTACTTCACTCAAGAAGCCGTAGTTTTGTTCTTGACTATGGAGAACAAAGTAGTTCGAGCAATAACTTCAGATCTGCTGGCAGTGATACAAGCTGCGAGGTTTTTAATTCTTTCTTGTTTCCAACTTAATATCCTATCTCATCTGGTAACTTTTTTGAGGAACATGCAAAAAGGCTTCAAGATCTCACATCAACACACCGCAGAGATTTGTGAAAGTTTTCTCAGAGGTGTTATCACAAACTTCAGTACTAAGGTCACTCTCTTTGGACGAACTGGTCCATAAACCTCATAATATGTCTCCCGAGAACTTAGAGACTCGACCTACTAATCACTCCCATGCTGGTCCACAGGAGATGGTTTCTAGCGCTGTGAGCTCATCTAGTCAAGGATCAATTATTGAAAACTTGAAGTCTCTCTGTGATGTCTTTGTTTGGGGAGAAAGTATAGGAGATGGGTTATTACACTGCAAGAAAACACAAACGGCGAAATTCTATCTTCGTAAAAGAGGCTTTATGAGGAATTAGCGAGGAAACAAGTTTCGTCGTTCGTTCGTCATAACGCATATTTCCTGGCCAATTCGTCGTAAACTAGCGAGAAACACACTTCGTCGTAAAGACGAAGAACATTATTCGTCGTTAAACCCACGTAACCTTTCCACGTAAGGAGGACGCTACATTTCCTCGTAAATACCTCGAAAGTATTTCCTCGAAAATTACACGTAAACCATTCCTCGTAGGGGTGGGCAAAAAACCCAAACCGAACCGATCCAAACCAAACCAACCGAAGTTAAACCGATCCAAACCAAACCGTGCTCTTTAAATAACCCAATTGGTTCATGTTTTACTCAACCCGAATCGTTTGGTTTGATGTGGGTTCAAACCGAACCAAACCGAACCAAACCAATAATCTAATATATTTTTATCTATAATCCAAATATGATTCAAATAATCCTAATACCTAAAGATTGTACTGAAAACAAAACCTAAAAACTATAAGCATCTAAATCGTAGCCATGTCGTTTCGCTCATCTTCTCCAATTTTCATTCTCTAAATTATGTAACAAAGTTATTATAGGATCAATAAAAACAAAAAGGTAGATGCAAATAGTCTTTTAGTTAGTAGGTTTTGGAATGCTTACAGATCTTTGTTACGCTAATTAGATTACAAATAGTCTGCTTTTTGCTTATTATGTATTTCTTCCTTTGACGTGGTTAAGAGTTTTGTCATCGAGCTTTAAATTGTTTTTTGTTTCATAGATTTTTAAAGAAAACCAAACTAAATCTAAATCAAACCGAACTAAACCGAACCAAACCGAACCCAAACCAAAGCTACTTTGGTTTTAATTGGGTTGAGTTTTATAAAACCCAAATTACCAAACCAAACAGAACCCAAACCGAACCCGAAACTAAACCGATATGACCACCCCTAATTCCTCGTAAAATACTCGTTAAGCTTTCCTCGTAGTGTTGTCTTAAAAGTTTTCCTCGTAACTTCCTCCCAAACTTTCCACGTAATGTAGTCGTAATTTAGCTACGAATTTACTTCGATTTTTTATTTTCCAGAATTAAAAAACATAATAAAAATTATTTAATTTATTAATAAAAATATAATTTAAAAATAAACGTAAATACGAAAATATTTTATACAGAAATAAGTTTTGAATTTATAATACAACCAACGAAAAGAAAAAAAAGAACTAAAGGTCGTTCATCGCCCGGTAGAATTCCTCACTCCTCTCTACATCCGCCTCGTCATGTGTGCCGGATGACTCGCCTGAAATGAGATTTTGTCGTCGCATGTTCCTCAACAAGGACTCCCATTCTGGATTTGTGGCTGCTACAACGTCCAACAAGCCCTCGACTCCACCCATACGAGCTGTGAACGAAGACGCGTCGAGTCCAACTCGTTACACAGCTGAGTGACTTCATCATCCCGTCTCTGACCATAAGACGATGTCGCTCTCGGAACATCGTTGACGGAACCAATCCCCAATGTACATCCCTTTTTCTTAGGGGCAACATTAAAAACAAAAAATAAATATTGTTAGTAAAAATTTAAAGTTCAATTAAATGAATAATAAAAAATTTTAAAATTTAAAAAAAATTACTTCCTCGTAAATCCTATCCACTTCAAGTGTGGATAAGGTGACGGGTAATCCGTCGGTGGACTCCTGGGCCAGCTGGGTCTGGCGTTCTTCAACCCGACCAACCAAGTCGTTGAAGATATCCTCGGACCTAGCATCTAGAAATTGGTCCGCCTTGTTCTTGTGGGTCCTCTCGTAAAGTGGCAAAAGAGACGGGAGTTAGAATATATATATATTAATTAAAATATTTAGTTACTATTTCCAGATGGACACCGGCGTGGTGTTTTTGACCCGTAGAGTGAAGCATCGGCCCGTGGCCGTGCTCATCTACCGTCTGACGGGAGTCAGAGCAAGATTCGGCGACTCTATTGGAGTCAGGACCCCGCCAATAACAGATGAGGTCATCCCACACATCCGTGGTGAGCTCAGGGGGTTTGCCACGCTCATACCCCTTCACGATCCAGTCACCCTTCCAGTTGGAGACCGTGTCCAACAAGCGAGCTTTCGCCTTCGCGTTAAACGCTTTCTTCACCCTCTCATTGACCCCCATGGACCAATGGTATTTTTGCTGTAACAGAAAAAATTAAATGAAGAATTAGTTTTAAAAACTTAAAAAATATAAATCATAAAAAAAATTAAAGTATATATAATTAGTTAATAGTAACTTACAGCGAAAATTTTGAACCATGTCTTTCTGACGTAGATCGGCGTCTTTTTCCAGTTCGGATGTGGCTCGGAGCTATATAATTAGTTAATAGTAACCTTTGATCGTCTCGGTTACGTTATGAGCAACACATCCGTCAACCCCAAACCTGAAAAAAGCAAATTTAAAGTATAAATTATTTATTATTGTTATAAAAGAATTTTAAAAGAATTAAAAAAAATGTAACGTACCACAAAGTTACGTCCGGTCGGTCGGGATCTAGGACTGATAACCCTTCTCTGCCTGGCTGAGCGAGAAGATCCTCGACAGTGTACTGCGAGTAAGGAGCACTCGGCGGCACCATCAAATCGCGATGAATCCCGTCCGGCATCGGAGGACCCATCGAAGGAGGCATCTCTGGGACATGAGCATGAGGAGCCGGTGGTGCAACAAATCGAGGAACCGATGGTGCACCAGAAGGAGGCGACCGAGAGACTCTCTGAGAAGACTGAGTCTCTGGGACAGTCTCCGGACCTGAAGAACCGGGAGCTGAAGAAGACGTGTCTAAACGACTACCAGGCTCGCCGAACATCTCTCTGTAATGGGGAGTAAATCTGTTCTTTCGAACCAGGAAAAAAAAATTAATTTTCAAAATTAACATCCATAGTAATTAACAAATTATATAATTAACAAATTCTTTAAATCTAGGTAAATTCTCTACATTAACCACCTAATCAACACTAATTAACATAAAATCCGTAAACCTATCTAAATTCCCTATACTAACCACCTAATCTACCCTAAACTAATCAAATTAGAGAGGAAATAGAGAGAGTACGTACCATTGCTACGAAAAAGAGAGGAAGTGGAGACGAAATGGAAGTGAGAAGCTTGCGTGTATATATAAGAAATTAGTAATCCTCGTAATTTCCTCGTAAAGTTACGAGGAACTCGCGAGGCCGGTGTTTTTTTACAAGGAATTAGCAAGGCCCGCATTTTTTTTGTCGTAACGTCCTCGTTAATTTACGAGGAAATAGCAAGACCCATGTTTTTATTTACGAGGAAATACAAAGGCCTGCGTTTTCCTATTACGAGGTCTTTACGACGAATTCTGCTTACGTGGAATTAACGAGTCAGTCTCGCGTTCTTTATTTTAGGATTCGTCGTAAGTTCCTTGTTAGTTTAAGAGGAAATAACGAGGGATTATGTTTAAATCCCTAAAATCCGAAACCCCAAACCCCATCTTCCTTATCTTCTACTTCATATATTCCAAACCCCAAATTCTAAAACCACAATTCCTTAACTTATAATCTCAATCTCTTATTTCTAACACAAACTCCATTACCTTACACAAAATCAAATTATATAAATAGTTTTTCATGATTAAATCCATCAAATCACATGCATTAAGTCTGAAAATCAATCATATTAAAAACAAATACATCAATAGGATACATCGGCATTCTCGTCATCGTTAGAAACATCATCATTTTCATTAAACTCGTCTTCCACAGCTTCGTCTGTGGCATCGTCGGTAAGATCTTCGTACTCATGATTATGCGGATCAATGAGAAGGATGTCATCAATTTGTTGTTCAGGTTTCTCGACTTCATTTATATGTTCTTCTTGAAATGGTAGTTCTTCTCCACTGATGATTCGTCCACGAGGTGTAACTTTGATCACGGCTAACCAATTTGTTCCCGATTCTCTCATCCGAGGGTATGGAAGGAAGCTAACTTGGTATGCTTGTGAAGCTAAGATGAAAGGCTCGAATTTGTTGTACCTGCAAAAATAAAGACAATGTAGAAATTAATCATACAGATCATGTATGCCAAAAAAGAATTTGTTGTACCTTCGTCCACCATTGACATCAACTACACCGAATTTGTTAAACCGAACACCTCTGTTGACGACGGGGTCGAACCATTCACATTTGAAGAGGACGCATTTCAGCTTCAATAACCCTGGAAATTCCACTTCAATAATCTCCTGCAAGATCCCGTAGAAATCTGTTTCGCCTTTCACAAATATTCCATAGTTAATGGTCGTCCGCTGTCTACCATACTCATATGTGTAAAAAGTATAGCCTCGTGTGAAATACATCTGTGATGTGGTGACCTTTGCAAGAGGAGCTTGAATGACTTCGTGAAACCACGTAGGGTAATCTGCGTCG
>NC_027748.1:21416767-21417436 GCF_000695525.1 Brassica oleracea var. oleracea
TTGAAATACAGATCATGTATGAAAAAAGAGTTTGATCGATCAACCTACAAAAATTAAAAGTTTGAGTTAATACCTGATTCTTCAACCACTTAATAAAGTCTTGATCTTTCCTTCTGTCTACGTCACTTGTGGATATACCTGAAAATGTTTCTTCGACTTGAGAAACAAATAGGCTGGAAAATCACATTTTATATTAATTAATCTTTGGAAATAATATAGTTTATACTTATATGTGTATAGAAGTTTCCATAAAATATGTTACCTTTCAAAATAACGCATCAATGGATCCTCGCAATTGAGTAGAATATAGGTGTGTCCACTATGAGCGTCTTCTTCACTCGACCAACAAACCTCTTTCGATTTCCCACCGATTCGCCCAATCTGGCTAAATGTTGGCGTGACACCACCATCATCATATCTTTTTGAAGCTCTTTTATGGGTACGGAATTTTGACGCAAAGTAGTACGATGTGAAGTGAGAAGTTTCTTCCGTCAAACTTCCAGCAATTATAGAACCTTCAACTTTTGCGAGGTTTTTTGCTTTTCCCTTCAAATATTTCATTGCTCGCTCATACTGATACATCCATCCGTAATGTACAGGTCCACGAAGCAATGCGTCATATGGAGGTGGACAGCTAGATGCTCCATGACGTCAAAAAATCCCGGAGGA
>NC_027748.1:21417561-21417684 GCF_000695525.1 Brassica oleracea var. oleracea
TTAAACACATTAGTTGTCATATATTATTGCAAACTAAACCATTATAAAATTAATGTGTTATAATACACTACCTGCAAGTGCTTCATGTACGTTTGTTGGAAGTAGCTCCGCAAATGCAAATGG
>NC_027748.1:21417773-21418146 GCF_000695525.1 Brassica oleracea var. oleracea
CTTTGAAACATACCCATCAGGGAACTTCACTTCTGATGCCACCTAGTTGAACAGCACCGACTTTTTTCTGAAGACAATCTGAATATCGGAACGGAAACTTGTCCATTGCTTTTTATATGTAACTCACTTCTTGAGCAAATATCCGGCAAGTCCAACCTCGATTTTATGTTGTCTTTTGTCTTCCCTGGGACATTCAATATTGTATTCATGATGTTCTCAAAGAAATTCTTCTCTATATGCATCACATCGAGGTTGTAGCGCAGAAGAAGATCCTTCCAATATGGCGACTCCCAAAATATACTCTTCTTGTGCCAATTGTGCCGAACACCATAAAAATCAGGCATATTACCGGGGACATGCCAATTACCACCAC
>NC_027748.1:21418187-21421773 GCF_000695525.1 Brassica oleracea var. oleracea
CCAACGAACTGTTTTGTTAGCTCCGTATTAGTCGATTTGCGCTTCAATTTGTTCTCTCTCAACCTTTTTGTGCCTAAACAAATTCTTGTTTCTTCGGTACGGATGGCCAACTGGAAGAAATCGACGGTGACAATCGAACCAACTTGTCTTCCTACCATTCTTCAGTTGAAATGCATCTGTCGTTCCATTACAATATGGACAAGCTAATCTCCCATGTGTAGTCCATCCAGACAACATCCCATAGGCAGGAAAGTCACTTATGGTCCACAAAAGCATCGCCATCATAAAATTCATCTTTGTTGACCAGTCGTACGTCCTCACCACTGTTGACCGCAAACCCTTCAACTCTTTTATCAGTGGTTGTAGGAAAACATCCAGAGACCTTTTAGGATGATTCGGACCAGGTATTATTATGGTCAAGAATAACAACTCCCGTTGCATGCACATCTCCGGTGGCAGGAAGTATGACGTAAGAAAGACTAGCCACAATGAATATTTTCTCCCTGACATTCCGAATGAACTAAATCCATCTGTGTATAATCCGAGATACACATTCTGGCTATTGCTAGCGAATTCCGGATTTACTTTGTTAAAATGTTTCCAGGCTCTTGCATCTGATGGATGAGTCATCTCACCATCCGTCTGAGTATGCTCGGCATGCCATTTCATTCCTCCGGCAGTCTGCTCAGATTGGTACAATCTTTTCAATCTGTCTGTAATTGGTAGGTACCATATCATTTGGTACGGTACCCTATTACGTCCTCGTCCTTGCGGCTTGAATTGTGGCTTCTTGCAGAATCGACATTCTTCTAACTTCTCATCATCTCCCTAGTAGATCATGCAATTGTCGATGCAAACGTCTATCATCTCCGAAGGCAACCCAAGACTATAAACCAGTTTTTGAATCTCATAATAAGAATCAGCAGACACATTGTCTTACAACAAATACTCTTTAAACAAGTCTGCCCATTCATTCATGCAACTTTCAGGTAGATTGTGATCAGTTTTAATATTCATCATTCTAGCAGCCAACGACAATTTAGAGAGACCTTCTCTACAACCATTGTAATGTGGCTGATTCGTAGCATCTAACATTTCTTAAAACTTTTTTGCATCTATGATAGGTTCTTCATCTTCATCATGAGTTATGAATGCATCAGCTACCATATCATGAACCCTATTATAATCTACCATCTGCTTCTCCTGATGGTAACTATGTTCATTATGAAAATGATGATCAACCGGTTCTTCCTGAAAATTGCTAATACTACTACTAGCTTTATTCTCATAATTATAACCTTCTCCATGTTGAAACCAAATATAGTAATTTTGCGTGAAACTTCTATTTATTAAATGCTTCCAAACATTTTTACGATTTGCCAATTTCGAATAGTTGCATTTTCAACAAGGACAGAACATCTTACCGCTTTCTTGGGCGAGCGGTGTGAAATCTTCTTGATGCATAAATGTCTCCTGCCCTTCGAGGTATTCTTTTGTCACTCTCCTGTTAGCATCACTGTGCATATACATCCACCTCCGCAACTCGAAAATATTCCCGGAGCCCGTCATTTTTTTTTCTTTCACGTCTTTATTTTTTTTCTTGTTGGTGTGTTTAAAATGATGTTCAAACGTCCATATTTATAGGAAATTTTCGAATCTGGTAGTTGAAAGTTTACTAGGAATTTATGATGAAATTTAGTTAGGTAGCTGAAACAAAAAACGTGTTACAACTACAAAGTTGGTGGACTCGGAATTTTGTCGTTAAGTAAACGTAAAATATTTCCTCGTAAAGTAGACGCTATTGTTACGTCGAGTTTACGAAGAAACCATTTTTTCTCGTAAAAACCACGTTATGTTACGTCGTTTTTAAGAAGAAAATATTTCGTCGTTATTTTACGACGAACTAACGTTGCTTTTAAATTTCCTCGTAAAATCGACGTAAATTTACGAGGATTAAATTTCCTCGTTAATTTTCGTCGCTATAGTTTTGTTTTCTTGTAGTGTTAGGAGGTGGCGGCGGCATGCACTAAAGTCAAAGCAGTTCTTCTCTAGTGGCTGAAACCCTTTTGCCCAAAGCTCTGAAACAACATGTGGCGCTTGATGCTCAAAGCATTGCCTGTGGCACCAATTATGCAGTGTTGATCACTTAGCAGGGACAGATGTTCAGCTGGGGAGAAGAATCTGGTGGAAGGTTAGGACATGGAATTTGTTCCTCCTTTCCATATCCAAACTTCATCCATGAGTTTGACGGATCATCTGTGGAGTTAGCTGACTGTGGCGAGTTTAACACTTGTGCTGTAATAGCCTCAGGTGAATTATATGCTTGGGGAGATGGAGCTCACAATGCTGGTCTCCTTGGAATTGGAAGTGAAACTAGCCATTGGAAACCGGTTCGAATCCTTGGCCAGATGGAAGGTATAAATGTAAGAACAATCTCTTGTGGAGCTTGCATACAGCTTTTGTGCCATCAAAAGGTAAGCTGTTTACATATGGTGACAGTACTTTTGGTGCGCTTGGACATGGTGATCGTGTCATGCCCCGATCCTAGATAGGATCGTCCGGACGGACTGTGGCGCGAGGCAATGCACTGATCAGGTCATCTAGCCTTGAGACAAGCGTGCCATGGTCCAAATTGATGGTTAAGGATGTCAGACAGTTGAGACTTAATCTGGATACGATGGAGGCAAGTTGTTTTGAGCTGGACGAGTGATCCGGTAGCTGGACGAGGTCCGGATCAAGCTCAGTCAGCTCAAGAGAGTGTGGTATCAACTCACTCAGTGTTGTTCAGCTCACGGGAGCTGATGGACTAGCTCACTCAGCTGGGGACAGTTGGCAATCCGCTCACCTCAGCTTGGCAGAGTGTTCCGGTCCGGACCAGTGTGGCCGGGTCCGAGCGGTTACCGAGCCGTCCCGATGGTCCGTGTGAGACGAAGAGTCCATGTGCGATCTTGGCTGAACCAGGCAATGAGACAAAGGCCTGGGGGAGTTGGTTTCCGTGTGGGAACTGCCTGGGGAGCAGTTGGGGAGGTTATGGGAGCGGTTCTGAGCGGTTTTGGGCGAAAAGGTACAAGGGGACAAGTGGCATCTCCTTGGCCAATCCTTTGTAACCGATCGGCCAGAGCAGTTACCAGTCCCTCTCTCTATAAATACAGACCCTTGGGGTCGATTTTGAGCATCATTTTTCCTAGGGAAAGCCCTGAAGAAATCGTGAGACAAAAGAGAAAGAGAGTGGCCGGTGACTTGAAGAGCAACCGTGTGTGGTGGTGCTTGATCTGATCCGACCAAACCGTGACCGTGTGAAGTAGGATGGATACCAGAAAGAAAGAGAAGGAGAAGGAGAAGGACTTGGCGCCTGGAGAACGGACTCCTAAGGCCAGTGGTGTGGTTCGCGAACCATCGGACATAGCCGGCGGTTGATCCGTCCATGCCTATGGTCCGATTTGTTTTGTTGGTTACACTCATTTCCACTTTCTGATTATTTCATTTAATGTTCTGGATAATTATAGTGTGGTCTGATGGATCAGACTTGATGGCACTGAACCAAGGCCTTGGCCGGTTCAGGAATGATGTCCATGGCCTTGGCCGG
>NC_027748.1:21421858-21479174 GCF_000695525.1 Brassica oleracea var. oleracea
CTTAGTTGGGATTTATCATGAATTATCATGGTTTTTAATGAGTTTTATCGAATTGATTAGAGATGGTCAGTTTGGCCGGTTTGGTTGTCTGTGGTCGAGATCTATAAGATCGAGACCGGTTCTGTGAAATCTGACTTGACCATTCTCTTAGTTAGGATTTATCATGAATTGTCATGAATTTTAATTAGTTTTTGGAGCACTTTTCAAAATTGGCCAGACTTGGGCCTGATGAGCCGTTTGTATGCTTAGATGTAGAATCAGCCATGCAATGATAGATCTTTGTGTTAAGATATCTGATCATATGCTTGTCTGTTGTAATAGTGGTTCCAGGTACAGACTTGGACCGTGGTAAAGGAAAGGGACTGTGAGGACTCCAGCCGTGGGAAGATGTGTGGTGATTGGGTCTTTGTTGATAGATGTGAAGTACTTGTAACCTATTGTGCTTGTTGTGAATTTATGATAGCCTAGTGTGCAACTTAAGTATGATGAACAAATGAATGATGTATGGATCTATTTTATTATCTATAAAATATCGATTTGCTCTTATATGAATCTAATTGTCTAAGTTAGAATGGATGAACCTCAGAACACTGAAAAATACTTAGAAAAAATATAGCACTTGAATTCGGAAATAAAGGAATCAAACTGAATGGAATTGTTAAGTAAGCCGCGGTCTGGTTGGGTTTAGGAATCTAGGATCGGGTCTTACAAATTGGTATCAGAGCATGCTTGATTCTAGGATTTGTTTGGGTTATTGGGATCACCACACATCCGGCTGTTGAGACTCGCGGTAAGGTTGTTTGTTTACTAGTATTGACTGCTTGATTGGTTAAACTTAGGATTGATTTGAGGTTTTGGTTTTCTGTTATGAACTAACCTTTGTGTGTGTTTTGAATCCTAAGGGTACTAAGAGGAAGTCAAAGAAAGGAAAGGAGGCTGCTGGAGCATCCGGAAATGTTGAGGCTGTTGGAGTCAATCAGACTCAGGTGTTGCCAACCCAGTTGGGGACGGTTAACACTGAAGCCGGATTGCCGCAGGGACCAATCCTTCCAACTGAGGTTCAGGTGGAGAACGTTGGGGATCAGCGTGACCAGGACCAGGGACAACAAGGGGAAACTTCCCATACTGAAGAACGGGTTGGTCTTAACCCCACTGGTACTACGGTTGATGATGAAACCGGTCCGGATGTGGAAGTGGCAGAGCCGTCCATAAAGGATGTGCTGGAGGCTATGAAGCTCATGGGTGCACAAATGGTGACTCTAACCCAGGCGTTCACACCTTTTGTGAATTCCTTTGTGGGTCAGGTTACTCCTCCGGTTCGTGCAGCTCAACAAGCTACTGGTGGACGTTTGAGATCAGTGGCTGAAGTGGTGGAGATTGATCCACCGGACAGAGTGGCGGACAAGGTTGATTACCTGAGGATTTTGGAGCGTGTCTCCAAGCTAGGGACCAAACACTTTGCTGGAAGTGTTGATCCCATTGAGGCAGACGAGTGGAGCAGATTGGTACGTAACTCCCGCTCTACTCACTGTCCTGGTGAGTACAGGAAGGACATAGCTGTTCACTTCTTGGAAGGTGATGCTCACAACTGGTGGTTGGCACTCGACAAGCGTACCAATGGCACCATTGAGCGTTTTGATGACTTTGAGGTTGAGTTCAACCACAAGTACTTTCATGCAGAGGCGTGGGATCGTTTGGAGTCTAAGTTCTTGGACTTGACCCAAGGCCGCAAGACAGTTCGTGAGTATGAAGAGGAGTTCAACTGGCTCAGGAGGTTTGTGGGAAGGGAGTTGGAGGATGAGGCAGTACAGGTCCGCATGTTCATCCGGGGCTTGAGAGCCGAACTCAAGACCTACTGCTCGGTCTGCACCTTCCGCACTGTGTCTGAGTTGGTGGAGAGGATGGCAATCCTTGAGACTAACCTTGCTGATGAGGCAAAGGTGAAGTCTAGAAGTCACGCGGCTTCTAGTGGATCTGGTGGTGACCGGAAGAGAAAGAGAGACACGGGTGAAGAGGGTAAAACCTCAAGTGGTAGGCCAGAGTGCTCTAAGTGTGGAAGACGCCATGGAGGCAAGTGCTGGAGAGCCATGGGGGGCTTGTACTCGTTGTGGTAAGATGGATCATGCAGCTCGGGACTGTCCGGGACCAGAGCAAGGCCAGGGACATGGTTTGGGTTGTGGTGGTACCTTTCACTGCCATGGCTGTGGCAAGGCCGGACATCTCCGTAGGGACTGTCCCAAGTCACAGGGTGGTCAGGACAAGAGCCGTGGAGAGGCAAGCAAGCCGAGCCAGAACCGGGGTCAGTCCTCCACACCAAGGGTGTATGAGTTATCTAAGGACGCAGATGAGGCTGGACCGTTCAAGGCGATCACTGGTAAAAACTCTTGACTTATTCTTTTCAATCAATAGAATTGCATGGTAAGGAACCTAGGATGGTTAGATACTTTGAATGGACCTTGTGTAGGGACCTTGAGTATTGGTGGTGTGGAAACACATGTACTTTTCGATACTAGTGCTACACATAGTTTTGTGAGCCCAGGAATGATCGGAAAGGGTTTGTTCCGGGTAGGAACTGAGGATGAACCCTGCATAGTGAATGCAGCTGGTGGCCAACAGATGCATTCATTAGGGCGGATTCAGGGGATTCCGGTTGTGATCAAAGACAGGGTAATGCCTGCGGATCTGATTGTTGTCCACCTAAAGAATCAAGAAGTGATCTTAGGTATGGACTGGCTTGGAGAGCATAGAGCCACCCTTAACTGTCGCCGTGGAAGGGTGCAGTTTGAGATGGGTTGTGAATCCCCGGTTAGCTTCCAAGGCCTATGTCCGATCCCTGGAAATATAGTGGTGTCA
This sequence comes from Brassica oleracea var. oleracea, assembly GCF_000695525.1. Taxonomy (NCBI): domain Eukaryota; kingdom Viridiplantae; phylum Streptophyta; class Magnoliopsida; order Brassicales; family Brassicaceae; genus Brassica; species Brassica oleracea. The sequence continues at coordinate 21,424,712 of NC_027748.1, forward strand.
GCAGTCAGAGCGGAACGGATGCTTGAGAATGGTTGTGAAGCCTATTTGGCTACCATTACCACTAAGGAGGTCCTTGGGGGTGGTGAACCGGACGGGATCCTGCTGGTCAGTGAGTTCGAGGATGTGTTTCGGGCGCTACAGGGCATTCCCCCTGATAGGGCTGACCCATTCATAATAGAACTGGAACCAGGGACGGCCCCAATGTCAAAAAGTCCCTACCGCATGGCTCCTGCCGAAATGGCCGAGCTGAAGAAACAACTTGAGGAGTTGTTGGATAAGGGATTTATACGTCCTAGTGTATCACCTTGGGGAGCCCCAGTCCTCTTTGTGAAGAAGAAGGATGGAAGCTTCAGGTTGTGTATTGATTATCGGGGGCTGAACCGGGTCACTGTGAAGAACAAGTACCCATTGCCTCGGATGGATGAGTTGTTGGATCAACTCCGTTGAGCTAAGTGGTTCTCCAAGATTGACTTGGCCTCTGGATATCATCAGATTCCAATCGAGCCAAGTGATGTGAAGAAGACGGCGTTCCAGACTCGGTACGGCCACTACGAGTTTGTGGTCATGCCATTTGGACTGACCAATGCACCGGCTACCTTTATGAAGATGATGAATGGTGTATTCCGAGAGTACTTGGACTAGTTTGTGATCATCTTCATTGATGATATACTCGTGTACCCCAAGACAAAGGAGGACCATGAGAAGCATCTTCGGGCAGTGCTGGGACGCTTGAGGGAGGAGAAGCTCTATGCGAAGTTAAGCAAGTGCAGCTTCTGGCAAAGGAGTATTGGATTCCTTGGGCACATTGTGTCTGATCAAGGTGTGTCCGTTGATCAAGAGAAGATCAAGTGTATACAGGAGTGGCCGCAGCCAAAGAATGCTACGGAAGTAAGAAGCTTCTTGGGGCTGGCCGGCTATTACCGGAAGTTTGTCAAGGGGTTCTCGAGCATAGCTCAACCTATGACACAACTGACAGGCAAGGACGTGAGGTTTGCTTGGTCTGAGGCATGTGAGAAGAGTTTCACAGTCCTGAAGGACATGTTGACCAGCGCACCGGTCCTGGCGTTGACTGAGGCGGATCAGCCTTACGTGGTATATACTGATGCATCAATCACTGGACTGGGATGCGTCATGACACAGCACGGGAAGGTGATAGCCTATGCTTCACGACAGTTGAGAAAGCATGAAGGCAATTACCCAACCCACGACCTGATGATGGCGGCTGTGGTGTTTGCTTTGAAAATATGGATATTGTATCTGTATGGTGCTAAGGTACAGATACTCACGGACCATAAGAGCCTGAAGTATATTTTCACTCATCCTGACTTGAACCTTAGGCAGAGGAGGTGGATGGAGTTTGTTGCAAATTATGATCTGGACATAGCTTACCATCCAGGAAAGGCTAACCTTGTGGCAGATGCATTGAGCCGCAGGAGAGCAGAGGTATCGGCTGAAAGGGAGGCTGATGAGTTGGAAGGGATGGTGCGATCATTGCATCTCAACACCCTAGTTAGCCATGATGAGCCATTGGGGTTGGAGGCAGTGGACCAGGCCGATCTACTTACAAGGATTCGTCAAGCACAAGGCTTGGACGAGAACCTCAAGAAGGTTGCTACCAATGACAAGACGGAGTACCAGACGGCAAGCAATGGTACCATCTTGGTCAATGGAAGGATTAGTGTTCCTAATGATAAGGAACTGAAGGAGGAGATTATGAGACAAGCTCATAAGTGTAAGTTTTCTGTTCACCCAGGGTTGAACAAGAAGTATAGGGATCTGAAGAGGTATTATCATTTGGTGAGGATAAAAACTGATGTGGCTGAGTGGGTGGCTAAGTGTCCAACCTGTCAACTCGTGAAAGCAGAGCATCAGGTTCCCAGGGGTCTGCTTCAGAACTTACCCATACCGGAGTGGAAGTGGGATCACATCACCATGGATTTTGTGACCTCCCACTACCCGGAACCGGAAGGATGCGGTATGGGTTGTGGTTGATCGCTTGACCAAGTCTGCACACTTTCTGGCCATCCGCAAAGGAGATGGTGTAGACCAGATTGTGCGGATCTACTTGGATGAGGTAGTGCGGTTGCATGGTGTTCCAGCAAGAATTGTCTCGGATAGAGATCCAAGTTTACTTCTTACTTCTGGCAGGCTTTCCAAAAGGCCTTGGGTACCAGAGTAAACATGAGTACAACATATCATCCGCAAACGGATGGACAGTCGGAAAGGACAATCCAAACTTTGGAGGATATGCTGAGGGCGTGTGTCTTGGACTGGGGAGAGTCTTGGGAGAAACACTTGCCTTTGGTGGAGTTTACTTACAACAACAGCTTCCACACAAGCATTGGCATGTCGCCATATGAGGCATTGTATGGAAGACCTTGCCGGACACCTCTATGCTGGACCCAAGTGGGGGAGCGTAGTATGTTGGGTCCTGAGATTGTGGAAGAGACCACTGATAAGATCAGGATGGTCAACGAAAAGATGAAAGAGGCGCAAGACCGCCAGAAGAGCTATGCGGACAGGCGTAGGAAACATCTTGAATTCGAGGTTGATGATCTGGTGTATCTCAAGATGATCACGTTCAAGGGTATGACCAGGGTTTGTGGGAGGAGGAAACTGGATCCTAGGTATTTGGGTCCGTTCAGGATCATAGAGAGGGTGGCATACAAGTTGAACTTGCCATCGGCCATGGATGCATTTCACAATGTGTTCCATGTATTCCAACTCCGAAAGTGTCTGACGGACCAAGACATTGTGTTGCCTGAGATTCCTGCTGATCTTGGTAAGAACTTAACCTTGGTGACTAGGCCGGTTCGAATCGTGGATCGGACAGAGAAGGCAATGAGAAAAAAAATGGTTCCCATGATCAAAAGTGGTGTCGGAGTTCAATGGTAAGGACGTCATCACTTGGGAAATGGAGGCAAGGATGAAGGCTGAGTATCCGGAGTGGTACGGTCAGTTCCTTCCTGATACAACCCTTGACTTGGATTCGAGGACGAATCCATTGTTAGTGGGGGAGACTTGTCATGTCCCCGATCCTAGATAGGATCGTCCGGACGGACTGTGGCGCGAGGCAATGCACTGATCAGGTCATCTGCCCTTGAGAAAAGCATGCCATGGTCCAAATTAATGGTTAAGGATGTCAGACAGCTGAGACTTAACCTGGATACGATGGAGACAAGTTGTTTAGAGCTGGAAGAGTGATCCGGTAGCTGGACGAGGTCCGGGTCAAGCTCAATCAGCTCAAGAGAGTGTGGTATCAGCTCACTCAGTGTTGTTCAGCTCACGGGAGCTGATTGACTAGCTCACTCAGCTGGGGACGGTTGGCAATCAGCTCACCTCAGCTTGGCGGAGTGTTCCGGTCCAGACCAGTGTGGCCGGGTCCGAGCGGTTACCGAGCCGTCCCAATGGTCCGTGTGGGACGAAGAGTCCAGGTGCGATCTTGGCTGAACCAGGCAATGAGACAAAGGCCTGGGGGAGTTGGTTTCCGTGTGGGAACTGCCAGGGGAGCAGTTGGGGCCGAGCCGTCCCGATGGTCCGTGTGGGACGAAGAGACCAGGTGCGATCTTGGCTGAACCAGGCAATGAGACAAAGGCCTGGGGGAGTTGGTTTCCATGTGGAGCTGTTCTGAGCGATTTTGGGCGAAAAGGTACAAGGGGACAAGTGGCATCTCCTTGGCCAATCCTTTGTAACCGATCGGCCAGAGCAGTTACCAGTCCCTCTCTCTATAAATACAGACCCTTGTGGTCGATTTCGGGCATCATTTTTCCTAGGAAAAGTCCTGAAGAAATCGTGAGACAAAAGAGAAAGAGAGTGGCCGGCGACTTGAAGAGCAACCGTGTGTGGTGGTGCTTGATCTGATCCGACCAAACCGTGACTGTGTGAAGCAGGATGGATACCAGACAGAAAGAGAAGGAGAAGGAGAAGGACTTGGCACCTGGAGAACGGACTCCTAAGGTTCGTGGTGTGGTTCGCAAACCATTGGACATAGACGGTGGTTGATCCGACCGAGTCTATGGTCCGATCTGTTTTGTTGGTTACACTCATTCCCACTTTCTGATTACTTCAACTTATAATCTGGAAGAATATGGTTAATCAGACTTGATGGCACTGAACAAAGGCCTTGGCCGGTTCATGAATGATGTCCATGGCCTTGGTCGGACTGATCATGGTCGAGATCTATATGATCAAGACTGAATTGATAAATTCTGACTTGACCAATCTCTTAGTTGGGATTTATCATGAATTATCATGGTTTTTAATGAGTTTTATCGAATTGATTAGAGATGGTCAGTTTGGCCGGTTTGGCTGTCCGTGGTCGAGATCTATAGGATCGAGACCGGTTCTGTGAAATCTGACTTGACCATTCTCTTAGTTAGGATTTATAATGAATTGTCATGAATTTTAATTAGTTTTTGGAGCACTTTCGAAATTGGCCAGACTTGGGCCTGATGAGCCGTTTGTATGCTTAGATGTCGAACCAGCCATGCAATGATAGATCTTTGTGTTAAGATATCTAATCATATGCTTGTGTGTTGTAATTGTGGTTCCAGGTACAGACTTGGACCGTTGTAAAGGAAAGGGACTGTGAGGACTCCAGCCGTGGGAAGATGTGTGGTGATTGGGTCTTTGTTGATAGATGTGAAGTACTTGTAACCTATTGTGCTTGTTGTGAATTTATGATAGCCTAGTGTGCAAATTAAGTATGATGAACGAATGAATGATGTATGGATCTATTTTATTATCTATAAAATATTGATTTGCTCTTATATGAATCTGATTGTCTAAGTTAGAATGGATGAACCTCAGAACACTGAAAAATACTTAGAAAAAATATAGCACTTGAATTCGGAAATAAAAGAATCAAACTGAATGGAATTGTTAAGTAAGCCGCGGTCTAGTTGGGTTGAAGAATCCAGGATCGGGTCTTACAGATCGTGTTAACACAAGCGTATCGAGCAAAGCAGGTCCTGAGATTTTAGGTGTTATAGACGATTTAAGAAGGATTTAAATAATTTGGGGATCTAAATTTTTTTTTTTACAAATTTAGAAATCTTTTTGTATATAAATTGTTTTAAAAATTTTGTGGGCTTTAGGCAAATGTTTCTTCCACCTTGGCCAGGACCGGCCCTGATACCGAGAGAAGTCGAGACGCTAAGTGGCCGCAGAACAATAATGATAGCTTGTGGCGTTTGGCATTCAGCTTCTGTTGTCAGTGTTTCCGGTGAGGCCACGTCATCGGGAAAACTCTTTGTGTGGGGTGATGGAGAGGATGAGAAACTCGGACATGATGATAACAAAGAGTCTAGACTAATCCCATCTTGTGTAATAACTACGCTGGATACAACTAGCCTTGTGGACAGAACATTACTGTTGCTCTCTCTGCATTAGGACAAGTTAGTGCAATGGGGTTCTTGATCCTAGCCACCACAATGTCGTGAGAGCTCCTTCTTGCATTGAGGGAGGTCTAGGAAAGAGTTTTGTCCAAAAAGTGGCTTGCGGGTTTCACCATATCGCTGTTTTAAACTCGAAAGCTGAGGTTTACACATGGGGGAGAGGATCAAACGGACAGCTCGGGCACGGAGACACTAAATATAGACGCATGCCAACTCTTGTGAGAGCTTTGAAAGGTTAACAAGTGAAGAGAGTGGTGTGCGGTTCTAACTACACAGCAACCATTTGTCTTCACAAACCAATAAGGTCATCCGTTTAACTGCATGAGAAAGCTCCACAACTGTTACAACTGTGGGAGTGTCTCATGCGCTAGCAAAAAGTCCTTAGCAGCAGCCATGGCTCCCAAGACGAACAGGCCTTACCGTGTGTACGATGACTGCTATATCAAACTCGAAGGTGCCAGAGAATATTTAGAAACCCCGGCGAGCAGTGCCAGGTTTTCAAACGCACGTCTATCATCTAGCATTAACGAGATGGATGCCATTGGCACAACACCTCAGCGTCAGCTTCTTAGGGTGGATTCATTTGATTTCTTCCGATAATCCAAGATTCATGATCTTAAAACATCAGGAGGAAGCCACATATCGTCTTCTCTGGTAAGACACTCGGTGACTTGTGGTCTCCCGTTTTCACGTAGAGGTTCTGTTGAGTTGTTTCCTTTGTCGACAAAATAAAACCCTGTTGATTCCGTTGCTGCAGACTTCAACACCGACATTGCAGATACAGAGTTGCTGCAAGAAGGGACAAAGAAATCGAATCAGTGCCTTAACCAGGAAATATCAGTACTCAAAGCATTCAGGTTAGTCCCCACCATTTTAAACCATGTATATAACTTTGTAGATGAAGACATGTATATACTACTCAGGTGGAGAAGCTTACCCGAGAAACAAAACAACTTGAAGCTGCGGTCTTAAAGGCGCATGCCGATGCAGATAAGATAAAATGTTTAGAAGAGGTGGTCAGGTACCTTACTCTGAAGATTTATACAGTCACACTTTTTTTGTATGAAAACATTTGCTAATCTTATTTAGATATATGATTCCAATGCTTTTTTTTTTCTTTTTGCAGTTGATGGACGCAACCAAGAAAGAAGTAGACAAGACAAAGAGACGAAGAAGCTCGTTTTGATGTAAGCCTTTAACTAGAGACTGACCAACAACCTCTAACTTGATCAAAGCAAAGGGGTTCAATGTAGAATACGACAAGTTTGATACATCTCTGATCAAATTACACACTTATGGTTTAGAAATTGACATAGAAAAACAATAAAAGTTGGAACCTTTTGATTTGGGTTTCTGTTTGAATCAGTGAAAAATAATGAGAAGTTTCTTCATTTGACTAACAATGGCCAAGCTAATACTCATCATCTGATTCACCGTAAACATCTCTTTCTTGATCTCGTTACCCACAACTGTTCCCATTTCCTCAAGCCCATCAGAGCAAGTCTCGTCGTCAGTCATGGCGGCGCTGATCCAAGTCTTAACATCTCCGACGACCCTCTTCGTCAACCAGTTCCCTCCATTCTTCTTTTCCCTCTTGAACTTTGATATCGACTCGTTCAGTTGACTCACCGCGTCCGCGTACAGCTTCACGTAGTCACCAACCACCGTTTCCTCAGGCATATCGTTGATAGATCGGAAAGACACGGAGAGGTTGGATACCTTCTTAGAAGCGACTCGAAGTGAGAGCTTGATGTGCTGCAGTCCACAGATCAGTACATGGAACCAGCTCAGCATGGAGTTCAGGACGTTCTGAAAATTTCAACCAAGTTTCATGTTTTTCACCGTACCGGACAGACTGACCGTGCATTGTACTGGACCGTCCCGCATACATCCGGAAAGTAGCTTTGGCTGGAACCATGGCCGGATGACCAATCTGAACGTACTGGAGCTTGACTTTCCCGTCCAACTTCACAAGCTAAGGCTGATGGACAAACCAGAATCAACTTAGGACAAGCCAATTCCGATTCAGACCATATCTTCTCTCTTTTGGCCCGTTTGGCTCGTACCGCATGCACCCGCGACTGTGCTGATGATCTCGCCTCCTTGTTCGATCCGATCATGGACTTCTTCTTTGGTTATTTCTCTAAGGCAAGGATCCTTAAGCTCTCAGAAGACTTGGCCACGTTAGAACACAACTTATCCGATCAGAACGTCCCGCGGCCTTTGCAGAACGTCCCGCGGCCCTTGCTGATCGCCCCGCCCATGTGCTGATCCTTTCCGCCTTGGACACAACCAGCTCGGATGAATCTGGACAGGAGCCGAACAGACATCTAGTCAATGTTGTATTTTCTATGTCTTGATTTCACACATTCTTCTTTATTTCTTTTGAATAGAAAGTAGTATAAGTATGTAATCCCTTTCACTTGAAATAATAGATTGTTTTCCCCTTTGTTTTGAGTTGAAACTCTTTGTTCTTTGTAGAACTTTTCTTTGTTTCTTGGTGAGTCATATCCAAGTAAACATTCCTCAAAATCGTTGGACTTGTGAGTCATATCAAAAAACGACTAGAGACTCTTCTTTTGGTGGACTTGTGAGTCATATCAAGCACCAACTGAAGTCGGGAATATCGGAGGCCTTCCGCAACCTTCATACGACCCTTCAATCCACCAGTTTTCCATCCGGAGTTCATATCCAAACCAGATCCAGTCGAGTAATCCGATCTTAGGGTCCTTCAAGTGGTATCAGAGCCGCTCGTTTGGTATCGTCTAAATCATTCCATCTTCTCATCTTCCATTTCTTCATAAACACTTTCTTATTTCTATCTATCTTGAATCCGGGCCCCTCATTACCATCCTCTATCTATAAAAAAAAAAAAGATCTACATATAAAAAAAAAAGAGAGAATTCGAAAAGTTTTTCATTTGGGGATTGGTGGTGGAAGAGAAAGCCTGCTGGCTGAGGAGAAATCCAGTCTTTGAGGTAGTTAAAACGGATTCCAAAACCAAAAATCTTTTATCTTTCTATCTGGAAAAAAATTCCCTTTTGTTTGCTTGGATTTGCACATTGGGATTCTTTGATTTGTTCTCTTAGAACATTGAGTAGAAACTTGTGTGTGATCACCAAAAAATCTGAGAGAAACACTTGTGTGGGTCAGGATCAAACACTTGAGAGAGTGAGGATTTTTATCTGCTAATCTTTTGTGTTGAGAATTTTCAGGATAAGATGTTTGGCCTTCTCAAGGAGACTAGCCAAGAGAAATACCAACGACAGGCTAATTTTCATTCTTCATCTCAAAACTTGTTGAACGTTTTTGATGAGTTTGTTACTATGCAGGAAATGCCAACCCTTAGAAAACCATATAAGGTGCCAGACCGGAGGTGCAAAGAGCAGTCCAAGTCGTCCAAAGGTGAAGCTGATCCAAAGAGGCGTTTGCTTCAGTTTGATGTCCAAGAGTTTTGTGATAACTTTGTGGAGGAAGTGGTGAAAACCCTCAAGGACGTCAACCAGACCCATAAGAAGAGCACATCCACACGTGCACCTGTAGCTAAGCCATCCTTATTCATCAGCAAGAAATCCAAAGGTAAATCTGAAACCCATGTTGAGGAGTTGAAAGATATTTCAGATTCTTTACCCATCTATGATGAATATGATGAAGAACCAATTGAAAGATTGATGATTTGTGAGAAAAAGTGTGATTTTCCTTCTTCTGAATCTGAGCTTATGATTGATAATGAACAAGCTATTGTGGAACTAACCGTTTTGCAACCGGAGCATCCGAGTAGTCTTGTTTTGTCTCCACAGGTTTTTGAGGAAGAACCACTGGACTATCCACATCAAGGACCACGTCTTGACTCTAGAAAACCTTTGGATGAGGATCTAGGTCCTATCTTTGATGAGGAGGACGAGCCAGGTCCAGTCTTTGATGAAGAAACAACAAGCATCACATCCATCGCTATGGAGAGTCATCTAAGCTTTGATCCCGGCACAACTCCTGCCCCTTTGTCTTCTGAATTTCAAGAGAAATTTTGTGTTTTGAGTATCCAGGAAAAACAGGTTCAGCCTCAGAAAAGTGAAAGCATTGACAATTCCCAACAGCTTGAGATTTGTAGAAGCATAGTTGTTCAAACCGGCTACTTTGGAAATGCCAGCGACAGAGGTTCAGTCCAGGGAGAATATATCGACATTAAGAAGGTATTTTATCATAAATCCAATTTCCCTGGAAGGCCAACTCACCAAGGATTCACTGAGGCTTGGAATCGCATGAAAATCTTCACGGAGGAAGGAGTTATGAGTTTTTCAAACCTGAGGTTCTCCAGTCCGTCTATCCGCGAGTACCAGACTTCTAAAGGAGATTCAGGCCCGGGAAAGAATCAGCTTGAGCCAAAACCGATCTTAGGGTTCAATATGGATCTCTCAGCTTCTCATAAAGACCGAAATCAGGAGAAATGGCCATGGAATTATGAAGTTATGATCCATCCACCAAAACCGGCAAGACCAAAGACAGCACAACCTTTTTCATTCAGCCAAGAACCCGGAGGTACTTTCAAAACTTCTACTTTTATTTGTGCTGATGAATCTATTTTGAAGCTTGATATCTTGTGTGTTGAAACTGATATACCTTGGCTTGTGTTGAGATCATTGCTTAAAAATTATGTTGTCTTGAGCTTTGATGTCATCTTGGTTTACAACACATTCTTTGATGAGTATCCTAAGAGTTTGGATCATGTTTTTGATGTCTTAAGGATAGAGAAACCCTTTGATTATTTCTTTATCAGATTTGATTTGGTTTCTCTAGTTTTTTGAATGAACAGGATAAGCATGATCATTTCCCAAGGAGAGCAAGCAATGATGGTCGCCAAAGAACTTGGAATTACTTGATGAAAACGACTTCAAAACTCCAAGGAAGTTTCTGTCCAATCTTTTCATTCATTGAATTTCCCTTGAATTTTAATTCTTTTGTATCTGATTTATTTCCTTTTGATATAGGTACAATGGATTTGAGGACAAATCCTTTTGAAGAGGTAGGGAATGATGTGCCGCAGTCCACAGATCAGTACATGGAACCAGCTCAGCATGGAGTTCAGGACGTTTTGAACATTTCAACTGAGGTTCATGTTTTTCACCGTACCGGACAGACTGACCGTGTAGTGTACTGGACCGTCCCGCATACATGCGGAAAGGAGATTTGGCTGGAACCATGGCCGGATGACCAATCTGAACTTACTGGAGCTTGCCTTTCCCATCCAACTTCACAAGCTAAGGCTGATGGTCAAACCAGAATCAACTTAGGACGAGCCAATTCTGATTCAGACCATAGCTTCTCTCTTTTGGCCCGTTTGGCTCGTACCGCATGCACCCGCGACTGTGCTGATGATCTCGCCTCCTTGTTCGATCCGATCATGGACTTCTCCTTTGGATATTTCTCTAAGGCAAGGATCCTTAAGTTCTCAGAAGACTTGGGCCACATTAGAACGCAACTTGTCCGATCAGAACGTCCCGCGGCCTTTGCAGAACATCCCGCGGCCCTTGCTGATCGCCCCGCCCATGTGTTGATCCTTTCCGCCTTGGACACAGCCAGCTCGGATGAATCTGGACAGGAGCCGAATAGACATCTTGACTAGTCTTCTCCTTTTTCCATGCTTTGACCAGATGTAGTCAATGTTGTATTTTCTATGTCTTGATTTCACACATTCTTCTTTATTTCTTTTGACTACAAAGTAGTATAAGTATGTAATCCCTTTCACTTGAAATAATAGATTGTTTTCCTCTTTGTTTTGAGTTGAAACTCTTTGTTCTTTGTAAAACTTTTCTTTGTTTCTTGGTGAGTCATATCCAAGTAAACATTCCTCAAAATCGTTGGACTTGTGAGTCATATCATGCAACGACTAGAGACCCTTCTTTTGGTGGACTTGTGAGTCATATCAAGCACCAACTGAAGTCGGGAATACCGGAGGCCTTCCGCAACCTTCTTGTGACCCTTCAATCCACCAATTCTCCATCTGGAGTTCATATCCAAACCAGACCCAGTCGAGTAATCCGATCTTAGGGTCCTTCAGAGCTCGAGGATTGATTCAGGGTTGAGTTTTCCTTCGAGGGATGAAGATAAGGCGTTGAAGCAGGTCTCTGGGTAATGAGTCACGGCACGGACTGCTTTGAGCGGCTTGGAAGAGATGGGAAGGTTGTGTGAACGACGAGTGAAAGCTCCGGCAGTTAAGGCGAGGATCAAGAGGAGGGATATGATGGAAACAATGGCGATTAAGGTTTTACGGGAAGGTGGTTTGGGAAGTGGAGAAGGAATCTGGTTTTCTGGGTCGGATACTTCGTCGTAACCTTTCAAGGTGTTGATCAACTCCATTTGAACACGACAACTGCGGTAGGGTTTGGTCGAAAAAGATGTGAATGTCGTCTTGGGCGATTTGGGATTTGGACATTTCGAAAGTCAACAATAAATAGTCAAATGTGGACACTGGAAGCAGCCCCGCAACGAAACCCTGACTCTCACGTCTTCTTACTGCATCTCTCTCTCTCTCTCTCTCTCTCTCTCTCTCTCTTTCTTATTTCTCTCTCTCTTATTCTTCTACTTGATTGTTTTCAATATTGCTTCAGTTGCCTAACAAGTTTTCAATATTACATTTGAGATTCGAGCGAAGTTATGATAAGAATAAGATCATGATTAGAGTAAGAAGATGACAGTAATGTATTGATTGTTTTATTTTAAGGGTTCAAAGTTACAATCAATGCCCATAGATTCACTCTTCTTTATTCTAAGTTGTAAATTTTCGGGATTTTTTTGTTAGGTTGCATGATACTATGGATTTTATCCATCTTTAACTATGGTATATGAGTGTTTTAGAGTATATTATATGGGTTTGGAGTATGTTTTAAAGTGTTTTCAGGTTCAGGTACGTTTTGGAGAACTTTGGTGATTTTGAAGCCTTTTGAGGTACAAAACTGTACAAAACTGTACAGACGTGTCAGATGTTAAGGATACCTTCCTATGGTGAGATTAATCTGATCTTTTGTCAGTCTGTCTCACGAGAGAAAACTGTCGAGGAGATGGGAACGTCGATCAATGACACAGCCTTGGTGTCGATCGACGGTAATGCCAGAACGTGGGCCGAGTATATTTTAAGACTGACTAAAGCCCATAAGCAACCAGAAATTACCAAGATGCCTTTGGACGACTCAAAATCTATTTATGTGTGTTTCTAAGCCATTGTTGACGGCTACGCTTTCTATATTTTCTATTCTATTGTTTTAGGCTTTCTCTTAGGTTAGGAGAGAAGAGAGGAACTCCTTCAGAGTCCTCATGGAACTCATGTGGTTTCATTATTGATTTCTATTTATCTATGGTTTTTTTGTGACAACTATCATGTTTGAATAAATCCACCTGCTAGGTTTAGGATTAATTAAGGTTCTTGATGGATTAGCTAAAACTATAGAATTGTTAGGGTGATAATTAGATATCCTTCAATATAATTGTTCTTACTGCTTGTGTTCTACATTCACGAACTAGAAACCCGAACTTAGGATAATTCGGCGCACGCGATATCATGGTCTATTAGATGAATTAATTCTCTTGAGCTAGAATTGTTTGAAACAAGCGAAAACTGATTTAGAAAGCTTAGTGAACAATTCGATCAGATCGATAACGCTTGCCTAAAGAACCATTGATAACGCTTGCCTAAGGAAGCATCGATTGACGCTAACTCAATAGCATCGATCGACGCTGGATCAATATCAACAAGCGACAGCTGAGATACTGGACTTAGTCACGATAAGACTCGCATGCGAAAGCTGGATATCTTTTCATTAGAATCGAGTTCTAGGATTGTCATCACATACTGTTTGCATTCTATATCTATATTATCTTGATTGCCTAAAACCCTATAACTAGCAACCATCCTTCCATCAAACAGACTAACTATTGTTTACCGAACAACTACCTTATTCAACTGCTTGTTATATTTACTGCGTTATAATTTATTAGTCTAGCTTAATCGTGATTGATTGAGTTTATTGTGTGCCCACGCTCTCTAGGGATTCGATCCCTAAGTACTACATTTGTACCTTTTATTTGAGAGAGTAAAAGTCACTCCTTAGGGTAATTTGAGTGATATCAAATTTGGTGCCGTTGCCGGGGAGCTTGGATCTTCATTAGACTCAATTTGTTTGATTTTGTCTAGGTTTTTCTATATTAGTTAATTAACATACATTTTTTTCTTATGTTTCAGGTATATATCTCAGTACCAAAAACGATGAAGAGAGGATTTTTGGGTTCTTCAAAGAAGTAGTCTGATGATTCACGCACGATCCGTAAGCTACAAGGGAATTATCGATCGACACCCTCCAAGCAGCACCAATCGACAGCTTGAACCAAGCACCGTTCACCCGAACACTGTTCGTCAGAATACTATTCATCCTGTGTCAAAGGACACTGTTCATCTGATGTCGAACGACCCTATTCATCCCGCGTCGATCGACACTATTCATCCCGCGACGATCGACGCTGTTCACAGCGACACTATACACCACAACACTATTCACTGCATTACTGTTCATCTCGACACTGTTCATCTGGGCTCTATTCATCCCGACACTACTTGTGTGGAGACAGAGAAGGTCGAAGTGGTCATACTTAAAGTTGATGAAATGAGATGTTAAGAGACAAAGAAGGTCGCACTGGCGACATCACATGAAAATTGATTAATGCTCACAGGGTGTTGTGATCCCTGATGTGATTGTTGTTGCTGAGATGACTGACTTTGATCTGAGCCGAGAATGGTATGATTGGGTAGGTCAAGACCCCTTCCAAAATCTTCCTCACAAAGATTCCATAAACCATATCGAAGAGCTTGAAGATCTAGTGTCAAGGAGTGAGCAACATGAGGTGTCTGAATACCACATGATCTGCAAGATTTTTCCCTATTCTATCTCTGGGATGCATTTAGTTGGTTTGGTCAACTGCAGCCATGATCTCTAACCAGCTGGGAGAACATTGAAAGAGTCTTCCTTTCCAAATTTCTTGATGATGATGAAGCAACTCGAGAAAGAGAGAAGAATGATAAGTGGGACTGGCTTGTTCAAAGTTGGCAGATAAAGAGGGAAGATCAAATTCTAAGACAGCTGGTCGACGACATTATGGCAAAAAGTGATGAACAACATGGATCTTGAGAGCCGAACAGAGCAAAAAAGCCGATATTAGTGACACGGCCTCAGCATTGATCGTCACCACCACCTCAGATCGATCGACAACACCATCTCAGCATCGACCTACACATACTCTGGTTGTCGATCGGCACCACTCAAAATTCCTGAAAGATCGAGTTGTCCTCAAGACATTGCAGACTCGACATGTGAGAGCACTGATGAATTAAGCTGTTATCTTACCTCCGATGTAGACAAAGAGATCACCTGGAAGATTTCTTGGAGTAAAACGAATTTTTGGAGCTAGAAGATGGATCAGAAAAGCTTCAAGATTGGGATATTGATAAAGAGATCACTATGAAAGATTTCTTAGAGATAGAAGATTTCTTGAAGGTATTGGATAAAGCACAACCTGAAGATTTGGGTAAGGACTCGGAGTAGAAGATTAGTGACAATCAGCACACTTTGGGAAGAGATCTGGAAACTTCAACAAAAGCTAGCATCAATTCGCCATCCACCCAAATGCATCGATCGACACCCACCTGTTGATATCGATCGACACCCACCTGTTGATATCGATCGACACCCAGGGTTGGACGAGCTTCGAAGATACATACTGATTGAGGCGAGAATGTACAAGTTCGAGGCCACACATCATGCTGTCCCCACACATCCGAGACCACTTATCTGCGCTGAAGATGCTGGGTTTCACAAAAGAGTGAAGAGAATACATGACCCTGTGAAGATTGTGGTCCCATGCGCTGTATTTGAAGTTAAATATCCTATCCCACCAGACCGAAGTGTGCATTTGGGTTCCTACAATGGGATATTTGATGAACATATGTATGCAGTAGCTTCTCAGAGGGGGTTGAGATTTAGAGGTGAAATTGACAAAGGCCCAACAGAAGCAGCATTGATCGTCGCTTCCACTTCATCGTCGATCGACATCGGATGCCTATCAGAGCAGGAGGAGTTTGAAGTGTGTCAAAATCTTTTTGATGGAAGCACCACCACGCAACCAGACAAGTTTGGGGGAAAGAATAGGAAGAATTGGAAGAAGAGGAAAAGGACCAAGAGACTCAATTATCATTGATTCTTCACTTCTCATATGGTGTCAGGAAGTACAGAGTGCACAGCATATGCTTCTCACAGTCATTCGTAAAGTTTCGAGCACTCCTTATTGCTGAGATGATAGACAAATTAGGAGAAGAGTCAATGGAGGCTTTCACGAAAAAAAGTGATGAAACTGAAGAAAAGAGACATTGAGATTTGTTTTGGAGCAATTTCTCATTCTCATCCAGAATAAGATATCCAAATGTCAAACTAATGACTTTAAATAAGCACTGAGTGGGAGGCAACCCACTGTTAGGTAAGTTTTACTTATTTATTTTTATATTATACTGATTATGCATTAATTTATTTTCAGGAAAAATATGATGAACAATGATGACACTGTAGCAGATGCACTGTAGCATCCATCGACATTGTAACAGAAACATCGATCGAAACTGTAGTAGAGATACTAATCATGGTCACAAAAAGGTGAACAGTATCGCACGACACTGTAGCAGAAAATCGAATGGCACTGTAGCAGAAACTCGAACGACACTGTAGCAGAGCTTCAAACGACATTGTAGCTGCGATCATGTAGCAACACTACTCTAGCAGAACTACTGTTCATCGTGAATATATATATATATATATATATATATATATATATATATATATAACTAGATAAGTTTAAATTTGGTTTTACTTTCGTTATTGACTTTTCGTACTTCTTTTATTTTCAGGTTCAAAAAAAAAAAGATCTGAGGAAGACAACCTGTAACAAGCATCGATCAACGGCTGGTCAGCGTACTGGTCGATATAGCATCACGAGTTCCGATTGAACGCCATTTAACTGTGTCGATCGACGCTCACCATCTGCGAGCAGGTATACTGTTTTTCCTTGTTAAGTTTAGTACTTATGATTTATTTTCTCACCAATCTTAGATTGTATAACACTGGGGACAATATTGTTTAAGTCTGGGGGAGGTTTCTACTGATGTTGTGTTTTATTTTGTGCTTTATTATTATGTATTTTATTGAGTTTTATTGAGTCAAGAAGGGGATGATGAACTTTTTCAATTTTACTTACTATCTAACGACTCTCTAGCACTATTCTTTGAGGTTATTGACTGCAGGCTGTACTCAATGGAAACACCAAAGTGGATCACCTGCCAATAATATCCACACTCGATGAGAAAGTCTGAAAAAACAAAAGATGACCTCCAACCTTAATCAACTTAACTTGCTTGTTTTGGGGTTGGTATGCACTGGATCGAATTCAAGTTTAGAAGGTAAAAGTCTGTGTGTTGCTAGTTCCCCTCTCTCTCCCCTTCAGTTTTAAAAGAATTAGAACATGATTTGGTGGCTATAACCATTAAGGCTTGATTCATAAAATTCTAGAAAGAGATAAATGTTAAAAAGAAGTGAACATGATTTGGTGGCTACAACCATTAGAGTTTGATTCATGGAAGACTGTCCAAATACTCAGTCAATTAAAAAAAATAAAATGATACCCTTTAAAGAAATGACACATTGACTGAGAGAAGTGAGAAGAAAGGGAGGAAAGGAACTAGAGAAGACTACATGTGTGTTCAGATACTTGCTTGAGTAAGATCCATGTGTTCAGTGATTGATACTCCCAAGATTTAGCTTACACATTTATATGCAGAAATGAGGTCAGTAGAGGGGTATGTCAGGAGGCAACAGCTGAGCTGTGGGTTGGATGGTTTGGTTGCTAAGCTAAGGTCTAGTACATGAAGAGCCTCTAAAGTTGGCACTAATTTGATGTGGTTGCAACATTGCAAAGGAGAAAGTAGTAAGTTTAAAATTGTGTGAGTCTCTGCTGTTTTCAAACTTATTTCATAGATTTATTCGTGTTTTGCTTGAGGACAATCAAAAGGATAAGTGTTTCAACCGAGATAACGAGTAAGAAAGACAAGAACTCGTCGGTGGGTCGAGACAAAGCTGTTTTATTAGGTCAAAAGGCGTAAGCCGTTTTACAAATAAGGAAATGTGCGGTAGAAATCAAATCGGCAGAAGGTGGTTGCCGGGAAATACAAGTCGGCGAGAAATAGAAAATGAAACCCTAATTCTAGCCTCCGAAAGTATGTGTTGCCATTTCAGATCCCTTCTTCATTGCCTCTACACGCTCTTATATAGTCGACCAGTCGATGACCTAATTCGCCTCTATTCAATGGGCTTTTAACTCGTTGGGCCAAGCGGTCGGGCCGTTGTCTCAAGCCGTCGAGTCGACAGGTTTCTGTCGCTCGTTCGATCGGCTAAAAGCAGTCTCGAGTCGGGCCATCAGACCGGTTTGTGAGCCAACGAGCCAAGTCTCTTTCCTTTAGTTACGAGCTCGCCATCTATTATGTGGGCCTTGTGGGTGGATATGATCCATACCCAACAGTAAGTCCCCCCAGTTCGCTGGTGAGTAGCTCAGCCGACTCTGCGAATTTGGAGATTGGCTCTTAAGAATAGATGTCCTCAGTTGGACTCCAGTTCGTTTCTTAGCTGGGCGTATCATGCGACTTATTGCGTCCGATCGATGTATGCGCATTTGAACCGCCTTCTCGATCAATGCAAAACAGTTGACCGAAAATGATCATTAGTCAGTCAATGAAATTTACTGGTTCGGCGGACCAATTGTTTTCTCCGGTTTCGAGCGGAACCGCCGGTTTGCTTCAAAATCGGTTCTGGTTTACCTCGAGTAGTCAAAGCGTCGCGAGACGGCGTGGGTATTCACGCGCATCAGTAGGCCCATCTAGGCCCGTTTAGGCCTAAAGATGACACCTCGGGGAGATGCGATGCTCCCTTCCTTATAAATACCCCTCTCCCTTCTCATTTCTCTCGTTCTTCTGCTATTTTAGGTACTTTATATCTCCTCTTTCTCTGCTTCTCTCTCTAACTTTTAGTCGTAGAATTTAGGAAGCGTACGAGTTTTTTTCCGACAATTGCTATGTGGTCGAGTGGGAGATTCTCTCGGGAAAAGAAAGGCAAGGCTGTAGCGACTGCATCGAGTCCCGCGAGAGACACATACGGTGATTCTGTCGCTGGATTCGAAGCGATTCATCGTGAGGCTATGATGGATACAGTGAATATGGATTCATCTCAACGGGCCTTAGTCGCTGAGTCGGCGAGACAGCATCGAGGGGAAAGAGGGAACGATACTAATGATGCCCAAGATTTCGCGAGAGACGGTCGAGGAGGAGAGAGAGAGACGGTGAAGTCGCTCCTCCCAACTTCGTTATGACTGTCTACTATCCTGGGGGAATTTTCGATGAACTCCCGGCATTAGGTCCCAAACTGATGAACTCTCCGACTGCGGAAGGGCAGTCCTAGGAGAACGTTGAGGCGACTCGTTCAACTCCGAGCAGCGTTAAGATTCTGCTAAGAGAATATCATGGCCTTGGGGTGGCTTTCCTTATCCCCTCAAAGACCCAGAGGCCGTGGTCCCAGTCAATTGGGTATCAGTGCGTGTAAAAATCATACTTCCAAGACGACACGAAGCTTTGGTTCCCGATTCCTCGACTTGTCACATCCTACGCGAGGTGCCAACACGCGGTGATCGGTCAGTTCCTAAACGGTTCACTCCGTGTGGTGGTTGCTCTACTGGTAATGGCTGCGGAGATTGACGTGTCGATGAGTTTTCGGGCCTTCGAAGAATTGACTTATCTTAAGCCGATGGGAGAGGGGCTGTTCTCTATTCAGATGCGGCCGAACTACAATGCGACCGGTCTTCCCAACAAGACGCCGCACTAGCAGTGTTTCTATTTCTTCGTCAAGTCGGACGAATCTGCTTTCAAAGATCCGCCTGGCGATATCTTTCGAGTGTTATGGAATCTTGAACTTGGTAGAATGCACTTGTTAGTATGCGATCGTTTCGATTTCTTGCTCTTACCAACTTCATCTCTTTGTCGCAGTTGACCACTCTGACAAAGTCGTTTATCCCAAAGATTTTCTAGTGAAAGCTCGCGCTTTTGCATCGCTCGCTCAGGAGCGTTGGAAAAATATCACCATCGAAAGGGATCGACGAGTTGTTGACAGGATTTCGAAGAGTTAGTTTCTTTTACCTATATATATATATAGTTTCCTCTTTTGTTATCACTGTGGTCTTATTCGCCGATCTCTCGCAGGGGACTGAAGATCTGATTTGCTAGCGGTGGTGGTTGGCAACAAGCGAAGCCTTTCTCTCTTTACCGGAGCGGAACACAAGAAGATAAATGCGGCCAGAAGGATGAAGGTTTGGCCGCAGGATGAAGGCTTTGCCGGACTTGAGTGCGTTAATTGGAAGTCTGCTGGGCGGTTCATCAAGTAACGAACCGACCGCGGTTTCTACCGAGACGGCCCTGGAAGAAACTTTGATCGTAAACTCTCCATTAGCGACCGATGTTTATCTTTCAAGGGAGGATCTCGCGACAGAATATGTCGAACCTTCGAAGACGAAGAAGAAGGGAAAGAAGAGATCTTCTCCTGACCCTTCTCCTGTGACGAATCAAGAGCGGTCGTCGGAGGCCGTTACGGGGGCGCAGTCGGATGAGCCTCCTAAGAAGAAGAAGACGAAGAAGATGAAGAAGAAGTCTATTGAGGAGCGGATCAAGCCCAGTGAGGATGTGGGACCTCGAGAGATCATCATCGAGAAGGTTCTGACGGCGATGGTACTGACCAAACCGGCGAAGAATTAGATGACTTGCTGGTTTTTCCTTTCTAGAGGAAGAGGAAGAAGAAACGATCAGTCGATCAGGACGCGCCGACTGCTAGCGAGCGAGAGGAAATGAACGAGGTGGAAATTCCTCGACTGACAACCACTTGTATTCTTCAAGTCGCACCGCGGGCGGTCGAGAGTGGCGGTCTAGCCCCATGGAAACCTCGAGTTGAATTTCCCGATCACGTGGAGTTCAAATACGATGGTAACAAGCCGCTTGCTTACGCGCCCGAGGAGTGCGCTGAATTGATCCGCCAGATTCGGGGTGGCGCGAAGGATATGCCGTCAGTTAAGGATCTGATCTTCAAGGAAGATTACGTTGACGCGGCGCGGACTAAGGTTTTGGTAAGGGTCCTAGGTAGCTTCCTTTGATTTTTGTCTCGCTAGAAAAATTTGAGGGAACTTTACTTCGATTCATGTTTTGTGCAGAGCGATGGAATCATGAACTTTGTCATTGAGAAGTATGACATGGCGTTGAAAGATACACTAGCTCAGCTGGGGAAAGCCGAGAAGCTTGCACGGGCGAAGGATGCGGCCCTTCTCCGTAAGTTGAGTGAATTCAAGAAGGTTATGGATAAAGTCGTCAAGGAGCGGGATCGATTGCTCGCTGGGAAGACGGCGCAGAAAGAGAGGTTCATGGGGAAGTTCGGGGAGCTGAAGAATAAGTTCAAATCCTCTCGTGAGAATGTTAAGGAGCTCGAGCGAGAGAAAAGCGCCTTGGAGGAAGAGAAGGCCGCTCTGGAGGAAGAGAAGAGAACTGCATCCCTTAGAAATGTGAGGGAGGTTACTCGACTGAAGGAGTCTCGGAGCTTTGAGGTTACTCATGAACGGGCAGAGAGATTTTTTTGGTCAAGTTACAGCAATCACTATACGGATTAAAGCAATACGAACGCATGTGGTACAATCTCTTAAGTGAATATCTCTTGAGTAAAAAATATGTGAATAATGCAATATGTCCATGCGTTTTTGTTAAGAAATAGTCATCTGGCTTTGTGCTCATCTCTGTATATGTAGATGACCTGAACATAATTGGAACTCAAATGGAGGTTGATGATGCTCGAACTCATATGAAAGAAGAGTTCGAAATGAAAGATCTCAGAAAGACAAAATTTTATCTTAGGCTCCAGATAGATCATTTCCGAGAAGGAATATTTGTGCATCAATCAAATTATACGAAAAGGTTATTGAAACACTTTTATATGGATAAAGCGACTCCTCTGATTATTCCAATGGTTAATAGATCCATCGATGTTGAAAGAGATCCATTTAGGCCTTGTGAAGATAGCGAAAAGATATTAGGTCCTGAAATACCTTATATGAGTGCTATCGGTGGGCTTTTATATCTTGCAAAATGTACTAGGCTTGATATTTCTTTTGCTACTAACCTCCTGACAAGATATAGTTCTGCTCCTATACGCAGGCATTGGAACGGAATAAAGCATGTATTAAGTTACCTTCAAGGTATAGTTGATTTAGGGTTAATTTATTTTAGAAAACTCGAGTTTCGTATGGTTGGTTTGGCAGATGCAAGATACTTTTTAGATCCTCATAATGCTCGATCGCAAACCGGCTATGTTTTTACAATTGGTGAACCGCGATCTCTTGGCGGTCCCAGAAACAAACTCTGTTTCTTCAAATCATGCAGAAACTATTGCGCTTCACGAAGCATGTCGAGAATGTATGTGGCTTAGATCAATGAGTAATCACATACAAAAAGCAAGCAGAATAGTAGCCAGGAAATAGCCCACAAAAGTTTTTGAAGACAATCCGGCGTGTGTCGCTCAACTCAAAGAAGCATATATCAAGAGCGAAAGAACAAAGCATATCCCTCCGAAATATTTCTCGTACATACGGGAGCTTGAGAAAAATAATGAACTGGACATCGAGTATGTACGTTCATGCAAGAATCCAACTGACTTATTCACCAAGGTTTTTCCCACTACAACATTCCGAAAATATGTCTACGGTATCGGAATGCGGCACTTGCATGGCCTATGAAGAAAAAACTATGTCCATTATTCTCAGAAGGAGATTACGGCACTGTACTCTTTTTTCTCTTCATGGTTTTTGTCCAAACGAATTTTTCCATGACTAGATTTTTAACGAAGCAGTACGTAATACAAGATGGATAATTAAAGGGAAGTGTTAAAGATAATAATCATCCATCAACACACATGGACGTTTATATTTTTGATGAGCCTAACGGCGTCTAAAAATCTTTAAATACATCTCATGGACGTTGTGACTGCATATTTATATGGATCATTGCATATATATATATATAACTCCCTGAGCGATTGAAAATGCCCGAAGCATTGAAAGAAAAATCCATAGAGATTTTTTTGGTCAAGTTACAGCAATCACTATACGGATTAAAGCAATACAGACACATGTGGTACAATCACTTAAGTGAATATCTCTTGAGTAAAAGATATGTGAATAATGCAATATGTCCATGCGTTTTTGTTAAGAAATAGTCATCTGGCTTTGTGATCTCGTTGCATATGTAGAAGACCTGAATATAATTAAAACTCAAAAGGAGGTTGATGATGCTCGGACTCATATGAAAGAAGAGTTTGAAATGAAAGATCTCAGAAAGAAAATTTTTTACCTTAGGCTCCAGATAGAGCATTTCCGAAAGGGATATTTGTGTATCAATTAAATTATACGAAAAAGCTATTGAAACGATTTTATATGGATAAAGCGACTCCTTTGATGATTCCAATGGTTAATAGATCTATCGATGTTGAAAGAGATCCTTTTAGGTCTTGTGAAGATAGCGAAAAGATATTAGGTCCTGTAGTACCTTATATGAGTGCTATCAGTGGACTTTTATATCTTGGAAATTGTACTAGGCCTGATATTGCTTTTTCTACTAACCTCCTGGCTAGATATAGTTCTGCTCCTATTCGCAGGCATTGGAACGGAATAAAGCATGTATTTTGTTACCTTCAAGGTACAGTTGATTTAGGGTTAATTTATTTTAGAAAACTCAAGTTTCGTATGGTTGGTTTTGCAGATGCAAGATACTTTTTAGATCCTTATAATGCTCGATCGCAAACCGGCTATGTTTTTACAATTGGTGAACCGCGATCTCTTGGCGGTCCCAGAAACAAACTCTGGTTGCAACTTCTTCAAATCATGCAGAAACTATTGCGCTTCACGAACCATGTCGAGAATGTATGTGGTTTAGATCAATGAGTAATCACATACAAGAAGCAAGCGGAATAGTAGCCAAGAAATAGCACATGAAAGTTTTTGAAGACAATTTGGCGTGTGTCGCTCAACTCAAAGAAGCATATATCAAGAGCGACAGAACAAAGCATATCCCTCCGAATTTTTTCTCGTACATACGGGAGCTTGAGAAAAATAAAGAAGTGGACATCGAGTATGTACGGTCATGCGAAAATCCGGCTGACTTATTCATCAACGTTTTTCCCACTACAACATTCCGAAAACACGTCTACGACATCGGAATGCGGCGTTTGCATGACCTATGAAGAAACAGCTATATTCATTATTCTCAGAAGGAGGTTATGGCACTGTACTATTTTTTCTTCGTCATGGTTTTTGTTCCAACGAATTTTTCCTTGACTAAATTTTTAACGAAACAGTGCGTAATACAAGTTGGATAATTAAAAGGAAGTGTTAAAGATAATGATCATCCATCAACACACTTATGGCAAAACACTTATGCTACTTTGGTGATGAATAGCATTGTCATTATGCATCTGTCACTTCTTCTCCTCACTATAAATATTTCACAACAGTATAAATATTCTCGTGTTTTTACATCATAATCACGTAAATAAACAATATTAATAAACACGCCTGTAATTTGTTTTTCGTGTTTAAAATATAACAAAGACAAGACATATTTGTAGATCCACCAAGTCCGGTAAGTTAAGAACTGTAGGTGTGTGTGTGCTGTAATTCATTTCACAATGAAGAACGTTTCGAAGCAAAGGAACCACTTCTACTAAAGCGCCGAGAAGCAAAGGAACCGCTTCTACTAATACGTCGCGAAGTAGTGGAAAACCTGACAAACTCAGGATCAATCACAGTTCCCTGAACTTGTTGTCTCCGCCCTCTCCGTCCCAACAAGCTTACTCCGCCACCATGTCCTGGGGCTACCGGATCTGCTGCAGGAACATTTTCAGGAACTGACATCTCCGGGGAGTGTCCTAATATGCACAATGATCCTGACTCATCTTGTTGCCAATACACTTCCACCATGATTCTCCTCGGATTCTCTGCAGTTTCGTTCCTGGTATCCCAACAAATCTTGCCCCAACTGGTATCTATAGATTGTATTGCATCAACGAATAAATATGAGTGTATTAGATGTAAGTTGATTACCTCGACAGATGAGCCAGAGGTTAGTTCAAGAGTAGACGTTGTTCCATCAACAGCAGCGCTTTCGAGTTCAGCTTTTCTTGCTATGTTCAAGAAGACTTCTTCAAGAGTCGCAAGACCAAGTTGGATGTCTGAGATTCCGATCTCGGTTTCTTTGTCTTGCAGCTCATCGTAAAATTTCTGTTTCATTGTTAAAGAAATCAAAGAAGTTTTAAGATCATTTACGCTTAGTTCCATAGTTGGTAGTATTTCTAGAAATTATAACTTGTGTATATCCTTACAGCCAAAAGATTTTCTTTCTCATGCGGTATAACAAAAGTCATGAAGGCCTTATTTTCTTCTACTGGTTTGACATTGAGATGCTGCAAGAAAACATCACAGCTGAGAGGGCGTTAGACTAAGTGAACCGTATTTGTAATATAGAAACTTCTACAGGCAGCTAAAAGATACTCACATCTTTAAAGAACTTCTTCACTGGCTCGTCTGAATCTTCAGCACCAGCTTCACCATTGTGGTCATTGTTGTTGTTTTCTTGGTTGTTGCTTTCAGCGAAACTAATGTTAGTAACGAAACCAGTGCCAAAGCGAGATTTCAACCTGATGGAGGTTCCAATGCAGCGAAGCCTACCCTTAGCCAATATCCCTATTCGATCACTTAGAATATCAGCTTCCTCCATCGAATGTGTAGTTAGTATAATGGCGCGACCTTCCTTGGTTTCTTGTATAATATCCCAGACGTGTCTCCTTGTGATGGGGTCCATGCCTGTAGTTTGCGTTCCATGTATAAGAAAAAGGAAGTTGAGCTTAGATAAATACACACATATTAAGAAAAAAATGTTAAATATAATGTTCAAAGTAACAAACCGGCTCGTCTAGGAAGACCAGTTTGGGATCACCAATGTGTGAAACTGCAACACTGAGGCGGCGTTTCATTCCTCCACTGTAACTTCCTGCCCTAATTTTTCCTGCTTCTGTCAGTTTTACCTCCGCCAGTGACTTCTTAACCATCTGCATGAGGGGGGAAAAAGTGTTTCAAGAAAGAAAAGAGGCAGAGTATATTTGTATTTTAGTTGAAATTAGATATCATCAACCAACTAGTTTCTACCATTTGGGTGACATACCGGATTGATCGATGCAGGTGGCAACCCTTTGACGCTAGCAAAGAGACGGAGATGTTCTTCACCAGGCAAAGCATCCCAGAGTATATCAAACTGTGGAAACAATGAGAATCACTGTGGAAACAATGAGAATCTTTTTAAACATATCAAATCTCTGTAGCTAAGGAAAATGGCAGAAGCAGATCGCAACAAGAAAATGGCTCACCTGAGGACAAACTCCTATCATTTTACGGATGTTGGACATACCAACAGAGCTTCTTACAGGGTTCCCATAAATCAGTGCTGTTGAAGTCAATAAGAGAGACTTTAGTATGGTGGTGAAATATGTAAAACACTAGCTTCTAGGAACAAAAACAATATGTGTAAGTT
The DNA here is from genome assembly GCF_000695525.1 of Brassica oleracea var. oleracea. NCBI lineage: Eukaryota > Viridiplantae > Streptophyta > Magnoliopsida > Brassicales > Brassicaceae > Brassica > Brassica oleracea. Next base: position 21,450,848 of record NC_027748.1, read on the forward strand.
TCTTACCATCACCACCAGTGACGGGATTTATGCCTGTCAAACAATTAATAGTAGTTGTTTTCCCTGCGCCATTGGGTCCAAGAAGACAGAACAGTTGATCTTTGGCAATATTCATCCACAATCCCTGATTACATTCAACTAATTAGTTACTCTACCATCTTAATTTGGAATCGACCCGAACATTAGTTTTTTTTTATGAATGATTAGGAGGTTTTGGACCCGAAGGCCCATACATCCTCTAAAAGTAACTCTCCTTAGGATAGTAGACCTTTTATGATCTAAGAGTTCTACCCACTAACTTTCCCTTGGTAAGATCATTTTTTCCACCGCTGTTTAGGAGAAGTACCTTCAGAGCGAGATAAAGGGCAGTTTTCTTGCATTTACAGCATCCAAACTTGGTCGTCCCAGGATAAGTCTTTGCCAGACCACGTATTTGAACTGCAATGTTCGGATGAACTAAGCCCTCCAATGAGTTTTGTTTAACTAAAGTCTCTTCTTCGAGGGGACATCTTCGTCATCTGGGGTAATATGATCAACAGGTGGGAGTGGACCACTACATCTACAAATTCCACCTTCTGCTCAGAGTAAACGGTTAGTTAGACAACCTTTTCAACACAAAAACTAATTATGAAGACATAAAACAGGGAAAGAGTAGAAAGTACCTTCCACTCGGTTGCCACCTTTACCGGTCCAGTAACCAGGTTTTAAAAAGTAAAAGGCAGATTTTCTCACACGGGATGCGTTTGGAACTATATTGTCAAAGTAGAGAGCCAGAACAAACCATAAAAAGAATGTCCCAAGAAGCCATAAGTATATATCATTCTGCAAGAACTCAAAGAAATGATGATCAGATAACCATTGGACAGTTGTTAGATGGAATTTATCTGTGAGAGTTGACGTACAAATTGTAATCACACAATCAGGGTCATCGTTGGGCGCACATTCTGCTCTCTTACTCCAACTAATACTGGGATCTTGAGGAGTTAAAGTCGCATCAGAAAGCAGCTTAAGACCCTGAGAAAAGGTATTGGGTGGGAAGAGTGACCAGAGCACCCTAGTCATAAGAGAATAGTCCTTGGAATAGGGAAACCCAGTTGATCCTCCAAGCTGCAGATTGACTATGATTAGTAAAAATTCATAATTCTAAACAGTTTCAGCTATTTGTATTGCATTGAGAAAGGCACCTGCGTTATGAAGCCAACCAGGAACTCAAGGAAGCCGACAGTTGTCGCTGAAGATGCTTTGCTGATAGCATGAATGCTAGTCCAATCTAGCAGGCCATGAAACAGAGGGATATAAATCCTCCAATATGTATGCTGCGTTAGTGTTAAGGACTCTTTTTTTTTCTCTACCATATTGATGTGGAATAGCATGAAAAGTTGGAAGACAACAGGGAAGCTGTTCTTCAAGAAAAAGTCGAACTGGAACATCATTCCAAAGAGAACTATCAAGAGTGCCGAGAGTGTTGTAAGAATCCCTTCCCATGTAAGCCATGACCACCAATAAGCAGTGTCAAAAACTGTAACGACCAAATCTCGGCCCGGAAAAATTTAGCGCAGTAAGACCCAATTACATTGCAGAAATCTTATTTAAGATGAGATTTTGTGGTGGCCTCTCACAGAGACTTTTGGGGATGGAAAAGCCCTGCCGGAATGTCACCGGAACAGCCACAAATAGCCACCATGAAAGAGAAGCCCTCCCTCCATCCGAAAAGAGAGAGTAGTGCTCTGCAGAAACATTTTGGGGGAACAGAAGAACGATCGATCAAATATGAGTATTTCTAAGCTAAATTTTGAGGTTATGTTCTACACTCATAGATATATGTCAATCAGAAAGCAGATCGTCATTTTCAATTTTTATCTAAGAGTTATGATTGTTTCTTTGGGACTGATATCTACAGATCGGATCCGCAAACAGTCAACTTCATCAGCGTTTTACCGTTGATACAGAAGGAACCAGGGAACGGGAGAGATATCACTGGAAAGATCTCGATGCCAGATTTTCAGATCATCTATTCGATCGTCAAATGGACGTAAGGTCAGAAAGTTATGGACATTTCTTCTTGGCGAAGAATAAAGCTGTTGAGATGCAGAGACAGTTCCGACCAGTCTCGGTGTAAGTGAGAAACGGTCAACAGAAACAAAATCTTTCAGTCTGAAAATTATTCAGTAAGTAGTTAATTATCTTATCTATCATCTCCTGCAAGCGGATCGTTATTCCGAGTTATTTTCTGAGAATTATGCTTGTTTTCGTGAGAGGTGTTGTTGCAGTTTGCGTTTACGACCACCCTGGAGATGAAGCTACTTTGGTTAAGCAAATGGTCTCCGATCGGAGTAAACTTGGTGTCTATGGATATAGGACATATATTACTACATTATGACTGGAGGGATCTAAAAGTTAACGGTCAGTTCTTGAGTTATTCATCTGTTTGCTCTATGGTTCAGCTCTGCCAGAATATCATATTGATCTAATTTCAGAGAGATCCGGAGTTGCTTTGTTAGAGCCGTCAAGGTCCATTCGACGTTTCCTCAGGTTTCTTTAGAACCCGTGGCAAATGTGAGGGTCTATTCCGTAAATCCCGTACCACTGTAGAATTCTCTCTATTGTAGTTTAGATTTCGAATCATGATCCGTCTGTTTGAGTCTTGATTGTTAGTTAATTCATTCATTGTAAACTGGAACTAGAGGTCTAGAGGATTCAGCCGTTGATTTGATTGCGTGATGTTAAGAGATGCGATATATATATATATGTATGTATACATAGTTATTGCGCGGAGGTCCAGAGATGTCTGGACAAGCGACGCAGCTTTGGTGGGCGGGGGCTCAGAGACGTCTGGGCTAGCGACGCAGATTGTGTGGGGCATGGGTGCAGAGACGTTTGCATTCGACGCAGCTTTGGAGGGCGGGGGTACAGAGACAGACTGTACTAGCGACGCAACGTATGTATATATATATCCCCTTATGAGGAGGTGTGGGGTGTATGGACTAGCTATATGCTATCATCGCATTGTTTGTGTTGTCTTTGTGTGATGCTTTAGGCGTCTTGTTTGTTCATGTTAGAGCTAAACTTCTATAGTGGGAGTTCTATTACTCAAGTCAGTGGTTTGCGTGTTTAGCATCCCATACCTCACGTAGTGATTCCCCTGTTACTCACCCCTCATTTCCTTCCCCCTTCAGATGAGACTGACGAGCAGGAGTGATTGCTATCGGGCTGGTGCTTTGGGAGTTTTATTTCTGTCTTTTTCAGACTTGCGGATTTTATGCTTTTATCGATATTTTCGGGATTTATTATGTTATTTGGATTTATGGCTATTTATTTGATTTACGACTTTGGAGTTGACTTTTGAGAAGTAATAAATGGAGATTTCAGACTTTTTATTTATTTAAGTTATTTCGGAAAATACGGGTGTTACAATTTGGTATCAGAGCGGGGTTCCGTCCCGACTCTGGCCCGGGATGACGATTTGTTGGGACGTGGTTTCGACTCGGTTTTGACTCGGTTTTAATTTGGTTTAATCGATTTTAAAAGATTTTTGAATCTCGGGATTTGGGAGTTTTAAAGAAAGAAAAATACCGCACCTTTCCGTTCAGTAACTTCTAACCCAATTGTCTTTTTATTGACGATGAGTTTATCATCGTCATCCGCTCTCTAGCTAACAAGGTTTCAGCCAGATGTTCGAGAGATGGATGATGTCATAGTTTGATAGATTGCTCAGGTGTGTATCAGTTTCGTCAGCCGTGTTCAGAGATTGTCCGCATGTGGATGTGTGACGTTGTTGCCACCACCCAAACTTCAAGCCATCTCTCCACGAGTTTTCGTTATTGGAGATTATGTGGTATGAGATGTGAGCCATGAGTTGGAATGTGTTATTTGTGTGTATGAGTAGAGTTACTGCCATGGAGGCATGATTATTTTTTAAACTCGTGGGGGATCGCTTTTGGATTGGGGTGCGACAACTTGCTTTGTGTTATATCGGAGTTACACTTGGTATGTTTTCCAGTTTTTGGCAGTGTTGATCATTTCAGAGATGTGTCAGTTCGGACAGTTGACATAGAAACGTTGGGAGCTATTTATATTGATTGTTGTGTACCAGTTATGCTTGGAGGGCCGATTGGTTCAGAGACTCGTTAGAGATGGAGTTTTGTTTTACGATATCATTCTTGGATGGACTTGTTATCACGACATTGAGTACTGTTGGAATTCCTGAGGGCAAGAGTTCACATTTCTGGAGCAGAGCAGATTTTATTTGCATACATGCTACATGTAGAGGAGTTATTGGATATGGGGAGTAAATGGATTTTGGTGATCATTTCGATAGTCCACATGAGTTGCAGGATCTTCTAGTTATCTCAGAGTATGGAGATGTATTTGAGGCCTTGGAAGGGCTGTCACCAGCCAGAGGAGATGTTCTTACGATCGAGTTGGAGTCAGGGACAACACCGGTTTCACGAGTTCTATACCGATTAGCGCCAGCAGGGATGGCTGAGCTGAAAGAACATATGGAAGATTCATAAGACAAGAGATTTATTTAGGCCGAGTAATTCGCCGTGGGAGCACCAGTGTTGTTTGTAAAGAAAAAAATGATGGGAGTTTTCAGGCTTTGTATCGACTACATAGACTTGAACATGGTAACCATCATATTGATGAGTTGTTGAATTAGCCGCATGGAGGTTCACGGTTCTCGAAGGTTGTCTTAGCATCAGGACATCATCAGATTGCTATAGTTGAGGAGTATGTACGGAATGTGGGTTTCTGTATATGTTATGGATATTACGAGTTTTGGTGATATCATTTTGGATCGACGAATGCACCAATAGCATTTGAGGAGCTTATGAATGATGTCTTTCGCAAACACTTGGACAAGTGCACGATTGTACTCATTGACGACCCCATTGAGTTATTCTTGGAGTAGAGGGAGCATGATGAGCGTTTGCGGATTGTGTATTGATGCATGATGATCAGGTCATTCTATATACATTGCATCAGTTGAGACCTCACGAGACCCACTACCCTATTCATGATTTGTAGTGGCTGCAGTGGTATTTGCGTTATAGTATTGGAGATTTTAATTGTACAGGAAGGAAGTTCAGATTCTCTGGGATCATTGGAGGCTGAAATCTATCTTCATTCATTAAAACTTGTACTTGGACAGTGCAGTTGGATTGAGTTGGTAGCAGGCTACAGTTTGGATATTGCATACCATCTGGTAAAGACAACCAGGTGACAAATGCCTTGGGTAGGCACATGAGCGACGTATCAGGAACCAAAGAGGTTCATGAGTTTACTAGGATATTTGCTAGTCTCAGATTGTGTGCCATTACTGTCGATGGAGAGACAGATGGCCTTGGAACTTTGGAGCATGCAGTTTTGCTATGGAGGATACCCCAAGCGCATGTTAGCGTTATGACTGTGTAAGACGATTGAGATTGGGAGTATTGTTATCATAAGTGTTGAGCGAGATGTACCTGTACCGAAACCGAGTTGTGTGTTGGACGATAAGCTGTTAAGAAAAGGGATCTTACAGCAACTACATCACTCGTGTTTCTCCACCCATCGGGAACACCAAGGCGTACAAAGATATGAAGTGTTAACTGTAATTGGTCTAGTATGAAGAGAGTTGTAGCTTTATTGCGTCACAGAGTCAGACATGTCAGATGGCTATGACAGAGGATCAGTTATCTATCATGTTATTTTTGAGCTTGCTTTTGCCGGAGTGAAAATGAGGCATGGTGATTATGGACATTGTTATTGGATTTTAAATCACCATATGTGGAAAGGATGCCACATGGGTAGTCATGGATAGACTTACCAAGTCAGCCCATTTCCTAAGTAATTAAGAAGACAGTCAGAGATAATCAGTTGGAGCAGACCTACATTATTGAGTTTGCGAGGTTTCATGGATGTCAACATTGTATCGGATTGGGATTCAAAGTTCACATCTACATTTCAGAGAGCCTTTCGGAAGGCACTTGGGACAAAGATCATATGAGTACATCTTATCACCCGTTGACATATTGTCAGTCAGAGAGGACTACTCAGAACTTAAATGATATGTTCAGAGATTGCGTGGGATGGGTTCAAGAGATGGTATAGCAAATGGACATGCTCAAGGATTGGCTTTGGGACGCCCATGACGGCAGAGGATTTATGCAGCTAAGCGTCGTAAGGATTTGGAGTTACATATGGGCAATCTAGTGTACCTGAAAATACTGACATTTCAGGGAGGACTTAAGACTCATAAGCTAAAGCAACTAAAACCGAGGTACATCGGACTGTATCCTCCGGTGGAGCGAAATGAAGCAGTTGATTGCAGTTATTTTATCAGCAGTGTATCAGACTTCCATAACGTGATCCAAGTGAGATCAAATTCAGATGAGGATTGACTATCCGAAGATTTTTTTTTTTTAGGACGGTATTGGACAGCCGACTCAGGATTTGAATTCGAGGACGAATTCCTCGTATGTGGGGAAGAATTGTAACGATCCAAATCTCGGCACGGAAAAATTTAGCCCAGTAAGACCCAATTACATTACAGAAAACCCTAAAGTTTTCTTATTTAAGATGAGATTTCGTGGTGGCCTCTGACAGACACTTTGGGGATGGAAAAGCCCTGCCGGAACGTCACCGGAACAGCCACCATGAAAGAGAAGCCCTCCCTCCATCCGAAAAGCGAGAGTAGAGCTCTGCAGACACGTTTTGGGGGAACAGAAGAACGATCGATCAAATATGAGTATTTCGAAGCTAAATTTTGAGGTTATGTTCTACACTCATATATATATGTCTATCAGAAAGCAGATCGTCATTTGGAATTTTTATCTAAGAGTTATGGTTATTTCTTTGGGACTGATATCTACAGATCGGATCCGCAAACAGTCAACTTCATCAGCGTTTTACCGTTGATACAGAAGGAACCAAGGAACGGGCGAGATATCATTGGAAAGATCTCGATGCCAGGTTTTCCGATCATCTATCCGATTGTCAAATCGACGTACGGTTAGAAATTTATTGATGTTTCTTCTTGGCGAAGAATAAAGCTGTTGAGTTGCAGAGACAGTTCCGACCAGTCTCGGTGTAAGTGAGAAAGTCGACAGAAACAATTCAGTCTGGAAATTCGTTAGTAAGTAGATAATTCTCTTATCTATCATCTCCTGTAAGCGGATCGTTATTCCGAGTTATTTTCTGAGAGTTATGCTTGTTTTCGTGAGAGGTGTGGTGCAGTTTGCGTTTACGACCACCCTGGAGATGAAGCTATTTTGGTTAAGAAAATGGTGTCCGATCGGAGTAAACTTGGTGTCTATGGATAGAGAACATATATTAATACATTATGACCAGAGGGATCTAAAAGTTAACGGTCAGTTCTTGAGTTATTCATCTGTTTTCTCTATGGTTCAGCTCTGCCAGAATATCATATTGATCTAATTTCAGAGAGCTTCGGAGTTGCTTTGTTAGAGCCGTCAAGGTCCATTCGGCGTTTCCTCAGGTTTCTTCAGAACCCGTGGCAAAGGTGAGGGTCTATTCCGTAAATCCCGTACCAGTGTAGAATTCTCTCTATTGTAGTTTAGATTTCGAATCATGATCCGTCTGTTTGAGTCTTGATTGTTAGTTAGTTCATTCATTGTAAACTGAAACTAGGGGTCTAGCGGATTCAACCGTTGATTTGATTGCGTGATGTTAAGAGATGCGATATATATATGTTTGTATACATAGTTATGAGTAGGGACTATGTGAGTGGGCGGGTGTCCAGAGATATATGGACTAGCGACGCAGCTTTGGTGGGCGAGGGCTCAGAGACGTCTGGGCTAGCGACGCAGACTGTGTGGGGCGTGGGTGCAGAGACGTTTGCATTCGACGCAGCTTTGGAGGGCGGGGGTACAGAGACAGACTGTACTAGCGACGCAGCGTATGTATATATATATATCCGTATGAAGAGATGCGGGGTGTATGGACTAGCTATATGCTATCATCGCATTGTTTGTGTTGTGTTTGTGTGATGCTTTAGGCGTCTTGTTTGTTCATGTTAGAGCTAAACTTCCATAGTGGGAGTTCTATTACTCAAGTCAGTGGTTTGCGTGTTTACTCACCCCTCCTTTCCTTCCCCTTTCAGATAAGACTGGCGAGCATGAGTGATTGCTATCGGGCTGGTGCTTTGGAAGTTTTATTTCTGTTTTTTTCAGACTTGCGGATTTTATGCTTTTATCGATATTTTCGGAATTTATTATGTTATTTGGATTTATGGCTATTTATTTGATTTATGACTTTGGAGTTGACTTTTGAGAAGTAATAAATAGAAATTTCGGACTTTTTATTTATTTAAGTTATTTCGGAAAATACGGGTGTTACAAAAACACCCATCATCGTCATTGCCTGTCACATATATACACAGAAAATGGGTAACATAACAACCTAAGTAGATAGGAACTATAATATCTTACCTGGCGAAGTTTGAGCTCTTTCTCAGTGATTAAAGAACTGATTTGAAGAACAAAACCAAACATGGCAATGGCAAGGAAGAAAGTTGGTCCTATTGCGTCCAAGGCAACAAAAGCTTCAATAGTTGGGTGAGGAAACTCCTTAAATCCGAAAACCCAGTTGAACTTTGGATCTGCAAAACGCATGTCACAGAATTAACACTTGATGCCACTAGCTAGAAACACAAAGAATAAAAGCAATAAAACATATCCATAACCTCCTATTAAGGACCTAGCGATTTCACGCTCAGCAGCAACTTGAAGAGGTATTTGGAACTTAAACGTGGGATCTTCAAACCTCCCTCGTCTTATCTCTGGGGTTGAATTTGTTTGAATACCATAGCTAATCACTGTAGGGTTTCTTTTCTTAAAGTGCAAGGCTCCTGGAGTTCGCAAGGGATTCGCCATGAGCCACGCATCCACATCATCAGGAGCCGCGAATGATCGAACCTGAATTAGACCACATAACACTAACGGTCAATACGCACATTCGGATTCCACTTCTCAAAACCACTTTCCTTGCCAAACACGCAAAGACAGACATTTTTACTAGAAGAGACAAAACACTTGCACGAGACACGACATACCTTGTCCTCTGGAATCGGTCTCCCTGGATTGTTGGCTCTGATCGCGTCAACAATGTCTCTCACCCGCCGGGTATCATTTCCACTCCATACGATACGAAGTCGAAAAGGGGAGCTTCACGAAGAACTTATCCTCACAACGCGGAATCGGCGGAGAGGTCAGTGCCGTGGGATCAGTAACTGTCTTGTGCGCAGTGGAGGAAGCAAAGCTCTTCTCCATAGCCTCCTGGATACAGAAGATGAGGAGGATGAAGAAGAAGGAAGCGAAGAGCTGAAGGAACATGGCTCGCTTGCTCCGCCATGAGAGAAGAAAGTTTTTCCAGAACAGAGCCGTGTACTGCTGCCAAAGAAGAGGCAAACCTCTCTGCAACGTCATTCTCGCCGTTTCAAAATTTTCTTCTGCTGTGTGATTTGATTTAAGGAGACGAAAGTAGTTTTAGTAGTAACTGCACCCGTGGAGTTTGATAAAATTACGAATTCGCCACTCAGATAGTTAGATTCGCTTCGGAAACTATCTGCGCAATAACTTTCAGACAAAACCGTGTTCAGATATGAGTTGCAGATTATATTTATTTACAGTTAGAAGACAGAAAGCTTGATGTTTTCAGATTAAAGAAACACACATCATAATAATATTTCATTTAAATTAATACCACTACAGAAAAATTATTTTTTTATAAAGCTTTGACTATAAGTTCCTTTTAATTATTGGCTACTATTACAAAAAAAAAAAATTGGCGTTGAACAAAAAATATGTCCAATATTCTTTATAAGTTTTAAAATAGAACTAAAAACATTATAAATTGATTAAAACTAAGATTTTAGAGTTTTCTAATTAGAAATAGCTCTTATACCCTAGATAGCCCTAAACCAAGTTTTTTTTCCAAATATAACCTCCAAGACCCAATTTGACAGAACTGTTTCATTTAATAATAGCAAATTATCAGGTTACCCTCAATATTAATTTAACATAAATTATTAAATAATAAAAGGAAAATATTTTGAAAACGTTTCGTAAGTTTTGCCGTTGTCTCCGTATAGCCGTCCGTCGTCTCCGTCTCGCCTCCGTATCGTCGTCGTATGCGCCTCCACATCATCCTCGATCTGTCGTCGTCTACGCGTTTGCATCGTCCTCGATATGTCATCGTCTGCGCCTCTGCATCGTCATCGATCTGTTGTCGTCTTTGTATCTCATTATCTCGTGTCTCCAATCTGATCAAGGTATCAGCATTTCATGTTCATTATAAATTGATGATATTTTGTTGCGATCGGATTTTCTAGTTGTTATAAACTTAAGATTGGATTGTCGTCATCTTCACTTTCTAGACTTACAAGTTTACTTAAATGTCTCTGCGATTGGATTTTCTAGTTGATTTGAAACTTAAGATTGGATGTCGTCATCTTCACCTTATAGACTCACAAGTTTACTTAAATGTCTCTGTAATTGGATTTTCAAGTTGTTTTGAAACTTAAGATTAGATTGTCGTCATCTTCACCTTCTAGACTCACAAGTTTATTTAAATGTCTCTGTGGATGGTCTTTTTGAGATTTGCTTGTGATTTTTTAACATATTTTCGAACTATGGCTGAAGTTTTTTGTGTTTGAGGACAATGGAGCTCAGAAGAATCTCTCTAGTGAGAGTTTAAAGTTGATAAGAATAGGAATGCATCTTTTATTTACATAGAAAAAGATCTTCAGTATGAAGATTTGATGAAGATGGCCTCTAAAGATTTTAGTTTAAAGAGGAAGAAATAAACACACTAAAAGGGGAAGAAATAAACACACTAATATTCAACTATTCTGGAAACTCATCCAGAAATTTTAAAGTTCTTTCTAACGTTTATAATATAAAATTTATGATTAAATACATTTATGTTTTAGCTTCTACCAGATGATTCTCCTCAACCTCGCGGCTAAACCCTCTCTTACGAAACTGAAACATTTGCCTCATCCCACGTTTGATTCCCTTTGGAATCAGATCATTTTTTATTTTTTTAATTGAATAAAAATCAATGGATTATATTCATTTACTTATGTCAACAAACAATTAAAACACACCTGGCCTAGTAGAAACAATTTATTCCCCTTTTCCCTAGAGATCTTGTGTTCGAATCCTGGTAGATGTATATTTCTTCTTTTTTTTCCTCCAAAATTTCAAATCAAAATTTGAAATTTTCTAAATATGCAGATATCAATCCTTAGTTTTTGATCTCATTTCATTTTTTTTAGGTTAATTTCTTTGGTAGAAAGAAACACACTTATATTCTACTATTCTGGATACCCATCCAGAAATTTTAAAGTTTTTTCCAACGTTTATAATATTTAATTTATGGTTAACGAAGAGAAAAAGGAAACCGAGGAGAATTACAGGTCGATTCTCTGCTTGGTCAAAGAACAAACGCAATCTGAATCTGAATGGAATGAGGCTTCGAGCAAAGTAAAATCTATTTATTCGCAAATTGATTTGCTTGATGTCATTATCAAGGCTGAAAACTTTAACTTCGTTGATGAGTTGGAAAAACTAACAGCAGAACACATTGAAGCCGAATGAAACTTGGCTAATGTCAAGGTTAAAGTAACTGACTGGCCAAAGCTTCGGAAAAGTTGGATGGATGATTAATCTGATGTTATCAACTTCCCTCTTATGTTTTAAGACTAATATTTATGTATTATGAAACACACATCATGTTTTATGGTCACTTTTTCCTTAATGGAATCAAAACATTTTTTAATTTGTGTATCAATCAGCAAGAGAATTGCTTATATTGCTTTTAAAAGCTTACTCATTTTGAGATATAACATCCTGGCTTAGTGGTTTTGTATCTTGGTAATCCCATTTTCATATTAGATTTTTGGAAACCCATCTTAAATATCACAAATGGTATCCTAGATAAGATATAATTATCTTTGTGAATAAATAAGTTCACATTTCTTTGCAAAACGAATATCCACCGTAGCCTAGCGGCTAGCCCTGTAATCTTACACAACTCGTATCGCACATTAAACCCACCTTCGATTCCCTTTAGGAACAAAAAAAATTTCTGTTTTTAATTAAATATAAATATGTTGTTTATATTGATTTAATTATAGCACTTTTGGCATAGCGGCTGCACACTAGGATTCCCTTTATGAGATTTCTCAGGTTCAATCCTGGTACTTTCACAATTAATTCCTTTTTGAAGTAAAGACTTATGCTTACTCATTTTATTTTCTGAAAACCCATCCTAAAAGTACCATAAGCTATCTTAGATAGGATGTCTTTTTCAAATTTACAATGATAACAAATTTTAACACTGTCTTGATAGAATTGCTGACAATACTTCAAGACATCCTAAAATTTCTTTAATAACAACCTACATGAAACAAGCGTCGTCATCATTCGTTACAAACTTTTTACTTGCCCAAGACAACATCAAAGTTCAAAAACATAGTCTTAGCATGACAGGTAGTTAATCTCCCATCGCATTGCTGTCCTGCTTAACCAAGCCAGAATTTTTTTCAAATTTTCAAGTATTCGATTTTCTAGAAAGCTATCCTGGAAGTTTGAAACACCTTTCTTGAAACTACGCAAATCCTTCCGGAAATTTAAAAAACTACACAATTTCACAAGCACAAGAAAGAGACTAACAATGTCCTTAGCAAATTCACGAGCCTACCAAACATATCAACATGTGTTAGTCAAACAAAACACCAAACAAAAAGTTTTTCAAATTTGTTAACATCGAATTTTCTGGAAAGCTTTCGTGAAACTACCCAAATCCTTCCTAAGAGTTTAAGAAACTATACAGTTTTACAAGCATAAGAAATAGACTAACAATGTCATAAGCAAATTCACGAGTCTACCAAACATATCAACATGCATAAGCCAAACAAGACACCAAGCAAAAAGTTTTTCACATTTGTTAACATTGAATTTTCAGGAAAGATTTCTGGAAAGCTTTCCTGAAACTATCCAAATCTTTCCTGAAATTTAAAAAAACTACACAGTTTCACAAGCACAAGTAAGAGACTAACAATGTCATCATGCGTAAGCCAAACAAGTAAAATAAAAAACAATCTTACCAAAATTTATATGTGTCATTGGGTATTCAAAATTTCTTACCAAATTTTATAGATGGTCATGAGATTTTTGTAGGTGGTTTAAACTCTGATACTTGTTTGTAGATCCTTCTTGAAATTAAACAAGTAAAATAAAGAACAATCTTATAAGAGAAATAAATAAACATTTATCTCAAAGAGATTAGTAACTAAGGATCTTGCCTTGTTAGATAGACATTTCACCATAGGGTTGCAGCTACTATGACTAGGCTGCAATTTTCAAATGCCAAAAGATAACATCAAATCGTATCAAATGCTTAGACGTGAGACTAAAGAGGATTACCTTGCAGATAAACTGCTATCATTGGTATTAAACTAGCCTATCAGAGACATATCCCACAGAAAAGCTAGCCTAAAAGTACTAGACAAGATCAAATACAATACATAAACACACACAAAGGGAAATCCTTTGAGAGTCTAGGAAGAAAGCGAGTACCTTGGAGAGAAATGGATGCTTAGGCTTGGCGGAGAGACGAAAAAAAAACTCTTCGAGGGAGATGAGAGTTGCTTAGTTACTAATCTCTTCGAGATATATATTTATCTGTTCAAAAATTCAAAGTAAACAAAGTAATATTAAACATCCATTTGTGAAACATCCAATATTTCAATTAAGAGCCCTGATTTTGATTTTGAATTGGAAATGTTTAATACTTACATGGCTTAGTTCGATTTTAGGCCGATAAGAGTGTCGACGGCTGTAGATTTGCCGTGATTTATCTCCAGCATTGTCGAGAGAATAAGGCGATATGGAGACGTCAAATCTCTTCGTCATCCTAGTCATTCGTGATTTTTTTCCTATTTTTTTAAAGATTTTTTAGTGAGAGGGTAGTTTAAACTTTTGATCTATTAATGAAGGTTATTAATTTGATTTCTAGCTTGAAAGACTATTTTTGAGACAGAAAATTAAATAGGTCTATTTAGGAGAATTGCCCTTTCTAATTTTTCTGTGATAATACCATTGATTGATCTTTTACTATTTGTTATTCTAACATACCAATAAAATCAACTATGTTTTAATTTTCCAATTATTTGTTTTTAATTTTAAAATTATATATAATCTGATAATAATGGAATTTAAAATTTAATAAGATAAATTCACCTTTTATAATTTAATTTTTTGCAAAAAACACTGTCTCTGACAAGTTATAATTATTAAACTATAGTTATAATATAACATAAAATAGTAAACCAAGTCGTCATACTTATCATCCAAGTAACCGTGCCTACATGATCACATCGATGGTGTGCACACGTAATCCCCTAGACTATATTTGCGAAGTGATTTTGCCACATGTTTTTTTTCTGTAATCAATCAATTTAACAAAATAAATATGACATGGCTAATAAAATTGATGACATTGCTTCTTGAAAAATATGACATGGGTAATTTCATTTAATGTTGATTTATATTTTTGACAAACTTATTAGAATAGAATCCAATATTAATATAGAAAATGTGATTTAAACATGCATTATGGACCGTCCAAACCATTCACTACAATTATATATTTTACTCGTTTTTAAATTTGTATTTCTATGCTAATACGTAGCTTCCGTCTATTTGGCCGTTGAAATACAAGCATTTGCAGTTGACTCATTCGTATGCATTTAGTTGAGAATAATAATCAAGTAGTGTTTAATTCAATTGAAAAAATGTCGTAGACGACGTTTAGAAACCACACATTGGAATGCTTTATAGTAGGCGAATTTTGATAAGATAAATGAACCGGATTTGAAAGAACTCCATGACACTAAACATGTGTGGCTAGGCGATAAAGATATTTAATTTTCATTGCAAACAATCAAATATATATGGCATCTGTGGATAGGCTCTCAGGAGATTAGTCAGTTGAATCACGATTTCCCATAATTATTTTAAAAATAACATCTAGATACTGTAGAATCGCATGACTTGTGACGAAATTTATAGTTTAAAACTGGAGAGATCATGAATTTTGATCCAATTTTGTTTGGGAATTCATGAAAATAAGAATAGTTAGCAAAATAACAATTTAATTTTTTTTTAATTTATCTGGGGATATTCCGGATCTATTGAAGAACCCAGACTAATCTCCAAGGAAAAATGTATCCCATGGATAGATTATCTCTTTTCGGATATGCAAATGGACCGTAAACTAGAACAACATGACTTAGTTTCACGCAACATGTGGATCGAATTTAAAACGTGTTTGCGTCCGAAGTCTTTCCTCTTGCCATCTGACCATGAGGTCCCAGACATACCAACTTAATTTGTACCTAAAAAAAAGTTAGAAATTCATTCAACTGAATTTTTGGTTTTATAATTTTATCTCATATTACTCTTCAAAGTCTTGGAAAATTACAGCCCCACACGTTCTAATTTTTAAGTTCATTCTCTTGAGTCATTCTTAATATGACATAAATCTATTTTTTTGGTATGTATCGTAAAATTACTCTGTTGGCCACATTGGTATGTATCATAAATCTCATTAAACTAGATTAAGATCTGCGTCTTGCGCGGAATAAACATTATATATATAAATTATTTTATGTATTATATGTTCTTACGTATTATAAAATAATAAATATATATTGAATAATTAAAAGTCAGTAATTATTACATATATAATTAAATTGGTGTGAACGTGTAAATTAATTTTATTAATCCAAACATTTTTTTTAAAAAAATTTGATATGATATGTAATTAAATTCAAATGATATTAACATACGTAGTATAATTTTAATATTAATGTCTATCTTTTTTTTAAATGATGCTTTCTACTCATATGTTTTTTTTATCATGTGTATTTTTAATAGCAAAAACTTTAAATTACTGATAACAAAAATTTTATTGTGGGATTAATAATTTTAGTAATTGATAATTTAAAAAAAAATTATCAATGCTAGTTCAAAACTTTTATAAAAAAAATTATTCAAAGTAAATTTTGAAACTAAAATATTTATTTATTCAATATGGTTTATAGTTTAATTTAGAATGATATATATACATATATATTTTAAATCTTAATGATTAATTAAATTAGACTTTTATTTATATAATTTTGTAATCATTTGTATTTTGTCATAACAAAAATTTTAAACCATGGATCGCAAAGTTTGAATGTGAGACTTTTAAGAGTTTTAGTAATTTATAGTCATTTTTTAAAATTCAAAATATAAAATATACAGAAAAATCTAAATTTTTGTAATATGGTTATTGTGTTTTTTAAAAAATTATTTTAATAGTTTTAAATTAAAAAAATTTGATAGAAGATACATTTTTTTATCAGATCTTTATTATTCAAAATCATTAATTGTCATATATACTTTACCCACATTAAGCAATTCCGTAATCTTTATTTAAGGAAATAATAAATGACATTAGTAATGAATTTATGGTTAGTTTAATAAAAAACTTATTATATAATTAGATGGACCAACCTATTTCTCTAATAATTCTAAGAATAATTCTAGTGATAACATGTGGGTACAAAAAGAAGTTGTAATGTTTCACAAATAATATTTAGGGGATATTGATTAACGTGATAGACCAAAACAGAGAGTTTTTGAAATTGTCTGTCATTTTTTTCAATTCGATATGGAATGTTTCAAATGGTTTACACGAAAGCGATGAAAATATGTCGCGAAAGTTCTAAGAATTGTCATCTATCCTCTAGATATCTCTCTAGTCACCATAATTACAAGATAACTACGGACGTTTCCAAAACGACACATGGCTTTTAGAGTGAAATTTGAATGTATCATAGTAATAAACTGTATTATCGACGACCTATATATCACCTTGACCCGCAATTAAGGTGATAGTGACTGAAATCCATTATTGTTTCTTTTAGAACAAAAATCCATCATTGTTTGAACGTAAAATACTGAAATATTGTATTTGAATGTGAACATTAATTATATACTTTATTAAAATTATGACATGTTTATTACAAATGGTCAGCCATACCAATGATTCTTTTCTTGCTGTTAAATCCCCATCGTAACAGCTTTGTATTGGATCAACAGAAATAAAATCATTCTTTGTGTATCAGAATAAAAGCTGTTACTTCAATGTTGGTGCTAGTTATCATTAATTATGCAAATTTTATGAAAATGTTCTTAAATTTATAGATAGTGCTAATTATCATTATTTCGGTTCTTGAGTAAATAAAAATCGCCAGTAGTAGCTGTTTACTATGCAATTTTCAAATGCCAAAAGTTAACATCAAATCGTATCAAATGCTTAGACGTGAGACTAGACAGGATTACCTTGCAGATAAACTGCTATCAATGGTATTAAACTAGCCTATCAGAGACATATCCCACAGAAAAGCTAGCCTAAAAATACTAGACAAAATCAAATACAATACATAAACACACACAAAAGGAAATCCTTTGAGAGAGTAGGAAGAAAGCGAGTACCTTAGAGAGAGATGCTTAGGCTTGGCAGAGAGAAAAAAAAAACTGTTCGAAGGAGATGAGAGTTGCATAGTTACCAATCTCTTTGAGATATGTACTTATCTGTTCGAAAATTCAAAGTAAACGAAGTAATATTAAACATCCATTTGTGAAACATCTAATTTTTCAATTAAGAGCCCTGATTTTGATTTTGAATTGGAAATGTTTAATACTTACATGGCCTATTTCGATTTTCGACTGATAAGAGTGTCGACGGCTGTAGATTTGCCATGATTTATCTCCGGCGTTGTCGAGAGAATAAGGCGATGATGGTGGAGACGTCGAATCTCCTCGTCATCCTAGTCATTCGTGACTCTTTTTCAATTTTTTTTTTTAAAATTAGTGAGAGGGTAGTTTAAACTTTTGATCTATTAATGAAGGTTATTAATTTGATTTTTAGTTTGAAAGACCATTTTTGAGACAAAAAATTAAATAGGTCTATTTAGGAGAATTGTCCTTTCTAATTTTTCTGTGATAATACCATTGATTGATCTTTTACTATTTGTTATTCTAGCATACCAATAAAATCAACTATGTTTTAATTTTTCAATTATTTATTTTTAATTTTAAAATTATATATAATCTGATAATTATGGAATTTAAAAATTAATAAGGTAAATTCACCTTTTATAATTTATTTTTTTGCAAAGAACACTGTCTCAAGTTATAATTATGAAACTATAGTTATAATATAACATAAAATAGTAAACCAAGTCGTCTTACTTATCATCCAAGTAACCGTGCCTATATGATCACATTGATGGTGTGCACACGTAATCCCCTAGACTATATTTGCGAAGTGATTTTGCTACATGTTCTCTCTGTAATCAATTTAACTAAATAAATATGACATGACTACTAAAATTGATGACAAGACTTCTTGAAAAATATGACAAGGATAATTTCATTTAATGTTGATTTATATTTTTGACAAACTTATTAGAATAAGGTAATAATTCATATATTACATTCAATATTGATATTGGTAGCCTTTTTTTAAATATGGTAATACCTCATATATCATCTATAAAATAAATATATTCACATATAACATTTCAAATTTTGAAATATTATTAGTTTGTGTAATTATACAATTTGTATTACTAAAGCTTTCAAAAAATTTTACAATTTTTAAAAATTTAAATATATAATTTTAAGATCATTTGTTTCTTATATATCTACAAATATTATAAATATTGTTTAGGTTAAATTTTTGATAGTTAAACAATTTTATATTATTTTTATTAGTTTTATACAAATTGATTTAATATATATCAAATCTATATTAAATATTAGTAAGAAAATAGTAAAATATATAATATTTTATAAAATTTATTTTTAAATATAAGTTATATTTAAAAAAAATTTTACTGCACATAGTGCAGGAAAATACCTATCAACTATATAACAAAATATAAAAAAATTATTATTCAAACGCAAAAGTTTATTAAATTCAAATCCCACAGGTTGACCAATAAGACAGTCGTGGGGATCACTCGGTCTAATAGCGTGAATTTTTTTATTGAAGTTCCATTGTTGATTTTTTTCTTTCGTGAGAATATGATTATTTGGAAGTTATTAGGGTGGGGTTCTTAGCGGAATATAAGAACTCGTCTCTTAATTTTTAACTACAAAAGCTAAGAACCGGCTCTTAAAACTCTTATTTAAGAACCAGTTCTTAGCTTTTTTAGTTAAAAATTAAGAGACGGTTTCATATATTCCGTTAAGAACCTCATCCTAAGAATCCTCCGATGATAATCATGCTCTTATACAATAACATACAGTTTATCATATCATTTTGATAAAAATAATCAAGTTCAACTATCAAATCCGATTAATGACCTAAGTAATTGGCGGTGGTTTAAAGAAACACAAGAAGAAGAAGAAATAAGGGAAGCTCTAGCGTAGCTTCATTAATGGCCGATTCTGGACCAGCCAGCTTCTTGACGAAGGCCAATGCCATACTTAGAAAAAACTTAACCTATCAGGTTCAGCGTCCTCGTTTACCCTAGTAAAACATAAATCCATAATTACATATACATGCATATATGAGTTTATTATTTTTTCTTGTCCTTCATTCTGAAATACCTGTTGCTTATTAAACATTGTGAATTGCGCAAAAGTAGAATCCCCTAGACTATATTTGCGAAGTGATTTTGCCACATGTCATTTCTACAATCAATTTCACGAAACAAATATGACATGGCTATTGAAATTGATGACATGTCTTATAACTTAATATGTCATGGACAATTGCATTTAATGTTAATTTATATTTTTGGTAAACTTTTTAAAATATGGTAATAACTCATATATTACATTTAATGTCAATTTATATTTTTGGAAATTTTTTTATAATATGAGAATAACTCATAAATCATCATTAAAATAAATATATTCAAATATGGCATTATAAATTTCGAAATATAATTTAATTATATATTTTTAAATTATACAATTTTATTACTAAAATTTTCAGAAATGAATACAATTTTTTTAGAAAATTATAAAAATTTAATCGTAAAATCACTATTTTCTTATATATCTACAAATTTTATAAATATTGTTTAATTTTAATTTTGGTAATTATGCAACTTTTACAAATTTATTTAATATATTTAATTAAATTAAATTGATGGAAAAATCTATCTAAGATTATAATTTCAAATATATACATGCATATTCTTACATATAATTTTTATGTTTAATTAAATCAAATTTATATTAAAATATTGATACGAAAAAAGAAAATTTACAATATTAATAAAAATTTATTTTAAAATATAATTTATATTTATCTGTTAAAAAATATTTTAAATTTTTCTACACACCTAGTACTCTATAAATTCGAGGGTCTAAATTTTTTCTAAAACATTCATGGTGAGAAAAAATATGAATGAATGATCCCACTGAATTGTTTTGCAGAAACAGAACATAAGGAGCAACATTCGGCTCATCATGATCCCTTTCTACCTCTGCGTGGTTTTAGTGGGTATTCAAGCTCTTTTTGATTCACAGGTCAACAAGTCACTCGATAACCAATGTGGATGTAAATGCATTCACAAAACCGGAGATGAAAAATGCCAAATGGTCTGTGGTGTAGAATATTCGACTCGTGATCAAGGAGTCTTTTGTGCCATCCCAAATCCACAACCATGGCCTAGCTCCTTTGGTTCTTATTCCGCTTCCTCGGTACAGTGTTGTTGATGCCAATCTCACTGATGTATCGTGCAGGCAAAGAAACAATTGCCCTGTAACTATACTTTTAACTGGGACTAATCAATCTCTTGGCGCAAGTATACATGCTTCTCTCTTCTTTTGGTATTCTTCAATCATATTCAACACTGATAGAACTCATGATGTTAATGTTTTTTCCAGCTTTGTCTAGAAATCTTCTTCTCAGGAGGTCTTTTGTAACGAACTACTATGATCTCTTGTTTAGTTTAGCAGAAAATGTATTGGTAAGTTCTCTCTTGTCTGTTGATATTTTTTTGTTGTTGTGTGAATAATATCTCTCTGTCTTCTCACTTCGCCTTTTTTTTTTTTACTTTGAGTTGATGTTTTCAGGCTACAACATATAAAGGAAGTGCCACCAATTATCTTGATGCAGGGATTGTATCAGATCGATTCATATACAACCTTCAACCTCGGTGCACTCAAAAATCCAATTTTTCATTCTCAGTTGGACAACCACCTCTCAATTTTACTAAAGGTATAAAATTTCCAGGGTGATAACATATCTCACAGCATATGCATATATTTCAAGATTGTTAAGAAGAACATATTGTCCTTACTCATAGTTATCATCTGAAGAAATACTTTTCAAGTGGATTGACTATGTTCTTATTTTGCGGAAACAAGAGATAAGATGCGTTCAAGGGTTGAACCTTTGGAGAAATAGCTCCAGAGAGGTTAATAGTGAAATTTTCAGAGGTTATCAGAAAGGAAATCCTGAAGGGAAGATAAATGAGATTGTTGCAGGTTCTTATACTTGTCATTTATTTGTAATGATCGATTAGCTTGCACATAAAATTTTCTGAATGATTTACTTTTTATGTTTTGGTTGCCTTAGCATATGATCTGTTGGACACAAATAAAACTAACTTCAATGTGAATATCTGGTATAACGCAACGTACCTGGAAGATTCAGGAAATAGGCCTCCTAAGTTGCTCCGAGTTCCCCGCTTAGTTAGTTTGGTAAGAAACTAAGTGATACACTCAACAACATCATTTTATTCACCATTTTTTTATTGAACAGATTCTCAGACTCTACAAAACTGCAGGTGTCAAATGCTTATCTTGAGTATTTGAAAGGCCCAAGGACAAGGATATTGTTTTAGTTTGTCAAACAAATGCCTAAACCAGAAACTAAACTTCGTTTAAACATCGCTTCTCTGATTGGTGCTGTTTTCTTCACATGGGTTATTCTTCTTCTGTTCCCTGTAAGCTCATTTTAAGTGGACTGCTTCAGGCTCTTACATTATGATCATCTTGTAAATCTTAGAAACAATTTGCCAATTTTCTTTCGCAAAAGGGTATGAACCTCACCGACGAGCAAATGACGACTAACACTCTTAGATTACCTAATAGGGATCTAAAGGGTCATGGATTCAATCTACTCTCCTAAAAAACGTTAATTTAAAATGGTTTGTGTCTCCCCATGGGGGATGTACGGACTTTCGGGACTAGAATCTGTTGACTTTAAAAAAAAGTTATCAAGCTTAAGACATGAGGTTAATCACAATAAGGGTTTTATATGCAGGTGATCTTGACCACACTGGTGTATGAGAAGCAGCAGCGTCTAAGAATTATAATGAAAATGCACGGGCTAGGAGATGGTCCATATTGGATGATTTCCTACGCCTATTGTCTCGACATATCGACAGTATGCGTTATATGCCTCATGATATTTGGGTCAGCAATAGGTACTGAATCATTCCACATCTATTATTGATCAATTGTTTTTCTATGTGATTGTTATAGCAGCTATAGTTCCTTGCAGGGCTTAAGTTCTTTTTGCTAAATGATGTCAAAAGAGAAAATACAATCTCGTGCCGTCTTATTAATCTCACAAAAGGTTTATATACATAAGAGGGTAAGCCCTCGTATCATCTCCATATAAGGAATATTCACATATTGACAGATATGATTAATATATTATACGATATTTATATATGAGTCTTCAATACTCCCCCTCAAGTTGGAGTATAAAGATCACGAATGCCCAACTTGTGACACAAGTACGCGAATTGTTGTGAACCCAATGCCTTGGTCAAGATGTCAGCAGGCTGCTCCGTCGTGCTGATATAAGCTGTAGCTATTTTACCCTCTTGAATAACATCTCGAACAAAATGACAATCCACCTCCATATGCTTAGTTCGTTCATGGAAAACTGGATTCGATGCTATGTGTAGTGCTGCCTTATTATCACAATGTAGACGCATCGGACCCTTATGCTCGACATCGAGAGCTGATAGTAGTTGCCTATCCCATAGTAATTCACGTGTAGTAAAACCCATCGCTCGATACTCTGCCTCAGCAGATGAGCACGATACTGTCGGCTGCTTCTTTGTCTTCCACGCAATAGGCGAGTCTCCTAACAGAACAACATAGCCTGTGAGCGACCTGCGAGTTATAGGACATGCCGCCCAGTCCGAATCACAAAATGCTTTGAGAGATAAGTCAGAGTCTGAACTCAATAATATACCCTGGCCTGGACATCCTTTAAGATAGCGTACAACCCGAATCGCAGCCTCCCAAT
Source organism: Brassica oleracea var. oleracea (assembly GCF_000695525.1). Classification (NCBI taxonomy): domain Eukaryota; kingdom Viridiplantae; phylum Streptophyta; class Magnoliopsida; order Brassicales; family Brassicaceae; genus Brassica; species Brassica oleracea. The sequence continues at coordinate 21,474,200 of NC_027748.1, forward strand.
GCTTAGTACGTGGGTGTTGCATAAACTGAGTTAAGATATGCACCGCATAAGACAGCTCTGGTTGAGTATAATTCAGATAAACCAAGTGACCCACTAATCTTCTATATCCTTCTGGATCACGAAAAAAGCTCCTTCACTTGTAGCTAACTTGTGATTTTGTTCCATTGGTGTCGCAGCCGGCTTACTCGCTAAAAGACCACTCTCTGAAACAATGTCGAGAGCATATTTGCGCTGAGATAAGTAGATTCCTGCATCAGATCGAGCAACTTCGATTCCAAGAAAGTATTTCAGTGGCCCCAAGTCTTTCATGTGAAAGCACTGACTCAAGTATCCTTTGAACTTCTTAATCTCGCCTGAATCATTCCCACCAATCAACAAATCATCCACATAGATAAGAACATACAGTCGCATAGTTCCACGCGTTAACACAAACATTGAGTAATCAGACTTCTTCTGAACGAAGCCATACCCTTTTAAAGCTGCAGTAAGCTTAGAAAACCAGCAACGAGGAGATTGACGCAGTCCATATATTGACTTCTTCAGTTTACAGACCTTGTTCTTATCTTTTGAAGCAAACCCCGGAGGTAACTTCATATATACGTCTTCCTCAATATCTCCATGGAGGAATGCATTGTGAACATCCATTTGATAGACCTCCCATTTCTTGACAGCCGCTATTTTCAAAAACGTCCTCACCGTAGTCATCTTGATAACTGGTGCAAATGTCTCATCATAATCAACTCCCTCTTCTTGTCTATTTCCTTACGCGACCAACCTTGCTTTATATCTTTCAATCTCACCATTTGCCTTGTATTTGATGGTAAAAACCCAGCGACATCCAATCGCCTTCTTTCCCGGTGGAAGGTCTGTAACAAACCATGTGTCCTTTGTCTCAAGAGCATCAACCTCACCTGAGATTGCATTGCGCCATCTTTTATCTTTCACTGCCTCAGCATACGATTTAGGTATATATCCTTCTGTAACAGCTGCAAGGAATGCACTATGCGCACCAGAGAATTTGTCACACGATACATAGTTAGAGATCGGATATAGTACTGTACCTTGGCTCGAAGACGCTGTATTAGGCGGAGCAGGGGAGAGTGGAGAAGGTTCTATGGAGCATCAAGCATTATAAACCATGTAATCATTAAGGCGAGTCGGTTTGGTTTTCATACGCTGACCTCTTCCCAGATTTGTATCTTCCACAGTAACTGGTGTAGTTTCAACAACCTCTTCTTCTACATTAACACAGGTTTCGACGATATGATCACTCCCCATGTCCTCAACAGTAGGTGAAGATAAAACTCTCTGAATCTCCAAAAAATCTTCATCGTACACAACTGCTTGTGGAGATGAGTGTGTTGTCAATGGAGTTGACTCATCTGAAGCTAGTGTAGCAAAAGGGAACTCAGATTCATTGAACACCACATCTCGAGAAACAAAGAATTCTTTCTTTTAGATATCATACACACGCCATCCCTTCTGTCCAAATGGATACCCAACGAACACACACCGACGACCCCTCTCTCCAAATTTATCTTTATGGCAAGACTGTTTATGGGCAAAGCACAAGCTTCCAAATACCCGTAACTGACTAAAATCCGGTGTCTTCCCATACAACATCTCGTACGGCGTCTTACCTTGAAGTAAGGTTGATGGAGTCCTATTAATAACATGACAAGCTGCCAAAACACACTCTCCCCAAAATCTTATCGGTATACTTGCCTGGAACATCAATGATCTTGCAACATTTAGAATATGTCGATGTTTTCTTTCGACACGTCCATTTTGTTGAGGCGTGTATACACAAGATGTCTGGTGTAGTATTCCTTCCTTACCGAAGTATGATTTTAAGCACATAAATTCTCCACCGTTGTCGCTGCGAAGCACTCTAACCTTCTTCTCAAATTGGCGCTCTACCATAGAGAAAAAATTTATGAGTGTTCCAGCAACTTCACTCTTCTCCTTAAGTAAATAAATCCATACAGCCCGAGAATAGTCATCAACTATTGTGAGGAAATAAGCTGATCCATTTGAGGACAATGTCCGATAAGCACCCCATATATCACAATGAATTAAGTCAAAAACACCATCAGCTTTATTAGAACTTTCATGAAAAGAATCTCGGGTTTGTTTGGCCCTCAAACAAATATCACAACTCAAATCCGACTCAACTAGTTTTCCAACTTCAACAGTACTCGATAAATAAGATAAAACACGACTAGAAGGATGCCCGAGGCGACGATGCCAAAGATTATGAGATCTAGAACTCATTGCCTTGTGTATCCTTGTGCCGATGACTCCTCTAAAGACATAGACCCCTCCGCACTCTTCACCCGCTCCAATCAGCGTCTTCGTAGTACGGTCCTGCAATATACACAATTCATCAGTGAATGTAATTGATCCCTTAACAGCTTTAAGCAACTTTGCTACTGAGATCAAAGAACAAGTCAAGTCTTTAGAATATAAGACTCCTTTTAACCATAAATCTCCTCCTAGACACAAATCTCCATGTTTTATGGCTAAGGCACTCTTGCCATCCGGTAAACCAATATCACAAGGAGCAATATCAGTAATATTAGACAAATAACTCAGATTCCACGTCATATGGTGCGACGCACCAGTATCAATAATAAACTCTGCATATTTTTTCTTACCATTCAGCTTTTCACTACTCTCTGCATTTTCTGATTTTTGAGATGACAGAAAACTGAGAAGAGCAGTCCATTGATCATCGTTAAGTTGCGGAAGAGAATGACGATCGTATGAACTTTCCTTCTTTGCTGAATTTGCTAAGACGTGAGGCATTTGTGCCATGTGGGCACGTCCATAGGTTCCGCGACCTCCACTGCGGCCTGCTGCACCCTGCTCTATCTCATCCTCCTTTTCTGGTTTTGTTAGTGTTCCGTCAATGAAACCCAAATTTCTCTTGGTGCGCAAGGCGTTCCGCACATGCTTTGCCCAATCCTCGTAGTTTTCTCCCTTTAGTTGAACCGTCGTTATCACGTTTCCTGGTCCATCTGATGGATGAAGGTAAAATGGTGACAGAGTTTTCTTCTCCATCCCTGTCAACATACCAGCGCCGCCTTCCGCAAGCCCTTCGTCATCTTTCTTTGTCCCCATCGTTTCTTTCTGCAAAATTTTCTTCTCTTTTTTTCTGGTTAATTCTCTATGAACATTTGTGGCTCTGATACCATGTCAAAGAGAGAATACAATCTCGTGCCGTCTTATTAATCTCACAAAAGGTTTATATACATAAGTGGGTAAGCCCTCGTATCATCTCCATATAAGGAATATTCACATATTGAGAGATATGATTAATATATTATACGATATTTATATATGAGTCCTCAATAAATGACTACAGCCTCCATTTTGTCTTCTATTTTCTCTACATAAATCTGCAAATCTCTGTTGCCTTTCTAGCTTCCTCAGCATTTTCAAAGGTTGAGACAGCATCAGGTACAAAAGTTAGACCTTTTAGAAATTTTCTAATGAACATGTAGGTGCTAAAAAGGAACACATTCTGTTGTAGTTGTTGGATACATATACGTGTTTGGATCTGGGTTATTGGGCTGGTTTCTCTTCCAGTTTCTTATTGAAGATTTATCGTATCCCAGTAAGCTATCAAGATCACTTATTATGTCTTCCAGTTTCTCTTGTTCGTGTTTATTCTCACTATTAACCACAATGCTAACAAAGTCTTCACTTTCTGTTTCCAGGACACTGGATTTTTGTCATGGAGCTGTATCCTGGCTTTTCTTTATTCCGCGGGTTGTATGAGTTCTCTCATTATGCTTTTCAGGGAAACTTGACTGGGAGGAATGGAATGATGTGGAAAGATTTAAGTGAAAGCTCAATGGATAAAGTTTTCTACATCATTATAGTTGAATGGTTTTTCTTACTTATTTCAGCATACTATATCGATAAGATGTCTTCATCAGGAAAAGGCCTTTTGTTCTTCTTGAAAAAACCTTTTGAGAAATTTCTTTCCCCACAAAGGCCTTGTTTGCAAAACCAGGTCTCTACAGTTGCCGTAGAAATGGAGAAGCTAGATGTCATTCAGGAGGTATAAGTCACAACACATTCCATGTTCTTTAGTTCTCTACTTGTTTCTGATTATAACATTGTTGCAATCAGAGTGAAAAAGTTGAGAAACTGATGCTTGAGCAGAGCATAAGCCATACAATTGTATGCAACAAAATGAATAAGGAGTATCCAGGTAGGGATGGAAACCCGCCAAAAATGGCGGTTCGAGGGTTGTCTTTCGCTGTTCCTTCGGGAGAGTGCTTTGGTATGTTAGGGCCCAATGGTGCCGGGAAGACCTCATTCATCAACATGGTCAGTACCCAAATGGACAGAAAATCTTTTGAGCTTAGCCTCTGCCTAGAATAAGAGAGTTTAGTATTGTTGTACTTTTGTGGCCAGATGACTGGGCTTGTGAAACCGACATCAGGGTCAGCGTTTGTACAAGGTTTGGACATATGCATGGATATGGACAGAGTATACACAAGCATGGGTGTATGTCCACAACACGAGTAATTGTTTAAAAAAAAATTTTTTTGTTATGTTCACTATATAGAAAAAATCATCTTGTTGTTTTATGATTCCCTTATGCCTACTGTAAACCAGCTTACTCTGGGAAACACTAGTGCTGTTCGTTTCATTGACGCAGGTTCCTGCGGCTGCGGCTGCGGCTGAGTCTGCGGCTGCGGCTGCGTCTATTCCTTTGGTTGTTGTTCGTTTTGCAGCCGCAGATTCAGCCGCAGCCGCAGCCTCAGACGCAACTTGTTGTTCGTTTCTAAGACGCAGGACATTGCCGCAGCCGCAGCCGCAGACGCAGAAAATAGATTTAGTTATGTTCGTTTGGTTGCCGCAGACGCAATTTTCATTTATTTCATATTTTAATTTTATGAATTTTGTGAATTTATACAATTGTATTTTAAATAAATAAAATGTAGATTTAAATTTGTAA